>NW_026594418.1:5149230-5396795 GCF_907164565.1 Psammomys obesus
TGTGTGTGTGTGTGTGTGTGTGTGTGTGTGTGTGTGTGTGTGTGTGTAAAAATTCTAAGGCTCAGTTTAATTTCAGTTAATTGGTATATCGCTCTGATATCTGGAAATATTTCATTAGTTTAGATAATTAATGTTTCACCATTATAAGACTGTTGTTTTTCTCTGGATAGTATTTCTGTGATTGATTGCCATACAATTACCCCAAATCAACATTAATTTAATTTTTCCTGTGACTAAATAGAAGGATAATTTTTGAGTGTGAAAGTCAATGCCTATTATTTTACTTACAAGAAGATGATAAAAATGATGTCTTTATTATTTAATTGCTATACTTTGTAAACTTAGAATGAGAGTGACTTAGAACAGGGAGAGGTCCTGCTAGAGTAACTTAAAATGTTCTCAGTAGTCGCTGGGTAGCCATATCCCTAAGTTTATTTTTGCATTGTCTGAAACCCTTAGTAGTATTAATTACTTGATACCTTGTTTTGGCTCTGATAACGTAAAAACAAGATGTGTTTTGCTAGTTAAAGTTCTTTCTCAGTATACATTTAACAAGTAAGATGGAAAACCAGTATAACCATCTTAAACTTGATATTTGGGGACAATGCTTCCGAAAGTAAAACTGAACTGTGGCAGAGAAGCCAGAGGATACAGGCAGAGAACAATATAATCGTAAAAGGAGAGAAGATAAACTAAAATGGAAATTAATTCGAGTTAATTAAATCAGACTGCCTGTGAACCATTTGGGTTGTGTTTACTGTGTGCTTGTATGTGTAACTATTTACTTCCTTAAGCCTCAGGAGCAATGTGGATGCTAATTTTCATTTCACTGGCTACGCAGTTCACTTCGATATGTCTTAACACATTATTTGAACTTAATATACATGAAATTTGTCTGTATAGTAAGTCTAAAGTTTCAGACAGTTTTTCTGAATTGGAAGAGAATTGTGGAGTAGAGGAGAGAAAATAAAGAGATGATGGCTGTACTTATTCACCATATAGGGAAGGAGTCGATGTAAAGACTTCAAGGAAAAGTGAGGAGTCATGAGGCTAATAATTGATGGCAACGTTGGGGCAGACATGAAATAGCATTTATTGAACATCTCCTAAGTACCTGGTACAATATAAAGCAGTATAGTTATTGTCAGTGGGCATTGTCGTCATATCTGCAGCGTATTAGGAAAATGAAATAATATCTAACAGAAGTCTCGGGAAGATAGGTAAAGAATGATGAATACTAGCTAGTTAAAGTAGCAGAGCTGTGAGGAAACCAGTTTTCCAGACAGATATAGCATTCACCACCATGAGGTTATAAAATACCAAAAGGCATGCACACAAATTACAATAAGAAGCCATAAGGAAGGCAAACAGGTACCTTGTAAACACATGGGAAAGGGATAGTTAACTCAGCATTCTGGGTAGACCCCTTGAGGAAATGAAACTTGAGTGAAACCTGATAAAAGAAAAAAGTAGACATGAAAAGAATAGGAAGTAAGGCGATTCAGGCAGACAAAGCAGGTCACGAGGGTTTGGATAGAGCAAAGTCTTAGTGTGGAACTGAACAGTATGGAACTAGAAGGATGCTACAGTCCCAATAGGATGTATTAGAAAAAAATCTACTGGGGTAGGAATGAAGAGGCAGGGCATCTTAGTTAGCATTTCTACTGGTGCAAGAAACACCCTGACAAAAAAAAGCAAGATGGGGAGGAAAGGGTTTACTCAGTTCTGCATTGCTGTTCATCAACTTAGAAAGTTAGGACAGGAATGTAAACAAGACAGGGACCTGGAAGCAGGAGCTGATGCAGAGGCCACAGAGGAATGCTGCTTACTGACTTGCTTCATCTGCCTTTTGCAGCCTGCTTTTTTATAGAACCCAGGACCATCAGCCCCTGGGTGGCACCACTAACAATGGGCTGGGCCATTCCCCATTGATCACTAATTAAGAAAATGCCTTGCAGCTAGATCTTATACAGGTATTTTTTTTTTTTTGACTGAGACTTCTTTCTCTCAGATGACTTTAGCTTGTGTCAAGTTGACATAAAATCAGCCAGTACACAGGAAGTCCATTTAGAGGTATGCTGAAGTACATAATTCCTAAGGAAGGTTATTGAGGAGATTTCTGCTACACATTTGACAGCATGTGCAGAACCCTTACAGTAACTTTGAAAAATGAAGATCAGAGGCTACAGAAATCCAGACATGCCTCTGAGTGTCTGGTGAAGTGTAAATGACTGTGCCAGCTTTTGGATGTAGGTTTACTTGTAGGAAAGTTGTTTGTGAGTGAATCTGTTAGGTTCATGATTGACAAGGAAGATTCCTGAAAGAAACTTTCAGAAAACACTTTTGGGTTTTTAAAATGTCTTATAGTGAGAACAACCTTGTGGATAGATCCTCTTAAGTGTTTTGTGTCAAGTTTTACAGAGATCAAATACTGTAGGAAGAATGAACTACATAGCATGACATTTCCTACATATAGGTATGGTGATCTGAGTTCTCTTTGGCTCAACAAGTAAAGGGCAAAACAAGACATTTCTGAAGCTCATATATTCTTATATTTTTATAAATTCAAATGAAATGAGCTTGTCCTTACTTTTTACTTCTTCATAGTCTATTTGTCACTGGTTCCCTATTCTATTTATGTGACTGGGCTTTGCAAGTCCCCTAAAATTATGTTGTCTTCTTTATTGGTCCTGACAGTCCAGTAGCTACTGAGTGAGCATCTGCTTCCCAATTCCCCATCTCTGTGGGTACAAGAGTGTAGCCTACTGGGCACCTTGGAGAATGATTGGCAGCCAATGGCTTCATGGCCAGTGAAGAATCATAGAGGTCATTTAAAAAATACTTAGTGTAAAGGCAAGTTTTGCAGTCTTCTCCTGTCTTCCTAAAAAGTTCTCATGGCTAAGAGATTTCCAATGAGTATTCTCTAGAGTGTTTGAAGAAAGAAAAATGGAGTAATCATTAGGACAAGAGGGTTTGAACTGAAAACATAGCCTAATGATATTGGTGAGTGCTGTCTGTTTGTTGGTGATCTGGGCAAGTGAAGGCGTCCTGGAGACCTGACAGCTGGCTGGCATATTTCTCAATGAGTGAGGAAATTTTCCAGTTCATCTGCAGAGAATTTGGTCCGACATTAAGGCATGAGGCTGCCCATCTGCAGCTTGCAGTTGGTACAGACAAGAGAATCACTATTACTTTGTGGAATCACGCCACAAATCTGGAACAAGGCAGACTGGCATGTCTATTTGGGGTTGGCAGAACTGTGGTTTAGTCTATTGTTACAAGGCAGCTTTGCCAACGGAGAGGGAGAGTTTGTGTGCATTGTGCCCTCTTCACACACATTGTCTTCAAATGAAGAGTGTGTGGAATGAACTGTGGAACTCTGACTTTTATGGAGTTGTTGTCTCACACTCCCTTGCTTGTTGTTGGTGTCTCTCCTAATGGCCTGAGGCCTTTTTCTTCTGACAGCCATTTGTTATTCAAGTTGGACGGCTCTGTTTTGATGCTGATATCAGTTTATGGGTTATTATATCCATTTGCAAATCATGACTCAAAAGAGGGAACTCTGGGATGTAAAACACTCCATATGCCCATAAATCACAAACTGAATAAAAGTTGGCAACAGGAAAGTAATTGTGTTGGGAGTTTGAAAGTCTGTCAGCCAACCTTTATTGAAACTCTGATGTTGTATTTTGCAGTGCTTGAGGGATTGCAAAGAAAATAAAGCATTTAGGAATGTTGGAGAGTCTAGGTGGAAGGAAACTTGAAGGTCACATAGAACAAATGGCCATTTACACAGATGACTGTCTTCTTCTTTGGGTTGTTATTTTGGGGCAGGGGTAGCTTAGAAAAAAGAAAGCGCCTATGCCATGTCCAAATACAGTAAGACAGGCTGTGGTCATTAATTTTTTTTTTTTATGGAAATGGTGTGCCTGATAGGTTGGCTCTGAAATACTTACACTATTATTATTAATCTCAGTGAAAAAAGATAATGGCTGAGAGGCATTAAGCAGTTACCAGTTGCTGCTTTTTATTTTTTATTGTATTGCAAACATAGTATCATGAATCCCCTTTGATATAACATTCTGAAGCAAATGTTATTATGAGTGCCATATCAAACTATTTTAGCTTGAAGTCAAGAGCAACACCCAGGATTTTAGCTGAGGTGATGATCAGTTTCCTCCCTTTGAGGAAACAAGTGGCGACGAAGAGTGAGAAGATGTGAAAAAAATGCTTTTATTACTGATTTTGAGTTTAATTTAGTCTTGTTTAGAAATCATGTGCTGTTACATGGTTTATACTTCCAATGTTTATTAAGGAATGCTCTAATGAAATATGCTGCTGAATATGGGCTGGAGTGTATGTATTAGATGGAGTGTTGACAAATATTACCTGGTTGTTGTTGAGGTTAACTACCTTCTTACTGATGTATTCTGTCTGACCTGTAATGGTCAGGGTTGTGCTGAAGTCTCTAACTATAGTATTTATGTTTTTCTTGATATTCTGTCAAGCTTTGCTTCATAAGTTTTGATGATCTCCATTGGGTCCATATATATTTAGAATTAGTAAAATGGACATCTTTATCATTATATAATGCCTTTATTTTAGGCATATAATCTATTTTATCAAGATAGCTTTCTCAGAAATTAATAAAGCAGCTTCAGACAGGAATGCATGCTTTCAAGGTGGCAGGCTGTTTTTCCAGTTAGTGTTAGCATATATCTTTTTCCATCTCTTTATAATTTACTGTGTCTCCATCTTTGCATTAAATTATTATAAACGACATGAGGTATACTCTGTTTATTTTGTGTGTAAATCTGTAGGTTGGTGGCTTCAAGTGGTTAACCTTTAAAATACAGTTAGATTAATATCCACTGTGCTTGTATCTATCCTTTACTTATTGCCATGTTAAGTTGTTTCTTTCCTTTCATTTCTGTTTTCTTCAGTTTTATTTGAGCACTTTTATAATTTTGTTTTATCTCTTCTCAGCATATCACTTGTATTCTTAAAAATTTACTTATGTTCATTTAAGAAAATCTTATTTTAACTTTAAGTTACATTATTCTGCCTCGTGTGCAGTACAGGTATCTACCCCCTTGAGGGAGTTCCCCACAATGCTCTTATTTTCCAGTGTCTTTATTGCTATTCATTCTATTTACTCATGTGCTTTCGTCATTTAAAACATCATTAATGATGTAACTTTAAAAAAATAGATATTTTTAGATCAATTAAGAATAAGAAAATATTTGTATCCATTCTTCAGTTGAAGGACATATGGATTGTTTCCAGATTCTGGCTATTATGAATAGAGCTGCAATGAGCAAAGTTGACCAAATGTCCTTGTTGTACGGTGGAACATCTTTTGGATATATGCCCAGTAGTTGCATAGCTGGGTCTTGAGGAATCACTATTTCTAATTTTCTGAGAAAGCACCAGATTGATTTCCAGAGTGGTTGTACAATGTTACATTCCCACCAGCAATAGAGGAGGGTTCCCCTTTCTCCACATCCTCTCCAGCATGTGTTGTCATTGAGTTTCTGATCTTAGCCATTCTGATGGGTGTGAGGTAAAATCTAACGGTCATTTTAATTTGCATTTCCCTGATGACTAAGGATGCTGAGCGTGTTTAAAGGTGTTTCTCTGCCATTTGATATTCCTCTATTGAGAATTCTCTGTTTAGCACTGTACCCCATTCTTTTTTTTTATTGGATTTCATGGTTTGTTGGTATTTGTTGGTATAAAGAACTATTTGAGTTCTTTCTATATTCTTTATATACTCTCTATAACCCTCTGTCCGATGTAGGGTTGGGGAAGATCTTTTCCCAATATGTAGCCTGTCATTTTGTTCTGTTGACAGTGTCCTTTCCTTTACAGAAACATTTCAGTTTCATGAGGTCCCATTTATGGATTGTTGATCTTAGAGCCTGCTGTTGGTGTTCTGTTCAGGAAGGTGTCTCTTGTGCCCATGAGATCAAAGCACTTCCTTAATTTTTCTTCCAATAGATTTAGTGTGTCTGGTTTTATGTTGAGGTCTTTGATCCACTTGGGCTTTAGTTTTGTGCAGAGTAATAAATATGGATCTATTGCATTTTTCTACATGTAGACGTCCAGTTAGACCAGCACCATTTGTTGAAAATGCTATCTTTTTTTCATTGTATGGTTATGGCTTCTTTGTCAAAAATCAAATATCCATAGGGAAAAATGCATAAGAAAATAATAATATCTTCCATTAAGTTATGTTTTCTTTTGATGCTCCTTTGTTGTTTGTTTCAAACCAGAATATCCGTGTAACCCCAGCTGTCCTGGACTTGCTTTGTAGTCCAGGCTAGCCTTGAACTCTCAGAGTTCCTCCTGAGTGCTGGGATTAATACTGTAAACCATCATGCCCAGTGATCTTCTTTCATTAGTTAGACATGAGTTTTTGAGATATTCTTTTTTCCCTGCATGGATTGTTTCTTTTAGGATTTGGGAGTATAGGTGTTGCACAATTTTCTTGCTGTTCAATAAATTGGGATTTTTTTTAACCTTACTTAGATTTCATAAGACAAAATTCTTGGTTGGTATTTTAATTCATTAATTTAAAATATTTCACTTAATGTTCTTCTTGGTTGAAGGGTTTCACGTGAGAAGTCTATTACCATTACTTTGAAATTACATTTTATTCTCTTCCTTATGGTTGACACGGAATAAGTTTATAATCAACATTTTTATGCCTAAATATGGGTAAGCTTATGTTTTCACCAGTGCATGTTTATGCGCAAATGTGTGTAGAGGCCAGAGGTTGACCTCAATTATCATTCCTCGGAGCCAATCATCTTATTTTTTGAAATACCAGCTCTCGTTTGGTTCTAATGCTTGTCAATTAGCCTTGGCTGGCCAGTGTGCAGCAGGAATCCTCCCGTCTCTGCCTCGCTGGTGCTGCAATTACAGATACACGTGATTATGCCTGGTATTTTATGTGGGTGCTGTGAACAGAACTCAGGTTCCCACGCTTGTGTAGCAAGCACTTTATAGAACGAACTTTCCCATCTCTCTACTTCTATTCGTGCATATTTTCTCATTGTCTGGTTTTCTGTAGCTTTGGTATGATATGCATAGTGTTTTGTTTTTATTTTGTTTAGCTTTGTGTATTTTTGAGCTTCTCAGACCAGTGGTTTGATGACTCTTGTCAGTTTATGGCATTTCTTGGAAAGACTGCCGTACTTTTGTTTCCTTGCTCCTTTAGTTTAATCTTCCAAGTAGATAGTGTGCATTTTGAATTTTATCTCTTTAGACTGTGCTTTCTCTTACATGTCTTACTTATTTTGTTAAATGGTGTTTTATAAGGTGATCAGAACCAATACAAATAGGTTTTGGTTTGAAAATTTATCATAACTGGATAGCAGGTTGGGCTATGTTTAATACTTTCTATTCCCGAAGGTACCAGAGTTTTGGAGTTCCCAATGTATCTTTTTGTACGGTGTCTCTACTGCGAGCAGATGCCATGTTGCTGTGCCAGCTCCATGTGTCTATCACTGCACTGGAACCCTGTGCAATGATGCTCGTAAACCATCATCTAACTAGTCTTCGTTTACATGACTAGTGTTTCAGGGCTGTGGTTTTTACACAGGTTTTCATCAATATAGATCCCCAGCAACCCCTCTAGTCTGATAATTTTTTGACTACAGTATTCTGGTTTTGATTCCTTGAAGCCTGAACCCTTATTGACTATTTTTCTAGGTGATGGATGAGAAACAAAGAGTGTGAGGACGTGAGTGCCCCTTTACAGTAGTGATAGACATGGGAAAAACAAACAAAACCTATAGAAACCCTTCACTTTCCCTGAAGTGGAAGAGTGAAGGCTTTATTATGGAGAAGTATCTCCTTATGTTTCACAGTAATTAGATTTTTTTTTCCCCTGCTAGAGCTACCAGCAGCTCTTTCTCAGATCTTTACCATGAATACTGGGTGATTTTTCTGGAGGACATATCTTACACTTCCTCAAGTCAAGGACCTCATGATGCTCTACCCTCGACTTCTAGTAACCCATCAAAATCTTCTCCTTCTTCATCATCACCTCCTTCTCCTATTCCTTCTCCTTCTTCTATCAGGCTTTTTAGTAGAGAGTGATTCCAATGACCTTGAACTTCTGATCCTCCTGCCTCCATATCCTAAGTTCTAGAGAGGGTTTCAACACCATGCCTAGGTTATAAATTGCTGACAACCAAACCCACAGTCTCTTGTAGACTAGGCAAGACTTAACCAATATAATAACTAAGCAGTCTAGAAGTTCCTGGTTTCAGTGGACTTCTCTTGTACATTAGGAAAATATAGCTGTTTTTCTGAAAGTGCCTACTTCCCTTGAGTTTAGAATTGAAATTTTCCCTCAGCCTCATTTTTTTTTTTGATGCTAACAAGAAACAAAATAGTTAAGTTCACAGAAGCTTGACTTAGTAGATAGAATGAAACTACTGACTTCTTGGCTCCTTGTGTCCTGGAATTGAAATGGAAGTGAAAGATAATAAATTTTAAATATGAATACGTTACTCCCAGTGTTTGTGTAGCCAATAGTGAATCCTGTTTCAAATGTTCCCATTTATTTGCAGTGTCTGCGCCTCTGACAGAGTCTTTTAGATATCAATATTAATAATATTAATGTTTCTCATTTAGGTTTGTTGTTGTGTATTTAATATGTCCTACATGAATAAGGAACAAGTGTTATAGAGTCAGGAACTAGCATTGTAAAAAAAAAAGGCTAAAAACCCGAAAAAAACAAAACAAAACAAAACAAAAACCCAAAACAAAACAAAAAAATGAAGAGTGGTGCCAGAGTGGAGACGTATTCCTTAGTGACTAGAGTCACAGATATAACCAGTTAGCAGCATCTCATATGCTAAATCCACTTGAATACCTCAGATGTTTCTTGTGTTATGGACCAAAAAGAAAGTTTTTTTTTTTTTTTTTTTTTTGGTAGCATTTTGTTCTATACTGTTTTCCCAATCAGTTAGGCAAAGCAAACACTTAAGGGTCAATTGAATTGAGTGAACAGAATCATTCAATGGTTTTAAAGCAATTTCATCCCAGGCTTTATTTGGTAGATATATTGTAGAAAATGTAGGTTACAAATGACTTAACATACCATTTTCTGTAAGCCTCAGAAAGCCATGTTTTTTTCCATAGGTTTATACAAAGATGAGACAAAAAGAGATTGTCCTTGTTCTGATGCTCTTTAAGGGGTTATTATATAAAAAAAACTAGAAAGAGAACAATGCATAGCTCCATACAATTTTACACTAATAATATAACGTACAGCATTTCACTTACATGAATTAATAGATAAGGGTGTTAGCACCTCGTTTTAAAATAGGGCTCTAGGGAATTGTACCAAATGCTAGTTGACTTGACTCAAAAAGCAGCAATCTAGTACCATTAATGCGTTAGGTACTAGCCACGAACACATACAAAATGTAAGTCTCATGGGCCTGTCTCTAATGCTTATAAGTCGAGTAGAGTCTTTAGACATGAAGCTATCTGTAGTATCATCCCATTGAGATAAATGATAACATGGCAATAAAATGATGAAATTAATGTAAATACCCTCATTTGAGATTATTGTAAAAAAATAAGACAATACAGGAGTGAATTCTTATATTTTTATATTTATTTGACATCTACCTTAAATAAAATTTTAACTTTTTCATCTCAGGATCAGGCCCAGATCCCCCTGGCTACAGTTTCCCTAGTTCTTCAATGTAGTCAACTGAGATACCTGCTTTAGACAACCTCCTCCTGGTGTCCATACAGAGAGCAGTTAGCTGCAGACAGCCTATTTGCCCAGCTATGCTGACTCTCTCACCCTACAGAGGCTGTGCAGATGCACCGCAGCCAATACCTCTGTTACAATGTCACCATCTACCATGTGTGCCAGTTTGCTGGAATTCCACCCGTCAAAAATCTCTGCTAGAAATTTCTTTACCTATCTAGAGTAGTATACCCTAGATATACTACTCAGTGTTTCTCTCTCTTCCTTCATCATTCCACTTTTCCTGTCTTTCTGGCTTCTGAATGTCTGTACTCTAAGACTCATAAGATGTAAACTGTTTCTGTCCCTAATCTCTTCCAGTAAGTGGAGGGCTACTTTGTACTTAAAACCTAAATTAAAATACATGCTACACTAAGCATTTTGAATCAGTTAATCTATATAGAAAATTTGATACTATGCTTCTTTTTTAGATAAAGCCCTCGACCTTGAATGTTTTGCCCAAGGCTGTGGTGAGCTAAGGAATGTTGGAGAATGAAATCTTTCTGACTCCAAAGCATTCACTCCTGGATCCCTTCCACTGTTTTAGAGTGTGAGGAATAAACAGAGTATTCTTAGTACTATCGGAATGAATCAAGAAAATCGTCCCAGGGATAATGGCCTTTAATTTAGGTCTTGACAAAAGAACCAGACAATGCTAGGCCCAATCACAGAAGGTAATAAAGAAAAGAGGATAAAAAAAACAAGAGCAAAAGGTAGTGAATGTTTCAAAACTATGTGGCATGGAAGAAGTGTGGGCACATAAGGCATCTCTGTGTAAAGATGCTTGGCCTTGGTAGGGCTGACCATGAAAAAGGGGAAGGATTTTTACTGTCAAGCTGAGGCAGGAGAGGTTCAGAACAGGAGCAGAAATGACCTGAACAGATCCAGCTTTCAGTGAGTTTGCCCGGAAAGATGAAGATGAAGATGAAGATGGAACATTAAGGTTCCAAGAAAGTTCTAGATGTTGAGAGGTCAGTTTAACAGCTACTGTAAAAACAAGGAAATATGATTATTAATTAAAATTTAAAAATTTTTCAGTATTTAAATATTTTCCATCCCTCTATAAGTGATAAAAATAAGACATCTTGTCTCCTTTGAGGTCTGTGCTCAGTTATAAATTTCATTTATATATCTATATCTATCTATCTATCTATCTATCTATCTATCTATCTATCTATCTATCTAATTTAGGTCAAGACCTAAATTAAAGGCCATTATCCCTGGGATGATTTTCTTGATTCATTCTGATAGTACTAAGTATACTCTGTCATATATATATATATATATGACAAAAAGAGTTAAATCGCAGTTTCAGTATGCCAACTTCTAAAGAGAAATTTTGTTTGGAACAGGTGAAGAAATGAAACAAAATGAAAACAAACAAATAAAACAACATAAAATAGAAATTAAAAAGTTCCAAGTTCATCATTTGCATCAGATTAATCAATATTTATGTTCCTTGAAAAAAATCAGTTTCTAATGTTCTAGACATCCCTGTTCAAGAAATTATATTTAAGCTACATTTCAACCACTGCTCTATGCACTAAAAAAGAAAATAGTGAATAAAGCAAGTATACAGTCTACTTTAAAGAACTGAGCAGCCAAACTGAGGTATGGCAGAAAAGTGTCTTATTAACAGAGAAGACAGTTACCAAAGTTAGAAACAATACATGACTGAAGTCTTGATTTTGAAAATTTTCCCAAGGCTGATGTAATTCTGTTTGTACACATTTGTTTTGACATTTATGTATTTAGACTGTTTTTCTTTTCTGGTTTACTATTTCCTTCAGGTTTCTTTCCAAATGTGACAAGGCTTTGATCTACTACTATGATGATTAATCTGCATTGTAAGCTTGATTGGACTTAGAATCACCATGGAGACACACAACAGGTTGTGTCTATGATGTTCCCAGTAAAATTTTACTGGATAGGCAATATCCACTCTTTTGTGGGTGGCACAGTCCCATGCATTATGGGCCTGGACTGAATATAAAAAAAATTCATCAGGGCACCAGAATTAATGCCTGCTTGTGTCCTGATTACGATATGATATGACCAGAATGATGTTACTATACTCTGAAACTTTGAGCCAAAATAAAAGTCTTAGTTTCTGGTTACTCACGTCAAGTATTTTCAAACAAGATTGAGAAATATTAACTTGTACAATTCTTTGCCATGTAGCTTAAAATTGCCTTTTTAAGGAAACTCAGGCTATATGTGCACAGTCTAGTCCAGGATCCTCTTAAAAACAAGAAAAACCCTTTTCCCAACTCAGAGTCCAAGGTCTCTGTGTTAAACATTTGTCAGTGATGATATTCAGATTTATGTTGTTATTTTGCTTGAACAACATTGGAAATCTGTGTCCTGAATCTGAAAAGTTAAAACATACTTAATGGTCATAAAATTTCTTAATCAGTTCCTGTGAAAATTTCAATGATTTTGAGTTCCATGAAAATGAAATTTCTCTAACAGATGGCTGGTTAATAAAGCCCATTCTGTGGAAAAAGTTCCAACAATTCTATTTCTTGCATGTTATCGACATTCCTCAACAAATAACATGCATCTCCCCATCAGCAATTAAGCTAGGAAAAGATTTGAAACAAAACAGCCTGAACTCGAGTAAGAAGCTTGGGTGAAATCCTGACAAACGCACGTATCAGTGGAATGCAGCACAGAATGGTCATAAAGGGCCTCTTGGCTTCTGGGAGGAACAGTAATAGAAGGGGGTAGTAGGCAAGAGAGCCTGAGAAAATGAATAAGCTTTCTGTGAAAAGGGAAGTGCAGATACTCAGCCAAGACCTCTTTTACTTGGCAATGGGTCCACTTGGGATTGGCACAGTTTCTCATCGAGTAAAGGCAAACCATCGTAGATGGGCCATCTGCTCTGTTTCCTCAGTGATGGCACCTGTTCAGTTCTTACCTTTAGAACCTGTGCCTGTTGGTGAAGTAAACAATATGTCTAAAACACCAGAGATACCGTGCAGCTTAGCAGAGGAATGATGTTTTATGAAGTGTCATCCTGTGCAGCCATCTGCAGAGAATCACATTTGCCCATCCTGGGGGACTCTTCTACTTATCCCTTGGTTTTGGTTTCATCCATTGAAAATGTCATTAATTTGTTTCTTTAATATAACATACTGAGATGACCATTTTCTTTAGTGGTGAAGGATTTCACATTATATATTTATAGGTAAAAGTGATTGATACACTAAGGATGAACAATTAACACATGACATAAAATAATATTTTAGTAATGGATAGTTGTAAGCCTGTTTTCTGTCTTCCATATACTAATCATTCAGAGATGTGAACTATTCTTCCTCAAGATTGGCTAGAAATTGAGTCAGGATAATTTAATAGGCAATAAAATATATATTCATATTAAACATTAACATAACAAAACATTAAAATGTTAATTAATCCAAACAGTGCAGTGAGATCATATACACCTATTGACATTTACAAGTTTTCATAAGAAAAATATTTACTCATATCTTTTATCTATTTTTAATTAGACTTGTATGGCATTTCATTGTTGAGCTATAAAAGCTTAGATGGTACTCTCTCACTAAATAGTAAATATATGGCTTACAAATATTTTCTTTCATTCTGCTCTTCATGTGTCCATTTTAATGATTACTTTCATAGTGATTCAGAAAGAGCTCAATTTAGGGCTTGTTCACCTGTGCTTTGAGTGTCATCACCCCTCCTACCAAATTTGATTCTAGACATTTATCATTTTAGGACCTTTGTTATAATCCTTATTCTATTTTCATGTAATTTTGTGCATGGTGTTTTAAAATATCAGTTTCATTTTATTGCTGCATGTTACCTGAATGTCCAGTAGGAATCACATCTTTTATCAATGGGACAAATCTTCCCATATGTTCTTGGTCGTTTGTTTGATGATAAGTTGACCATATACACATGAATTTATTTTTGGGTTTTTTCTTTTGTTAAATCGGCCTCTGTATATGTTTTCTGAACAATACAATCAATGCTATGTGTATTGATGATTATATATTCCTTCCTTCCTTCTCTTCCTTCCTTCCTTCCTTCCTTCCTTCCTTCCTTCCTTCCTTCCTTCTTTCTTTCTTTCTTTCTTTCTTTCTTCCTTTCTTTCTCTCTAGTTCCCCTCCTCCTTGTTCTTTTGACTCAAGATTTAGCTACTTATGGTTTTTGTGGAAACATATGGATTTTAGACTTTTTTTCTATTCCTGTGAAAAACAACCATTGGAAGTTTGTACAGCCATGCATATAATAGTCATTATTCTGATCTTTGAACACAAAATATCATCAACTTTTTATGTCTTCCTTGATTTCTTTCAATATTACAAAGCTTTCAATGTATAGATATTTTGTTTCTTAAGGCCAACTTTACATATAAATACTCTTTCTAGTGACATAAATAGTATTTATTTCTTAACTGCAGTATCACTTCATCTGTACACAGTAATTCTTTGGTTATTTTGTATCCTGAAACTTTATTGAATATTACTTCTTTCATTTTTGGTAGAACCCTTAGAATGTTTTATGAATCATATTATTTACAAGCATAGTATTTACTTTATCAGGTTGAATCGATTTGGATTTTATTTCCTTTTTTACTTAATTCTTTTAGCTAGGAATTCAGTGTTATGTTGATTAGATGTAGCAAGAATGAACATACTTTGTTATCTTCTTTAAAGTTTTTTGATGTTAGATGTGGGCTTATGTAATATAGTATTCATGGTGCTAAATATACGCCTTTAATTTGTTGAGAGATTTTAATTATGAAATATTGATGAATTTTAAAAAACACTGTTGAATCTGTTGAAATGATCATAGGATTATATACAGCCAGATGACATAGTTTAATACATTTATTGAATTGCGTGTGTTGTACCTTCTCTGTGTTGCAAGTATAAATCTCTCTTGATCATATGCACAGTCCTTTCAATCTCTCTTGATCATAGTGTACAGGTTTTTCAATATGCTGTTGGTTTGCTAGTACTATGATGGTGTTTGGCATGGGTATTGTCCTGCAGCCCTCTTTTCCCAAAATGTGTTTGTATCACTGAAACAGCAGTCTTATAAAGAGTTTGGAAAGCCCTTTTCCTATGTGGTTCCCTTTCCATCTTATAAAGAGAAGGGTTCTTATTAATATATTTTGCATGTTCCATAGAATTCATCAGTAAAGTCATCTGGAACTATGGTTATGTTTAACTGTACATATGCCATTACTGATTTAATTCCTTTATATTTTTATATTCCTATATATTTGTTCTGATTTTCAGTTATAATTAAAATGTTAGAGGTTGCCTGTTCATAAGACCTTACCCATTTCTTTTAAATTATCTAATTTGCAGGCATATAATTAGTCACCTTTTATGAACCATTTCATTCTGTACCATTGATTGTAATGTTTGTTCTTTTATTTCTGATTTTATGTGGTTACTGGCTTTTTCACTTAGCCTAAATGAAAGTTTGTCAACTTTCTTTTCCTTTCTTTCTTTCTTTCTTTCTTTCTTTCTTTCTTTCTTTCTTTCTTTCTTTCTTTCTTTCCTCTGTTATTCTAGCCTCCATTTAATTAATCCTTATTCTGATGCTGTTATTTCCTTCCATTAACTTTTTCTGTTTTAGTTTTTTTGTTATATTCAGTTGTTTGAGACCTTTTCTTCTTCATGTATTATCCACTGTAATAAACTTTTCTCTTATGATCATTTTGATTTGTTTTTATGTTTTGTATGTTATTTTCCATGTTCATTGTCTCAAGATATTTTTAAGTTTGCATTTTGATTTCTTTTTTTGTTTTTTTCTCTTTTAACAGTTCTTATTCTTTCAATATCTCATGGCTTCCATATTTGCTGTTGAAACATCTGTAGAGCAAATTTAACGGCTAGATGTATTTCTGACTTCCTAGGAGGAATGTCTTAGGTCCTAGACTTAGATTTCTGTTTCTCTGTCCAAGTTTATCTCAAAAAAGATTTATTTTTGCATTTAAATTTCTTTTTTGATTAATTTGCTTTTGGATTGGTTAGATTCATATCATTATGCTAGAAAAGTTAAGCTTCAGTGTTTTGAAGTATGATTATAATCTACACTGGAAATTGTTTTGCACATCTTTGAGAATGATGTGTTTTTTTTTTTTTAACACAAATATAGTTTTTGTGTATATACTATGCTCAACACATTAAAAGAAGTGATACCTTTTCCATCTGTTAAATATTACATCCTAGTGGACTCACTGATGAGTATTTTATACAAAATGTTGGTAAAGAATTCTATGTTCTCGTCTAATAATTCTCCATTTTTATGGATGACTTTTCTGTGTGAAAAAAATTGCTCTTGGGTTTTTATTTCAGTGCTTTGAATGTATTATTCTGTTCTCTTTCGGTCTATGTTTATGCTCAGAAATCCATTGATAAATTTATAGAAATTTCCTTGTATTTAATGTTTTTCTTTTTTTGTAGATGCCCATGACCACAGTGGTGGTGGCATTAGTATCAGGGACACATGCACTCCTGCTGGAGAATTGCTCACACTGTATGAATCATGTTGTTTCCTGAGCAGCTCATTAAAAGATGTCTGTTTGTTATTACAAACAGTAGCCCACGAAGGAATGTTCTTGAGTTCCTCATTTCTTTTATCTCTTATTGAACAAGTATTTCATGCTCACCAATATTCATGTCAGCAAACATTTATTTTGTTATATTTAACTGGCTGAGTATTGGGGTTTTTACTCATTCATAATGTTGGGAAATGATCTGATAGATCAAAATATAACAAGTTTGAGAGCTTGTTTATGGAAAAGGCAGAGGAGAGTTGGTTTAAATATAAGTAAAAGGAAGAGAAACAATAAAAATTAAAAGAGAAAAAGGGAGACATTACAGTGGACAGTGAGGAAATTTAGAGACTCTTAGTGACATAGATGAATGTAGACACCAAATTACTCAAAAGATTTGGAAACGCTATCCAAGAACACATCAAAAAATTATCCACCACACTCAAGTTGACTTCATTTCAGTGATCCATGGATGGCTCTACATATATAAATCTATAAATTTAATCCACCACATAAATAGACTGAAAAATAAAAACCACATGCTCATCTCATTAGATCATCTTACTAGATCTGCCTTTGACTATATCCAGCATCCATTCATGATAAAAACCTAGGGAAATAGAAAGCATATCTCAACATAATAAAGACAATATATAGGAAATCTACATGAAGGAAAAAAATCATAGCATTTCTGCTAAAATCAGGAACAAGACAAGGCAGCCCCCCCACACAACTATTTAAAGTGGTGTTTGAATTCTTATCTAAAGCAATAAGACAACTGAAAAAGATCCAGAGGATAAAAGTAAAATAGAAAAAGTCAAAGTATCCTTACTGCAGATTATATGATTCTATACATAAATGATTTCAAAGACTCCAGGAAAAAACACTTCTAAAGCTGAAAAACATATTCATCAATATAGCAGGCACTAAATTATCACACAAAAATCAGTAGCCTTTTTATATACAAATAAAAAGCATACCGAGTAAGAAATTAGGGAAATAACACCATTCACAATAGCCTTGAAAAATAAAAATATCTTGGAATAAATCTAATAAAAGAATTTAAATATTTGTATGATGATAACTTTAAGACACTAAAGACAAAGCTGACGAAGATAGCAGTAGATTGAAAAATTTTTCCTGCTCATGGATTTGTAGGATTGATGCTTGTGGAAAATGGCCATTCTACCACAAATCAACCTACATACTCAATGCAGTTACCTTCAAAATTTCAGTGCAGTTCTTCACAGAAATTGAAAAAGATAAACTTAGACTACACATGGAAATACAAAGGCCTGGGAGAGGCAAATTAATTTTGAATAAAAACAACTATAAATAATAATAATAATATAAACTGCTGTAGGTATCATATTACCACATTTCGTCATTGTACAGAGCTATTATAATAAAAAACATTATAATCCCAGTGTAAAAAGAGACTCTGACAAAAGAAATAGGCACGAGGACCTACATATAAATGGCTACTCCTGCTGCCACTTGAATTTGGACAAAAATATCATAAATACAAGTTGAAAAGAAAGCTACAGTTTCAACAAATAGTGCTAATCAAAATGGATAGTAACATGTGGAAGAAAAAAATGGAATCCTTATCTTTCTGTACAAAACCTAATTCCAAGTGGTTCAAGAATCTCAACATAAGACATGATACTTTAAGTTCAGCAACTGATAAACGGGGTTTCCATAAAACTAAAAAGCTTCTGTACAACAAAAGACATCATTACTTGAATTAAGAGGCAGGCTAAGGACAGATCTTTACCACTATGCATTTGAAAGAGGATTAATACTTAGAATACATAAAGAAATCAACGGAACATCTAGAAAATAACTAACTCAATTAAAAATTGAGACATGGACCTAAACAAAGAGTTATCATAATACTAAATACAAATGACTGATAAATATTTTAATGGCTCTCTAAATTATATGCCATTACAGAAATGCAAATAAAAACTACTCTGAGATTTCTTACCTCAATTAGAATAGATAACATTAAAAATATGTCAATGACTGTTAGTGTGTATATGAGGAAAGGGAACACTTATTCAGTGCTTGTAGGGGTGAAAAATACTGCAACTGTAGATATCAGTATGGAGGTTCCTGAAAATACTAAAAAAAAAAAAAATTCTACCACACAATCCAGCTGTACAACTTTTGAGCACATAACCAAAAGGTCTCTCTATGCTATTATAGAGTTAGGTATTAATCCATATTTATTGCTGAATATAGTTAGGAAATACAAGCAGCCTAAATGTTCATTAAATAATGAGTGTATAATGAAATTGTGGCTTATTCATACAATGAAATATTACTCATCCTTGAAGATAAATATGTGACATGCAGGATATCTGATATTGAAATCCTGAAGGGTTGTGACCCACAGATTGAGAACCGCTGACATACACAATGACTTAAAATGTAGTTACCTAAAACAGAGCAACAATGTTTCCTACCAGATACCACAGGCTAACAGATAGAAAGCTCAGGGCCAGAAGTGGGTTTCCTCTCTTGGAATTGTTGGCGTATGAGTTCCCAATAACTCCACATTACAGGCTGTTTCCAATGCTGTTGTTGATTAGTTTATAACTTCATGATAATATAATACTTCAGAACAGATCATATACCTGAGTTGTAGAACGTGGAGAAATCAACATAATACTCATCTGGAAGCTTCCCCCCTGTTGGCAATTTTCATAGTGCCAGAACATGCTATACAGAAAACCAGAGGAGAAAAATAATCATTAACCTTACCTAGCTTTGAGCTCTGAGAGCTATAACAATGCCTGGATTGGCACAGGGGTGGCATGAATATCATGGGTATAAAAAACTTTCCTGCTGGATTTAAAGCTTGCTCCAAATAAAACTATATTTGGCACCATAATTGGGGTGAAGAACCTGTGACTATCTGGATCGTAGGTCCTAGTGGAACACAAATTACTATTATTCTGTTAAATAGACATAGTACTAAAGACTTATTGTTTTACCTAAAGATTAATACAACCCTCAACCTTCATCAGAAAATCTTCTGTTAGTAGATGTTGGTGAACACAGAGGCTGAGACTGGTAGATGCAGAGACTAAGATGCTGCAGAATGCTCAGCCTTCAGTGGGAGACTGTGGAGTGACAGGACCATAATGAGAGGTGATGAATTTATGACCCTCATTCAATTCTTTCCTTTTCTGACCTCCTGATATCTCATAAAATGTGTGTTAGACTCAGAGGTAAGTGATTTAAGAGGTCTGGAGACATAGCTCAGATGTTTGAGGCTGGACTTACAACCCAAAATACAAAAAGTCTAAGATATCAAAACTGAACTATACAAAAGATCAAATGCAGGCACAAAGCCAGAAAAGCCCAGTTCTAGGGCTTGATAAATAAGAAAGAAAGGAAAATAATGTATCCAATGACATAACTTACTAGAGAATACTTTATAAGAAGGCTGCACTCTTCTGAGTAAGGCAGCCAATAGAAAATCAAAACAGATGTCAATACAGAAAAATACAAATAAGTATCTCAACATTCCTCAGTAAAATAAAGGTAGAAACGAACACATGCTGTATGGCTGATTCTACTGTAAGCTCAAGACTAGGAAACCTATTATGTGAAATAAGTCAGAGCAGAGGTTGCTTCTGCTGAGTACTGGCTGGAAAGAATAACTAAGAAATTTATTTTTCTGGATGATGAACTATTCTGTTTGCCACTTTTAAGTGTTTGTTGCAGGATGATATGCATTTGTCAAACGTGAGATTGTGCTTTCACTATCAGCTTTTAATTTCTGCTTTCTGCTTGGCTTCCTGGCTTCTCAGACCTTTATACATTTAATCAGTGAATTCCTTGAGAGTGAGGATAGCAGAGAATGTCTGTCCATCATAACTTATTTCCCTTTTATGCAGTAACTAATCTGCTCAAGTCCCAGAGGACAAGAAAGATGTATGATATCTACAAGCAATTCATTTCGTGTTGCTATCATCACCATTTTATACTAATGTTTCTATTTTGTCTAATCAAGGTAAAAACTAGGCCATCTCATCTAGGAATGGATATCTAAAATAGGTTTTTTGAATATTTTGCCAAATGAGAAAGCATATGGAAAAAGATAGAAATTGAATATGTTCTTCACACTATACACCTGTGTGAATATCAAGTGGATTGGAATAAGAAACTTCATAAGCAGTGAGAAAAAATGATAAATTATTCTATAATCAAGAGTAGATATCATTGTTTTTTTTTTAAATCAAATCTCATAGGGGCATAACCAGAGATCAGAAAGCATAGTACAGCAAACCTTGGGACATGGTTTCAATCTCTTGCATGGTCTCGAAAGGTGCAAAGAAGGAAATCAAATTAAAAATCAAACACTTCTTTGCCACATTCATGTGATCTCAACATTTAGGAATCTAAGCAGGGAAATGGGAATCACCATGAGTTTGTGGCTAGTCTGGGATGCAGAAAAATATCATATCTAAGAAAAATGTAATATAAAAGAAACATAAACATGCAACAGAAACTTGAAATATTTGAATACATAAATTTTAAGGGCTAAAATCCAATTCATAGAATAACATGCTAAAATAAAATAATGACAAACTGAGAAAATTATTAGTTAAATTGTATTTCTATAAATATAATAATAAAAGCTCTAATATTTAATAATAAATTTACAATGTATATAATACAAAAGTTGACAACAGATACAGACAGTATAGAAGAAACTAGGATAGTAAACACAAACTTCCACGTATGTACAATCTTTATTTTCATTCAAATAATTATGAAAATAGAAACCGGAATCTGTATTATGTAAATATAATTTTACATTTCTAATCTTAATTTATGCCATGTTCCAGTATGGTACAGGTAAACTATGAACACTTGTGTTAATGGCAACAAGAACAAAGATTTTCCAGTGTCGGAGAGAAAGTAACTGCCTAAGACGTGAAGTAAAAACCCCATATCTTAAAACGAAGCCAAAAACATTAATAGGATGTTATTTTATCTATCATTTTAAAACACTCATTGCTTACTTGTCTACAGAAAAAACCTAAAAGCACACTGTCAACTCAGAAGCGATGAGCAGCCCTAGCATGTGTGTGGGCGGTCCTCAATTTCAATTCCCAAGTAAATGGAGTGAGAATGTTTTTGGAAAATGCTGAAATAGTGTCCAACATATATCATATTTGATATAGTGAGTGGTAATTTTTGCCTTATAAGAACTATTATAGCTAGCACGTGTAGGAGGAATGTTAGGAAGTCACCATTTTGCAGAGTCTCAGAAAGTGTTTTCTCAACATTAAAATTACTCAGAGAAAATTTAAAATGGTCAACAATTCCCTGGTATTTGTAGCCATCAGAAAAGCAGACATTAACTGTCTGTAGGTGTGATTTTGAAACACAGATGCCATATGTAAAATTTAGAGTACTGATTAATGTAAATTTAATCAAGGCTTTATAGTTAGCTGTGATTTTTAATAATGTGTAGCGTGGAGAAACATGTAAAATTATAACCTAAGAAACAAATTAAGAAGATGTGAGATTATGTAGCATAGCATAATTTGAACAAGTCAATGGCAAATGAAACAAAAAAAAAAAAAAGAAAGAAATGATTATCCTAGACAAAGAGGTAAGAATTCAGAATGAGATGGTGAAGGGAGAAGATATCAACCTTTCCTGAAATGTAAGTAGGCAGGTTCCCATGAATGAAAACAGACTAGGGATGGCTAGAAGCTTAAGCAAAGAGCTTGATTAAGAATATACACTAATACAATGGAGGAAGAAAGAAAATAGAGAGTTGCTTCAAAGAAAAGATGGGAATGATTGAATCTTCCAGATACTTGGGGTTGTCCAGGAACAAGGCATAGCAGGGCTATCAGTACCAGCCACAGGACATATGACATTTGATCCACAGTGGCCTGCTCTGATGTGAATGCTTGATAGACTTTGCTGGCAAGTATCTGAACAGCCCCCATGGCAGCCCTGAGACTCCACACAGTACATAATAAAAGCACCATGAATATTTACCTGCATGGACCTCAGTGCTCAGCACTGATGGTACCTGAAGTTCTTGCCCCTGAGATAACTAGTATTTATCTCAACAACCAACAACCACCTCCATTGTGACTACCAGAGTCATTGACTGACCACGTACAAAACCGAACCTGGCTAAGTTAGGAAATTATATTTATTGCTTCAACATTATACTATGTTTTATTTTACTTCTGTGTTTTATTTAAATAATTCATGCTGTTTTACTCACGACTGTCTTATTTTCATCAGAAAGTAAGTATCTAGTGGCAAGTGAGTAGCCTTCCGTACTTTTATCTTTTACTATAGGACAGTAGTTCTCAACCTTCCTAATGCTGTCATCCTTCAATACAATTCCTCATGTTATGGTGACCCCAATCATAAAATTTTTGTTGCTGCTTTTTAACTTTAGTTTTGCCACTGTTATGAATCATAATGTAAATATCTGTTTCCTGATGGTCTTAGCTGATCTTTGTGAAAGGGTTATTTGACCCCCAAAAGGGATGAGAGAGCCAAAGGGTCATTTGACTGCTCAAAGGAGTTTCAAGCTACAGATTGAGAACAGTTACTACTTACCTAGAGATTTTTTTATACTCTGGACACTCAAACACATAGAGAGAAGGCTGGTAATACATAAAGGCACGTCACCTACACTGAAGTACTTGATAACATACAATATTATACAAACCTTAACAACTGTCATTTTTGACAGTAGAACCTATGGAAATAAAAAGACATAAAAATCAAAAAGAACATCTGGATGAAAAACTGAGATGAAGAGAGGAGAAACTTGCTCATAAGAATATGCTGTAACTGAATTGCCAAACACAAGGGAAAGATTCAGAGACACATGATAGGCTCCAGTTACGGGAAACAGTTTTCTCAGCAAATGGATTCTATAATTGGAATTTTTGTTTCTTCTTTTCCTCTGAGAGTGTGTGGATGAGAGTTAATTAATGTGGTGAAACTGTACAGTATCTGTGAATATAAAAATTTATTGGAAAGCTGAACTGTACTACATCTGTGCAATTTGGATGTTGTTTGGAGAGAAACTAAAGAGAACCTAGATATAGTATCTGACAATTTAGGTTCCAGAGGTAAGATTTTATAACTAAACCAGGGTTGAAATGGAGAAAGATAAGCTTCATATTTATAATGAATGATTTTTAATCTTAGTGTATCATTTTATATGTAATTCTCAATGGTCAGAGATTTGGGTTCACTTCCAAATTTGCATAGTCATTTTGTTTGTTTGTTTTTGTTTTTTGTACTTTGGGCATAAAATGTCTCTTGGAGACTCTATGCTGAATGCTTTGTACTCAGTGGAAGGCAGAGGTTACTTCTGGAGGTGATGAAATCACAAGGGTACTCAGTTCATTAATGAGTCAACACATAGGTTCATCAATTCCTGAAGCTGGAACCTAGCTAGAAGAAATAGGTCACTGGTCCACACTGTTGGGAAGGGTGTCTTCTCCCTAATCCCTATGTCTTTCCTTCTAGCCACCGTGAAGTGATGATGAGGAAGCTTCCCTGCAACAGATTCTCATTACTCTGATATTCTAAATTGATCAAGCTCAAAGTGCTAGAGTTAGCCAAACTTCTACCGAAATTTCTAAAACAATGGGGAAAATTGTATTGTACTAAACTAGAAAATCTAAAAGAAATGCATATGACCTATAAAATAAGTTCAACACTTGACAACGTAGGAATCTCATAAAATTTAAAAGCTTTTTTACTGCAAAGAAAACTGTACAGTGAAGGGAAGCCCTACATATTGGGTGAAAATCTTTGACAGCTGTGTTTTTACAGAGGCTTGGTGTCTGACATATACAAAGAACTTAAGAAATTGAATACCAAGAAAACAAAATAACAAAAAAACCAAAACAATTAAATAGTGGACTATAGAACTGAGCAGAAAGTTTTTAAAAGAAGAAAAAAAAGAGCTGATAAATATGTCAACATGAGTAGCAATCAGAAAAATTGGTATTGGTGAATTGGCAAATGGACCCATACCCAAGAATAAATGGGCATCAGAATGTGGATTTGGCAGGTTTAAAAAGAAAAGACACACAATTGGCAAAGATGAGTTGGTATGAAATAGGGTATGGATCTTGGAGGAGTCGAGTGGTGAGTGACTATCATCAAAAATATTGTATGAAATTCTCAGAAGACTAATAAAAATGTTAAAAAGCTACTTTGAGTTTTTTTCTTATTTCTTTCTTTACTCTTATCTACTTTACATCCTGGCGGTAGCCCCACCCCTTCTCTCCTCCCAGTCCTCCTACTTCCTCCCCACCATTTCTCAGAAAAGGTGAGCCCCTCCTACTTCCCATCCGACCCAGTTCATCATATTGCATCAGGACTAAGTGTGTTTTCTTCCCCTGTAGCCTGGCAAAGCAGTCCCACTGGGGAGAAGTGATCAAAATGCTGGCAAGAGTGTCGTGTCAGATGCAGTCCCCACATCCCTTACTTGAGGACTCACATAAAGCCTAAGCTGCCCATCAGCTACATCTTTGCAGGGGGGTCTAGGTCCAGCTTGTGCATTGTCTTTGGTTGATACTTCAGCCTCAGCAAGCCCCTCTGGGTCCTGGTTAGTTGGCTCTGTTGGTCTTCTTGAAGAGCTCATGTCACCTCCAGGTCCTATTCTCTTTCATCTCACTTTCCCACAAGAGTCCCTTTCAGTTGATTTTGATATATAAAAATTAACATAGAAAAATGTATGTTAATATATCTATTTTGTCTATTTGTGGTATTATTTTCTAGTAAGAGGTTGCATATTAAGAAGAACATTTATGGACAGAAACAATCATGAGATGTAATTAGTCAGAAAATATATTTGAAATATACTATGTAAGTATGTTGCTAATTCTGGAGGAATCAAAAATAAAAACAATCAAAGCAGATGCCTTTAAGGCTCATAGCCAAACTTTGGGCAGAAGGCAGGGAATCTTATGAGAGAAGGGTAAGATGAAAGACTTGGAGGGGACTGGAGCTCCACAAGTTGAGTAACAGAACCAAGAAATTTGGGCCCAGGGGTCTTTTCTGAGACTGATACTCCAAACAAGGACCATGTATGGAGGTAATCTAAAACTTCTGGACAGATGTAGCCCATGGCAGCTCAATCTCCAAGTGGGTTTCCTAGTAAGGGGAACAAGGACTGTCTCTGATATGAACTCAGTGGCTGGCTCTTTGCTCACATCCCCCTAATGGGGGAGCAGCCTTACCAGGCCACAGACAGAAGAAGACAATGCAGCCAATCCTGATGAGACCTGATAAGCTAGGGTCAGATGGAAGGTGAGGAGAAGCTCCCCTTTCAGTGGAATTGGAGACAGGCATGGGAAGAAATGAGGGAGGGAGGGTGGGGTTGGGAGGGAATGAAGAAGAGGGCTGTAGCTGGGATACAAAGTGAACAAACTGTAATATAAAAATAGAAATAATACTGTTTTTGTTCACAACCAAGCTACATTAAAATTGCAAAGAAAAATGGTTTAGAAAATTTAGTCAATCTTGAACATAGCTAGTATTTCATTAATACAAAAGATAATTATATATATTTTATGATTTAGCATCATTTCAACTAAACTCTGAAAGGAACATGATATTCCTTATTCTAGAGGAATTTTAATCCAATAACCTAGCTGATTTGGCAAGAGATCATATTCTGGATATGAGTCCTCTGTCAGATAAAGGTTGCTTTACAGAAGCTTTTCAATTTCATGAGGTCCCATTTATTGATTGTTGCTCTTAGAGCCTGTGCTGTTGGTGTTCTGTTCAGGAAGTTGTCTCCTGTACCAATGAGTTCTAGGTTATTCCCCACATTTTTTTTCTAGCCGATTTAATGTGTCTGGTTTTATGTTGAGGTCTTTGATCCACTTGGACTTTAGTTTTGTGCAGGGTGATAAGTATGGATCTATTTTCATTTTTCTACATGTAGACATTCAGTTGGACCAGCACCATTTGTTGAAGATGCTATCTTTTTTCCATTGTATGGTTTTGGCATCTTTGTCAAAAATCAGGTGTCCATAAGTGTGTGGGTTTATTTCTGGGTCTTCTGTTTGGTTCCATTGATCCACCATGCTGTTTCTATGCCAGTACCATGCAGTTTTTATAACTGTTGCTCTATAGTACAGCATGAGATCAGGGATGGAAATACCTCCAGAAGAACTAAAGAAGCTGAAAAGCGGCTAACCAAGTAATCCACTTAAAAAATGGGGAACAGAGCTAAAGAGAGAATTCTCTGTAAAGGAATATCGAATGGCAGAGAAACACTTAAAGAAATACTCAATCTCATTAGCCATTAGGGAAATGCAAATCAAAACAACCCTGAGATTTCACCTTACACCCACCAGAATGGCCAAGATCAAAAACTCAAGTGACAACACGTGCTGGAGAGGTTGTGGAGAAAGGGGAACCCTTCTCCACTGCTGGTGGGAATGTAAACTTGTACAACCACTCTGGAAATCAATCTGGCGCTTTCTCAGACAACTAGGAATAGTGCTTCCTCAAGATCCAGCCATACCACTCCTAGGCATATACCCAAAAGAAGCGCAAGTACACAAAAAGGACATTTGCTCAACCATGTTTGTAGCAGCTTTATTTGTAATAGCCAGAAGCTGGAAACAACCCAGATGCCCCTCAACTGAAGAATGGATGCAGAAACTGTGGTACATCTATACAATGGAGTATTACTCAGCAATGAAAAATAAGGAAATCATGAAATTTGCAGGTAAATGGTGGGACCTGGAAAGGATCATCCTGAGTGAGTTGTTCCAGAAGCAAAAAGACACACACGGTATATACTCACTCATATAAACATACAACATAGAATAAACCCACTAAAATCTGTACATCTAAACAAACTAAGCAAAAGAGAGGACCCTAACTAAAATGTTCAATCCCCATCCTGAAAGGCAAAGAGGATGGACATCAGAAGAAGAAGAAAACAGGAAACAACCTAGAAACCTGCTACAGAGGGCCTCTGAAAGCCAGAAGAAGAAAACAGGAAACAACCTCGGAACTTGCCACAGAGGGCCTCTGAAAGCCTCTGCCATGCAGACTGTGAAAGCAGATGCTGAGCTTGATGGCCAACTGACGGGCAGAGTGAATGGAATTTAATGTAAGAAGTGGGAAATAGTAAGAGCTGGAAAGGAAGGAACTCCACAAGGAGAGCAACAGAACAAGAAAATTTGAACACAGGGAACTTCCCAGAGACTCATACTCCAACCAAGGACTATTCATGGAGATAACCTCGAACCCTGACAATGCAGCCACTTCTGATGAGAACTGATAGACTACGATCAGAAAGAAGGAGAGGAGGACCTCCCCTATCAGTGGACTTGGGGAGGGGCATGCATGCAGAAAGGGAGGGGAGGGTGGGACTGGGAGGGGAGGATCGAGGGGCTTATGGGGGGATACAAAATGAATAAAGTGTAATTAATAAAAGTATATAAAAAATTAAAAAAAAAGAAACTAAAAAAAAAAGAGATCATATTCAAAGAGCTTCTAGGTCCATACGATCTGGTCTGAATGCAGGCATGCTTGGATTACAGTATGATCTGGCTGGAATACAGACATGCCCTTAAAAGTAAGGTTAGGTTTATAAAAGGAAGCAGCCATGTTTGAAAGTCACATCTACTTGAGGGGCAAACAAAGTGACAAATCGGAGAAAGATTTGGCAGAATGAGTCAGAGATAGCATACACCCAACTCATATGAGAAGACACAGAAAAGGGAGGCAACTTAAGAGCAGTGTGTGTGAGAGAGAGATGTGTAGAGTGTATGTGGCATGTATGTGTGGCAGTTTTAGTGGTACAGAAAGAGGTTGCAGAGAGAACAATTTAGACAGAAGTGATGACGGATCAAATCAGAGAATGAGAAGGAGCCAGAAGATTAGAACATATTGTCAAAGGTAGTACGAGGCCAAGCAGAGCAATTAAGTCACAAGTCATGAGAAGTCAGATTGAATCAGTCAGCTTGAAAGTTTAGATTGTAAAGAGGTTAGAAACTTCCAGGCCTCAGAGAAAGAAATGCTCTGGGCTCAGCCCAAGCCAATTTGCACAACTTGAGTACATCTTTCATCAGCCCATCATCTGAGGAAATAAAAGCAACATTTACATTTTATAAGTAGACATTCAGAGAAGCATACCATTAAACATTTATGTTTTTTCAGACTATAATTACCTCATTTTCCTCTTCCCTTTGGGCTCTTAAAGCCCTTCTGAATACTTCCTTGTTCTCTAACAAATTCATAGCTTCTTTACTCATGAGATAGCTTCATTACATCATTATATGTCGTACATATGTGTATATGTACACATATATTCTTAAGTACATAAATACAACCTGTTCAGTCTGTATAATGTTACTTTTATTTAGATTTCAGAGACAATAATTAGGATTGAATAACCAATGTGCTCTTCTCCAGGGAAGACTATTTATATACCTTTTGGTATTCTTTGGTTGCCTGAGGTTTTTTGTGTAGGGATGAGGTCTCATGAGCTTTCCCCTGTACCCTTTAGCAGTCTATTGATTTTCTCCTCATTCAGGTCATATTTAGGCAGCCATATTGGTGAGACTTTATGAGTGTAACTTCAGCCATTCCTAAGAGACACGATCTCACAACAAACTCTGTTCCTCTGGCATTTAGAATCTTTGTGCTCCCTCTTCTGCAATGATCCCTGGAACTTAGGTATGGAAATCATCTTGTAGATATATCAGTTAAGACTGGCTCACACCTCTATACTTTGGTTGTTTGCTGTTTTCTGTAATGATCTCCATCTGTTGAAAGCAGGAACATCTCTCATGAGGAGTGAAGACTACATTTATCTGTGGGTGTAAAGACAAATATTTATAATGTAGTTAGGTTTATATACTGGTTTAGGGAAGTAGGGTTATATGTTTTCCTCCAAGATTCATGACTTCACTATCCTTGGAGAGTTGACTAGATTACCCTTTCATTGAGTAGGCCATACGTTTAATTAGAGAGCTGTTGGTTGCTGCCAAGTTATGTTTGCCACTATTCCACCCTTACAGATCTTGTGCCATGTTGGTCATTGTTGTGATTCATAGGTGTCATAGCTACGAAGGGTTATTGGTTGCTTCTCTCCTTTGGAAGTTTTCATGGTACCTTCTGACACCATGAAAGCTTGGCCTCAGGGAGCATGCATTAAGGTCTGTTCCCACTCAGTGGCTCTTTGTTTGAAGTGCACGGTATTTTCAGCAGTAACGACTTAGTTTCTACCCTTGATGTGCGTCAAGGGCAGTTGTAACATCCTGTAATGTTTTGGGCCTCTCTAGATAATTTTCAAAAACCAACTCAAAAAAAAATGATTTCTCATGCCTAGTGTTGAGAATTTTGTTAGGTGGTCTTTGGCTCTAGGGGGAATCATTCTCAGCTCAAATTAAAAATTGCGTTTAAACTATATCAGTGCAGTTAAATATTAACTTACACATACTATACATATTTTTAAATAAATAAATTAATTTATTTAATATAGTTTATTCACTTTGTATCACAGCTGTAGCCCCCTCCCTCATCTTCTCCCAGTTCCACCCACTCTCCCTATTCTCTCCCTATACCTCTTCCCTAGTCCACTAATAGAAAGAACCTCCTCTCCTTCTATCCGACCCCAGCTTATCAGGTCTCATCAGGGCTGGTTGCATCATCTTCTTTATGGCCTGGCAAGGTTGCACCCTCCAGGGGGAGGTAATCAAAGAGCTGTCCACTGAATCTAAGTCAGAGACAACCTCCGCTCGTCTTACTAGGGAACTACTGGAAACTGAGCAGCCTATTGGCTACATCTGAGCAGGGGATCTAGGTCCTCTCCATGTATGGTCCTTGGTTGATTCATCAGTCTCTGCAGGCCCACCCAGGGCCCATGTATTTTGACTCTGTTGTTCTTCTCCTTGTGGAGCTCCTGTGCCCTCAAGGACTTTCTAGCTCACTCTTCTTCCACAAAGTTCCTGGCACTCTACCCAAAGTTTGGCTATGAGTCTCAGTATCTCCTTTGATACCCAGCTGGGTAAAGCCTTTCAGAGGCCCTCTGTGGAAGGCTCCTGTCCTGTTCCTTGTCTTCTACTTCCGATGTCTATCCTGTTTGCCCTTCTGAATGAAGATAAAGCCTTTTCCCTAGGGTCTTCCTTGTTTTTTAGCTTCTTAAGGACTATAGATGTTAGCATATTTATCCAATATTATATGGCTAAGATGCACTTATAAGTGAGTATATGCATATGTGTCTTTCTGTTTCTGGGTTACCTCACTCAGGATTATCTTTTCTAGAAATTTGCCTATATTTCTTTTTTAATTAATTTATTTTTTATTAATTATAATTTATTCATTTTGTATCCCAGCTCTATCACTCTTCTTCATCACCTTCCAGTCCCACTCTTCCTCCCTCTTCTCCTCCCATGCCCTTCTCCAAGTTCATAGATAGGGAGGTCCTCCTTCCATTCCATCTGACCGTAGCCTATCAGGTCTCATCAGGATCAGCTGCATTGCCTTCTTATGATGCCTGGTAAGGCTGATTCCTCCTTAGGAATCAGGGGGAGGTGAGCAATGAGCTAGCCCCTGAGTCCATGTCTGAGACAGCTCCTGATCCAATTACTAGGGAACCCATTTAGACAATGAGCTGCCATGGGCTACATCTGTGCAAATGTTCTAGGTTATCTCCACGTATGGTCCTTGGTTGGAGTATCAGTCTCAGAAGAGACCCTGGGCCCAGATTTCTTGGTTCTCTTGCTCTCCTTGTGGAGCTCCTGTCCCTTCCAGGTCTTTGATCTCACCCTTCTTTCATAAGATTCCCTGCACTCTGCCCAAAGTTTGGCTATGAGTCTCAGCATCTGTATTCATACCTTTCAGGTCTTTGATCTCACCCTTCTTTCATAAGATTCCCTGCACTCTGCCCAAAGTTTGGCTATGAGTCTCAGCATCTGTATTTATACCTTCCTGGGTATAAATCTTATCCTGTTTCCTGTTTTATCCCTCTTCTGATGTCCATGCCATTTGTCTTTCTGAATGAGGATTGAGAATCTTACCCAAGGTCCTTCTTCTTGATTAGCCCTTTAGGTGTACAGATTATAGTGTGTTTATCTTATATTATATTTCTAATATCAACTTATATATAAGTGAGTATATACTATGTGTGTCTTTCTGCTTCTTGGATACCTCACTTAGGATTTTCTTTTCTAGTTCCCACCATTTGCCTGCAAATTTCGTGTTTTCCTTGTTTTTAATTGCTGAGTAGTATTCCATTGTGCAAATATACCACAATTTCTGTATCCATTCCTATGTTGAAGGACATCTGGGTTGTTTCCAGATTCTGGCTATTCGGAATAAAGTTACTAGGAACATGGTTGAGCAAATGTCGTTGTTGTGCACTTGAGCATATTTTGTATATATGCCTAAGAGAGGTATAGTTGAATCTTGAGGAAGTGTTATTCCTAATTGTCTGAGAAAATACCAGATTAATTTCTAAAGTGATTGAATAAGTTTGCATTCTTACCAGCAATGGAGGAGGGTTTCCCTTTCTACACATCTTTTCAAGCATGTGTTGTCACTTGAGTTTTTGATCTTAGCCATTGTGATGGGTATAAGGTGAAATCTCAGGGTCATTTTGATTTGCATTTCCCTGATGACAAAGGACATTGAACATTTCTTTAAGTGTTTCTCTGCCATTTGATATTCTTTTATTGAGAATTCTCTGTTTAGCTCTGTACCCCATTTAAAAAATTGTTTTGAAATTAATTTTTTATTTTATATCCCAGCTGTTGCCCCCTCCCTCATTTGCTCCCAATCCCACATTCCCTCCCTCATCTCCCCCATGTCCACTGAGAGGGGAGGTCTTCCTCCCCTTGCCTCTGAACAGAACCTATCAGGTCTCATCAGGACTGGCTGCATTGTCTTCTTTTGTAGCCTGTTAAGCCTGATCCCATTCAAGGGAAGATGAGCAAAGAGCCTGCCAACAAGTTCATGTCAGAGACAGTCCCTGTTCCAATTACTAGGGAACCCACTTGGAGATTGAGCTGCCATGGGTTACATCTGCGCAGGGGTTTAAGGTTATCTCCATGCACAGTCCTTCCTTGGAGTATCAGTTTCAGAAAAGATCCTTTCGCCCAGATTTTTTTTGGTTCTGTAGCTCACCTTATGGAGCTCCTATCCCCTCCAGGTCATCTCACCCTTCTTTCATAGGATTCCCTGCACTCTGCCCAAAGTTTGGCTATGTGTCGCAGCATCTGTATTTATATCTTCCAGGGTAGAGTTTTTTTTTTTTTTTTTAGTTAATTTTTTTTTTAATTTTATTTTTCTTTTTAGTTACATTTTGTTAACTCTGTGTCCCGGCTGTATCCCACTCCCTCATTCCCTCCCCAACCCCACACTCCCTCCCTCGTCTCCTGCTTGCCCCTTTCCAAGTCCACTGATGGGGAGGACCTCCTCCCCTTTCATTTGACCCTGTTTTATCAGGTATCTTCAGGGCTGGCTGCAAAGTCCCCCTCTGTGGCCTAACAGGACTGCTCCTCCCCTGGGGGGGGGTCAAAGAGCCTGCCCTTGAGATCCTGTTAGAAATAGTCTTTGTTCCCCTTACTTTGGAAAACTACTTGGTTACTGAGCTACCACGGGCCACATCCGAGCAGAAGTTCTAGGTTATATCCATAGATGGTCCTTGGTTGAGTGTCAGTCTCAGAAAAGACCCTGTGCCTGGATATATTTGGTCCTTGTAGAGCTCCTATCCTTTCCATATTATACTAACTCCCCTTCTTTCATATGATTCCCTGCACTCTGCCGAGGGTTTGGTTATGAGTCTTAGTGTCTGCTTTGAAACACTGCTAGGTAGAGTCTTTCAGATGCCTTATGTGGTCAACTCCTATCATACGTTCAATGCACATCCCATTTGTCTTTCTAAATGAGGATTGATCATCTTTGCCTGTGTCTACTTTCTTGATTATCTTCTTTAGGTGTGTAGATTTCATTATGTTTATCATATCTTGTAGGTCTATATAAGCGAGTATATACCAAGTTTGTCTTTCTCCTTCTGGGATACTTCACGCAGAATGATCTTTTCTAGATTCCACCATTTGCCTGCAAATTTCATCTAGCGCTTTCTCAGACAACTAGGAGTAGTGCTACCTCAAGACCCAGCTATACCACTCCTAGGCATATACCCAAAAAAGGCTCAAGTACACAAGAAGGACATTTGCTCAACCATGTTTGTAGCAGCTTTATTTGTAATAGCCAGAACCTGGAAACAACCCAGATGTCCATCAACGGAGGAATGGGTACAGAAATTGTGGTATTTTTACACAATGGAATACTACTCAGCAATCAAAAAGGAGGAAATCATGAAATTTTCAGGGTAGAGTCTTTCAGAGGCCCTTTGTGGTAGGATCCTGTCCTGTTTCCTGTTTTTTTCCCCTTCCAATGGCATCCCGTTTGCCTTTGTGAATGAGGATTGAACATCTTACCCAGGGTCCTTCTTCTTGATTAGCTTCTTTAGGTGTACAGATTTTAGTATGTTTATCTTATATTATATTTCTAATATCCACTTATATATAAGTGAGTATATACCATGTGTATCTTTCTGCTTCTGGGATACCTCACTCAGGATGATCTTTTCTCGTTCCCACCATTTGCCTGCAAATTTCATGTTTTCCTTGTTTTTAATTGCTGAGTAGTATTCCATTGTGTAAATTTACCACAATTTCTGCATCCATTCTCGTGTTGTATATATGCCTAGGAGAGGTATAGCTGGATCTTGAGGCGCACAATTCCTAATTGTCTGAGAAAGCACCAGATTGATTTCTGAAGTGATTATACAAGGTTACATTCCCACCAGCAATGGAGGACGGTTCCCTTTTCTCCACAACCTCTCCAGTATGTATTACCACTTGAGTTTTTGAGCTTAGCCATTCTCTTGGGTGTGAGGTGAAATCTCAGGGTTGTTTTGATTTGCATTTTCCTGATGACTAAGAATGGTGAGCATTTCTTTAAGTGTTTCTCTGCCATTCAATATTCCTCTATTGAGAATTCTCTATTTAGTTATATACCCATTTTTTAATTGGGTTACTTGGTTTGTCGGTGTTCAACTTCTTGAGTTCTTGATATATTCTGGGTATTAGCCCTCTATCAGATACATGATTGGTGAAGATCCCTTTGTAGTCTGTAGGTTGTCGTTTTGTTCTGACGACAGTGTCCTTTGCTTTACAGAAGCTTTTCGATTTCATGAGGGCCCATTTATTGACTGTTGATCTTAGAGCCTGTGCTGTTCATGTTTGTTCAAGAAGTTGTATTCTGTGCTAATGAGTTCAAGGCTCTTCCCCACATCTTCTTCTAACAGAATTAATGTGTCTGGTTTTATGTTGAAGTCTTTTATGTACTTGGACTTTCCTTTCGTGAAGGGTGATAAATATGGATCTATTTGCATTTTCTACATGTAGACAGCCAGTTAGACCAGCATCATTTGTTGAAGATGTTGTCTTTTTTCCAATTTATTGTTTTGGCTTCTTTGTCAAAAATCAAGTATCTCTGAGTTTTCTTGGGTATAATTGATTTATTTTGATTGGAGTTTTTCCTCTGGAATCTTCCGTAGGGCTCTGTAGATATTGTTTAAGTTTAGTTTTTATTTAAGTTTGTTTTCTCCATCTGTGTTGATGGAAATATTGTATAGTAGTCTGGGTTGGCATCTGTGGTCTCTTAGAGTCTGCATGAAATCTGCCTAGGCCCCTTCTAGCTGTTATACTTTCTGCTGAGAAGTCTGGTGTGGTTCTTATAGGTCTACCTTTATATGTTGCTTGGCCTTTTTCTCTTGCTTCTTTTAATTTTTTTCTTTGATCTATAAATATAGTGTTATGAATATTAATGTGATGTGAGGAGTTTCTTTTCTGGTCTAGTCTATTTGGTGTTCTGTAGGCCTCTTGTATGTTTATGGACATCTCTTTCTTTAAGTTGGGAAAATTCTCTTGATTATCTTCTTTAGGTGTGTAGATTTCATTATGTTTATCATATCTTGTAGGTCTATATAAGCGAGGATATACCAAGTTTGTCTTTCTCCTTCTGGGATACTTCACTCAGAATGATCTTTTCTAGATCCCACCACTTGCCTGCAAATTTCATGATTTCCTCCTTTTTGATTGCTGAGTAGTATTCCATTGTGTAAAAATACCACAATTTCTGTATCCATTCCTCCGTTGATGGACATCTAAAGAAGATAATCAAGAAAGTGGACACAGGCGAAGGTGATTAATCCTCATTTAGAAAGACAAATGGGATGTGCATTGAATGTATGACAGGAGTCTACCACAAAAGGCATCTGAAAGACTCTACCTAGCAGTGTTTCAAAGCAGACACTAAGACTCATAACCAAACCCTTGGCAGAGTGCAGGGAATCATATGAAAGAAGGGAAGTTAGTATGATATGGAAAGGATAGGAGCTCTATAAGGACCAAATATATCCGGGCACAGGGTCTTTTCTGAGACTGACACTCAACCAAGGACCATCTATGGATATAACCTAGAACTTCTGCTCGGATGTGGCCCGTGGTAGCTCAGTAACCAAGTAGTTTTCCAAAGTAAGGGGAACACGGACTATTTCTAACAGGATCTCAAGGGCAGGCTGTTTGACACCCCCCCCAGGGGAGGAGCAGTCTGTTAGGCCACAGAGGAGGACTTTGCAGCCAGCCCTGAAGATACCTGATAAAACAGGGTCAAATGAAAGGGGAGGAGATCCTCCCCTATCAGTGGACTTGGAAAGGGGCAGGGAGGAGACCAGGGAGGGAGTGTGGGGTTGGGGAGGGAATGAGGGAGCGGGATACAGCTGGGACACAGAGTTAACAAAATGTAACTAAAAAGAAAAATAAAATTAAAAAAAAAATTCTCTTCTATGATTTTTTTGAAAATATTTTCTGGACCTTGAAGCCTGGAATCATCTTTTCAATCTATTCCTATTATTCTTAGATTTTGTCTTTTCATGGACTCTTCAATTTCTTGGGTGTTTTTTGTTTGGAACTTTTTTGATTTTATTTTTCTTTGAGAGACATCAATTTCTGCAATTGTATCTTCAGTGCCTGAGATTCTCTCTTCCATCTCTTGTATTCTATCGGTGATGTTTAACTTTGTGGTTCCTGACCTTTTCTCTAAGTTCTCCAGCTCCAGGGTTTTCCCTGTATTTTCTTTATTGATTCTAATTCTCTTTTCATGTCTTGTACCATTTCCTTCTTCTGTTTGAATGTGGATGCCTGTCTTTCCCTGATGGCCTCTATTTTTTTTTGTTGTTGTTGTTGTTAATTTCCTGTCTATATGCCTCTACTTGTGCCTTTCCATGTGCCTCTATTTGTTTGGCTGTATTTGGCTGTATTTCTTTGGGAGCTTTCTTTCCTCTAATAACTAGATAAGTGTAGATTTGAGGTCATTTTCCTGTGTTTCTGATAAATTAAAATATCCATTAATTTTTGGGGTTGCTGGTGAAGCCATCATGTCCTGATTTTTGTTGCCTATGTTCTTATCCTGACCTCTAGCCATCCGCTTATCTGTAACCTTCACTGATTTTTCCTGGAGTCTGTACTTTAGACTGGGTCAGTCTGTCTCTGGTGTCTGGAGTATTCTTCAGGAAGATGAGAGAGGCCGCCGGATCAAGAGAGGATGTTGGCGTTTCCGCTCTAGCTAAGGAAGGAAGGTCGAAGGTGCATGTGTGCAAGTGTTAGAGTGTGTGTGGAAGTGTGCCCTGAAGGACAGGGTGCTAGAGCATGGAGATGCCTGCAAGGGTGGAGTGTAAGCATGGGTGGGGGTTCTTGAGCTGTTTGCAGGCGCAATGTGCATATGCAGGTGCCTTGAATGCCTCAGTGGCCCATAGGCCTGTGGTACTATCCTCCAGGTAGTCAGATCTGCCTGGGCTGCACCATCTTGGCTCCTGGAATTGTTTGCTTGTACTCTCCTGGGAGACCCACAGAACAGGGGTCTCAATGTTGAGAATGCTGTCCCAAGGATCCCTCTGATGACCACAGTGTGGGTGTGGGTGGGAGGGATCTGATGTCTGTCTGCTAGAGTAGACTGATCCTGTATCTGGGGCTCTGCAAACACACACTTGAAAGCACTCTAAGTCTCTTGCAGGACTAATTCGAAAGCGCAGGGGTTCCCCGTGTTCTCTACTCTCAGATTTGGGCCCACAGAGGCAAATGAAAGTGTAGGAGATCTGTTAGCTCAGTGGTGTTCACTGTTTGGCCACTGGGCAGGGAGACCCATACTTGGGGCAGCTGCCTCTGCTGTCTCAGTCACCAAGCATGAAGGCCCATGCATGGGACAAGGGGAAGTGCAGGGCGGTCAAATATTCTCCACTCTCAGGCTCTGGGGGAGGGGGTCTGCAGGTCTGGCCCAGTTCATGGGTTGTCCCCTCTCGCCCAGCAAGCCTCAATGTTGATGTTCTGGCTTCAGCTGCCTGTCTACTCACCAATTTCAGTGTTTTGTATCCTGTGCCACTCAGATTGGGTGGTGCTGTTTATCATCATCTTGGACTCCCTCTACTGTATGTATTTTTAGGTAGTTAATAACATTTCTTATGAAATTTTCAGACATCCTTACTGTTATTTTACCCCTTTCTCTTTTTTTTTTGTAGTTGTCTCTCTCCCCCTCCCCTAACTAGATACTCATTCCCCCCACCCCATTTCCTTTAATCAGACTACTTGAACACATTTAACCTCAAGGTTCTTTGGAGATTATCTCTCACTGTGACAGTGTTAGCCAAAATTTAAGTCTACTCTGATTAGTAAGGTGTTCTTTTCTCCTTGTATTTCAATGACTACTTGTAGATAAATCTGAGCCTAGAATCTGGAAAGTACATGTGTTCATAAGTATAAGTCTGTATATTAGTATTACCTGTTACATGCTGATGGAGTTGTATTACTATGTTCCGTTGGTGAGTATACATGGTTTTTATGGGGTCTTGGATTGCCTAACTTATGCTGACATATTTTGCTGCCTGTGTAGATTTATAATCTGTGCCAACCACTTTATTAATGAATATTTGGTTAATAAGAGATCTAAACAAAGATCACTAAAGGAATTAGGGAAGTTATACATTGCCCCAAAATAAATTCTAAATTCACAGTTGTGGGCTTGCCTTCCAGAACACTGTTGGCAAATATACTATTCCAGATAGATCACTATATATATTTTTAAATTATTCTGTATGGCACATGACTAGTGTGTACATATATAATTGCCCAGAAACTTAGAGACTTAGTATAAGCATAGGGAGGCATAGTGTAAGCAAATGAATATAATAAAGAGGTTGGGGATATGTATTAAACTCTATAAATTATAATCAGAGTATAAAATAAGGGCTACAGTCACTGCAGATTCAGGGAAGTTTTAAACAAAGGAAATGACACAATATGCCTTGAAAAATAAAAACAATTTAAAATTTTCACATGAGAGAAGGGAATTACCTAAAACAAAGCAGAGTATTAGACTGTTTATAGACAAAGATTACTATGTATCTCTTTTTTTTTGCGGGGGCGGGGGATTGTTGGCCATTAGTCCATGAGGTCAATGGGAACAGAGGAAGGAGGTGCAGGGTTTAAATAGCCGTGAATGTGATGGAATGACTGCTGAGACCAGCTTCAGGGCTGCAGTTCAACTTTATTTAGAGTGAACAAGGGTTATGTTGAAATCTGGGGAGGGGACATGGGTTTCTAGAGTAGGTGTATATCATTGGCTGAGGGTTTAAGGTCCTGGAGTGCCTCATTTGCATGGAAGTGCATTTCAGGAATCCCAGGTGCTTGCCAAGCAGGTTCTTATCAGGGGAAAGTTCAACCTGTAATTTCACTAAGAATTATATGACAGTTCTCAGATAGAGGAGGAGGGGGTTCAAGCTCCCCACTAGCTTCTGCCACCCACAAAAAATGTAATCAGATAGCATCTTGTGCCTGTAGAAACACTTCCCCCATCTTGATGTGACTACTTCTCTGATGTACTCACCAATGTATTTTAAGCTTACCTTAATTTATGATTTTCTTTGTTCTGTACAATTATAAAACCTTATGAAACTGCTTCCACATTAGAACAGGGAATTCCCAATGTGGAATTGGAATTTTAACATGGATTGTGAACAGGGCAAACCAAGTCTGTGTTCCTGGTTTTGTTCATTCAAAATTCCTCCAGAAAAAAATGAACTCTTATTCCCTTTAAGATGGGAGCCATGGATTTTGTACAACAGTTTGAATGTGAAATGTGCTTGTGTTCTAATGCTTGCCTCAAGTGGTGGCAATATGAGTCCTTTAAGAAAAAGGCCTCTGTGAAAGTAGGTGAATGGGCATGGGCCTTTGAAGGTTATTTCCTGACTCACGCCCTTCTCTCTTTCTGCTTCCTGGTCTACAATGACTTGAGAAGTCTCTGCCAGACACTATTACCACCATGGACTGGGGCCATGCTGTCTCCTTCATAATGAACTAAAGACCCTAAAAGCACAAGTGAAAATAAAACACGTCTCCATTGGGGGGTAGGGGCCTGGAGCTCAGATGGGGTCCTGGAACTCTGCTTAGGAACTGAGAACAGCTAGGGGATGAGAGTGAGGGGAATGGAGGGAGGTGGGGGAACGGGAGTCAGAGGGGGCTTGTGTTCTCTCAGAGGCGGCTATAATGCCGTAGGGTCAGGCCCAAGTATGCTAAGTTACATTTTGGCTCTTTTAGCATGAGATTGCTCAGGTGGTCCAAAGCCTATGGTGATAACAGCAATTAGTAAAGCTGCTGTGCTGGGCACTGCAGAAGTGTGGGCCTTATGCCTGGTCAGTGAGGATCTGGACTGGTCGGGCCCAGGGTCAGCAAGGCCCAGGCCCAGTGGGCCGGAGACTAGGCCCAGAGTGCTGTGACCCGGTGGAGGATAAATGACAAATCTCAGAGGGCCTGGAAGTGAAAAAACACAAACCTGTGTACCTTTCAAAATATAAAAAAGGCAATATAAACAAACCCTAGGCAGGGGGAGGGATTTTGAGGGTGAATGTGTTTGATTTGCTAGGGTCAGGGGGTTAGAGATACTTATTGGTCCTATCCAATAAGTAGGAAAATAAGAAGGAAAATACAAGCCTTTATTCTATGGGTAAGGGAACAAGGGATCTCCAAGTATAATCAAAGGGGAAGGGACGTTTCTAGTAGTTCTTGGAACATTATTTATTTATTTATTTGTTTGTTTGTTTATTTATTTATTTATTTTTAAGCAGGGAAGGATCTGGCCTACAATCTGTCCTGAGGGCTGTGTGACCTCCTTACAAGATCTGCAGTTACCTAGATAGGGGAATAGAACCCTGATGAGAAGAAGGAATTTGTCATCATAGACCAATTGCAGATAAGTTGGCTATCTGGAGATGACCAACTTCAACCTTAACCAGCAGAGCCCCACACCAGAAATTGTTTGAAACAGCGCTAATAAATCTTATAAAAAATAAAACAAAACAAAACAAAAAAGAAAAGAGAAGAAGATCCAGCTTCTTGCTTCTAAGAAACACCTCAACATCAAAGGTAGACACCACTCCAGAGTAAAAGGATGGAAAAGGTATTTCAAAAAAGGGGAACTAGAAAATAAGTGTACATCATGGTAGTAATATAAAATAAAGATTCAAAATAAAATGAGTGAGAATCAATAAAGTTACCTCATTTTCACTGAGAAAAAAAATTCACCAAGAAAATATAATACTTCCAAGCATATATTCATTAAATTCAGGTTCACTGAATTCCATTAAATATATTTTAGTAGATGTAAAGACACAGATTAAGTTCAATACAGTAATAGTGGAAAAATATAGTACCTATCACCAATAGACAGGACATTTGGACAAACAATAAGCAGAGAAATGTTGGAGTTAAATGAAAACATAATTAAAATAGACCTATCAGATATCTACAGAACATTCTGCCCACACACTAAAAAATGAACATTCCTCTCAATCACTGTACAAAATATTTTACAAAACAGACCAGGTATTTGGACACATAGAAAGCCTCCATAAAGACAAATGTCATCCTGTATTCCATCTGATCAAAGTGGAATAAAGCTAGACATCAACAGCAAGAGAAATTACAGGAAGTAAGCAAATTCATGGGGTTTGAATAACACACTATTGAACAATAAACAAATGGCTGAAGAAATTGTGAATACTTTCCTAGAATTGAGGACAGAATCACAACATGCAAAGGAGCATTTATAACCCTCTCAAAATATTTGAGAGTTGTCAGATAAATAGCTTAGTGATGATTCTTGAGACCTTAGAAAAACAAGAACAAATAAAAATTCAAAGCAGTAGGTGGGGAGAAATTATAAAAATCAGGTGAAAAATTAATGAAATAGAAACAAACAAAACTAAAGAACAAAGCAATAAGAAAAAGATTTTGTTCTTTGAAATGATAACAAGATTGATACATTTTAGCTCAATTGTGAAAGAGACAAAACATAACACTAAAATTAGAAATGAAAAAGGAGTCATTGCAACAGATATCAATGGAAATTTTAAAAACTCATTAAAACAAACCAGTAAACCTATATTCCAGTAAGTTGAAAAATCTAAAAGAAATGGATGATATATATATATATATATATCTCCCCAAATGTAAACTACCAAAATTAAACAGAGAGAAAAACAAAACTGATCACCATCAAGATAGAAGCTGTAATGAAAATTCTCCACCCTTTTCACAAAGTAGTTCTAGATAAGAGGAATTAACTGTAAGTATCTACCAAACTTTCAAAGAACTAACCCTAATATTATTCAAACTACCCCATAAATTCAAAAAGAAGGAATACTGCCAAACTTTTAAAAATGAAGTAAGAATAACCCTGACACCAAAACCAGATAAAGACACAGCAAGAACAGAAAATCACAGACTCATCTCCATGATGGAATAGATGCAAAAGTTATCAAGTAAATACTGGCAAACCTAGCTGAATATCACATCAAAAAGATAATTTACCATGACAAATTTGGCTGCATTCAAGAGATACAGGATGTAACACATGGAAATAAATAAGTATTAGCCATCAAATAGACCCAAGGATGGAAATTCTATGGTCATTTTTATTTGATAGAAAGAAAAAAAAAAGTCCTCAGACAAAATCCAACACCTAATATGACAAAATTCATGGAAAGGGTAGATGGAGGGAACATATCGCAACACAGTAAAAGCTGCATACAATGAGCCAACAGCCAATATCATGCTAATTGGACAATAATGCAGAATTTCCATTGAAATGAGTAACCATACTGAGATGCCCACATTCTCCATTCTTATTCCATATAATGCTTGACAGAAACTAGGAAGGGGGCATTGAAAAGCTGCCTGAACAGCCTTGCTAGGCCACAGAGGAGGGCATGGCAGCCAGTCCTGAAGATACCTGATAGGCTAGGGTCAGATCGAAGGGGAGGAGGACCTCCCCTAGCAGCGGACTTGGAAAGGGGCAGGGAGGAGATGTGGGAGAGAGGGTGGGATTGGGAGGGAAAGAAGGAGGGGGCTATGGCTGGGATACAAAGTAAATAACCTGTGATTAATATAAAAAAATTAATAAAAGAATAAAAATGAATAAATAAATAAAAAGAAAGTAGGGACACTAGAACACTGGAAAAAGAAAGCAAAGAGGGAAATACTTAGGGTGGAAATACAAGAAGGAGAGGTTGGGGAGCTGAGTATGTATCTGCATGGAAGGTATATTTAAAAGCCATAAAGAAACTGTCAGGTTCAAAGGAAACTTCATTTCCTCAAATTCCAAAAGGCAGGAGGGACAAATGACTAGATGTAATGCCTGTTAGCATATTGAGGTGCTTGCTGGCCTCTGGGCTCTGTCAGTATCACAAGTACCTGTTCTACATTTCACAGTCCTAGCTCTTCACAAGGCCCTCACCCCAAACTTTCCCAACTCATGGGCTTCCATCCTCCCAGCTACTCATTCTCCTTCTAACCAGGCTCTTTAGGTCAGGTCCAGTCAGTCTGCTGGCCACGTTTAGTATTTTCTCTCTCTGATCAGGATTCTTCCAGATGTCTCTGGATCTTCTCTTTGTCCTACCCACACTAAAAATTAACCTTCCCCATAACTCTACCATAAAGTGGTCATTTTGTCATCACTTTACACAGAAATCTACACCTTACTAACTTAATGAAATGTACAAAATAAATATTGAAGGGAGTTATCCTGCATGGCTAGACAATGCTGCCCTTAGAAGCAATGAGTTACTGAAAAAGTCTTTTTTCCAGTTTTGGAAATTTTCCACAGGAGTTGGTCCCGGAGGTCCCAGACAAGCAGGCTCTTGTTAGTTCTTTGTTTAGCACAGGAATTGGAAGATAAGGTAGCATCTACATCATTGGCAAACTGTAGAGAAAGGAAGCTGGAACTATATTGAAAATTTCCTCCCCAATGGTAAACATCACAAAGATTCAGGTGGCTGGGGTGGGGGCGGGGCACATCATTGGTCATGCCCTGATATTAATCTTACAAATCAAAAAATTGCCTGACTGGCAACAGGTGGCCTTATATGCAATTGTGACACAACTGTTGTGCTGTAACCAGCTGCACTCTGATTGGATTTGAGGGCTGCTTTATAGGAGGGAACGCAATCTCTGTACTGCGAGTTTGGTTATCAGCATGCCTGAAGAGGTTATATTTACTATTGTTGTTTAATTAACCAGAAACAGTATCAATATCCTTCAGAATCTCTGTTTATATTCTTAGGCAAAAACTACTCAGGTCATTCATCAGAGAAGCTTTTTGAAGTGAATGTTAGTGAATTCAGATTCATGACTACTCATGGCTGAGAATGCGTGAATGGTGAGGGTTCTGCCCTACATTTAGAAATTTATAGCACAGCCTCAGAGGTTCAGAGAACAATGCGAAAGAGGAATTGGGAAGTATGTAAGGTTCGGAAGATGGGGTCAAGGGCTTTGAAATGCCTTCCTGCAGACTAGATAAAAACACTGCAGTTGTGAACTGAAGACAGCTGCAGTTATGCTGGACAGACATGACTCTGTCAATAATCATGGGAAGGGAAGAGGCTGGCTGTCTTCTACTCTACAGTAGTTACTGGTGAACTATGGGCCATTTAGCAGAGGGTTGTCCATAGTCTTTAGCTAAGGAAAAAAGCAAATATGAGGAAGGCTGCTGAGGCAGGTCAATCTGATTAAATGAGTGATGCCTTGAAGATTAGCCTTCAAACAACACTGGAAAAAACAAGATTTGAGAAAATGGAGAGGTAATTAGAAATATATTATACTTGTTAGCAGGAAACATTGCATTGATTTCTCCTAAATAAAATGTTAATGAGATCCTCCTGAGAGTTCTTGGCTTAAAATTTTGTGGATTTCATAGGCTTTATGAAGACACTTAGACTTCCACAAATTTATCAAACCATTGGCAAAATGAAGTGACTGAGGACTTTAAAGACATTAATGCAATTCTTAACAAAGACTTCAAATAGATGAACTCAAAAGACAAGTTAATTAACACATGCCAATAAAACTAATAGGAAAATTATTGGTGTATGTGTAGCTATGTGTGAGTGAGTGTATAAAGTGGAAACTGAAGTTGAAAGCAATAATCAAAGAAATCAGAGACCCTCTTGTTAATTAAGAATTTGCCAGGGATATAGCTGAACTTAATATTTATCACAGGTTACTATGCGTCCTTATTAATCTCTTAGAAGTCAAAAAGTTTGGGACAGACATTCCCATGTCTGGAGATTTGAGTGTTTATACTTTTTAAAAAGTGTTTTATTCTAAGAGCTGGAGGGGATGGGAACTCCACAAGGAGAGCAACAGAACAAGATAATTTGAACACAGGGAACTTCCCAGAAAATCATACTCCAACCAAGGACTATTCGTGGAGATGACCTGGAACCCCTGCACAGGTGTAGCCCATGGCAGTTCAGTGTCTAAGTGGGTTACATAGTAATGGGAAGAGGGACTGCCTCTGACATAATCTGATTGGCCTGCTCGTTGATCACCAACCCCTGACGGGGGAACAGCCTTACCAGGCCACAGTAGAGGACAATGCAGCCACTTTTGATGAGAACTGATAGACTAAGATCAGAAAGAAGAGGAGAACCTCCCCTATCAGTGGACTTGGGGAGTGGCATGCATGCAGAAAGGGGAGGGAGGGTGGGATCGGGAGGGGAGGAGGGAAGGGCTTATGGGGGGATACAAAATGAATAAAGTGTAATTAATAAAAAATTTAAAAAAAAAGAAAATTATGAAGAGAAAAAAGTGTTCTATTCGATGAAATGAGCTAAAGTAACCAAATTTAGGGAGTAATAACTAAATCGGAGCAACACATACACTTATAATGAAAGGTTTAGCTGCTAAGCAAATTGATACAATGTGTCAGCTTCTCTGCTTAGCATGGTATGAGAAAAGTGATGTGGGCAGGCGACCTACATTCAGAAGGCTTACTTGGTAATCATAGGGACAGCTAGCGTAAGTAGTAAATAATCTAATGCAGGTGCAAAACCCACCATAGCCTGTACTTCCAAGGCAACACAAAAAGATCCCAAATCCCCAAATTCCCTTGGCTGGCTTTTCAGAGTGTGCCTTTCCCTTAATGGGGCCAAGAACAAGTTCGTAAATGTTCCCTTTGTGTTTCATTTCTGCATTCTGTGCAAACCATTCTTCTTTCTCGTTGAATCAAGTGAGAGAGCAGTAGGAAAATCTGTGATGTTTTTGATAAGTTTGGCACAGAGTAGAGGAAAGATTTGGAATTCACTTAGGGCTTAAACTAACTTAAGCCTTCCAATGGAAAGGAAGTAGTAACTGTAGTAGCTTTGACCCGTGACAAGAATGGTGAGTCAATCCCCCAAGGGAGGAACCAGAACTGCCTAGAACTCATTGGAATACCTGCTCACTGGACAGGGAACAACGATACCAGTAGTTTTGACATGATGGATATTGGGCTGTCTTTCCTCTCAGAGCGAATAGAAAGAGTGTGTGCTCAAGGAAGTTGAGAAGATGGTATAACCTCATTAGGAGGTTAAAAAAAAAAGCTTAAAGGAATCTTACGTAGGTGAGCAACACACAGATTTGATTAAATCTGCTCTCAACTCTGGATAGCCTGGGCTATTTCTGCTATCTTAATTTCTAACAGTCTTTTTCTTCATCACCATTATCAGAGAAAGATACTTCTTAAGGAGCTGACCAGCTAACACCTAAACTTCCAGAGTGTGAGCATCCGTTCTAAACACTAAGCCAGAGGTCCAAAGGCGTTCCACAGCTGCTGTTACCTGCTGTTCTCATAAAGGTATAACCAAGTCATGTCAAGATGGGTTACATAGCCTAATGTGTGACTTATAATAGATGGTCAGTTAATTCTGAGTGAAGTTGAAAGTGAATCCTGGGTGTTAAATTGATACCAGCAGTTATGATTTGTAGCAATGTAGTTAAATGTCAGCATGTAGAAGTACTTTTTTTTTCTTTTATTTACATTTTTTTTATATCTCTTTTCCCTACTTCACTTCAATCCTTTCCAACATCCAACACCAGGTAGGAGAGAAAAAAGGTTAGTTGGAGAGGGGGTACAGTTCTCCTAGCTGCTTCTTACTGGTTAGGGTCATGAGGTTCCTTGCAGCCAGTGCAATCCTCCTTTCAGGAGATCTCCAACTTCTTGTCTCACAACAGCAATCATGAGCAGCCAAGGGGAAGCAAGGACAGCGTTGTTCTTTCTCAGCTCTCCCACACTCTTTGGGCTCTACCATTTATTCTCTCTCCAGAGTCCTCAGATGTAAACTCTCTGCAGCTGGTAAAGAGCCCGGCTCAGAGCCTGCATGAGGCAAATAGTCTGCTGCTGCGGACCATCTGAATCAGCCCCTGATCCCACACCTGGGACCAAAACAAAAACATGTTTACATCCAAAACATCAGCCTCTAGAGTTGTTGTATGTAGGAAATATATTAGTGTATCAATTTTAATATAAGCCTATTTTCTCTTTTTTTCTTCAAGTGAACACACTTTTTATTTTTATTTATTTATTTATTTATTTTTTGAATTTTATTTTTTTCTTATCAGTTACATTTTATTAACTCTGTATCCCAGCGTGTCCCCATCCCTTATTCCCTCCCAGTCCCTCCCGCCCTTCCTCATCTCCACCATGCCCCTTGCCAAGTCCACTGATTGGGGGGACCTCCTCCCCATTCATCTGATCCTGTTTTATCAGGTATCTTCAGGACTGGCTGCAAAGCTCTCCTCTGTGGCCTAACAGGACTGCTCCTCCCTTGGGGGGGTGGGGAGGCCAAAGAGCCAGTCATTGAGTTCCTGTTAGAAATAGTCCTTGTTCCCCTCACTATGGGAAATCAATTGGTTACTGAGCTACCACAGGCTACATCTGAGCAGAGGTTCTCGGTTATATCCATACATGGTCCTTGGTTGAATGTCAGTCTCAGAAAAGACCCTGTGCCCAGATATATTTGGTCCTTGTGGAGCTCCTATCCTTTCCCCATCAGACTAACTCCCCTTCTTTCTTATGATTCCCTGTACTCTGCCAAAAGTTTGGTCATGAGTCTTTGCTTTGAAAACACTGCTAGTTAGAGTCTTTCAAATGCGCTCAGTAGACTCCTGTCATACGTTCAATGCACATCCCATCTGTCTTTCTAAATGAGGATTGATCATCTTACCCCATGTCCGCTCTCTTGATTATCTTTTTTAGGTGTACATATTTCATTATGTTTATCATATCTTATAGGTCTATATAAGTGAGTATATACCGTGTTTGTCTTTCTCCTTCTGGGATATTTCACTCAGAATGATCTTTTCTAGATCCCACCATTTGCCTGCAAATTTCATGATTTCCTCCTTTTTGATTGCTGAATAGTATTCCATTGTGTAAAAATACCACAATTTCTGTACCCATTCCTCCTTTGATGGACATCTGGGTTGTTTCCAGGTTCTGGCTATTACAAATAAAGCTGCTATAAACATGGTTGAGCAAATGTCCCTTTTGTGTACTTGAGCAAACTTTGGGTATATACCTAGCAGTGGTATAGCTGGGTCTTGATGAAGCACTATTCCTAATTGTCTTAGAAAGTGCCAGATAGATTTCCAGAGTGGTTGTACCAGTTTACATTCCCACCAGCAGTGGAGGAGGGTTCCCCTTTCTCCACAACCTCACCAGCATGTGTTGTCCCTTGAGTTTTTCATCTTGGCCATTCTGATGGGTGTAAGGTGATATCTCAGGGTCGTTTTGATTTGCATTTCCCTGATGGCTAATGAGGATGAGCATTTCTTTAAGTGTTTCTCTGCCATTCGATATTCCTCTGTTGAGAATTCTCTGTTTAGCTCTGCTCCCCATTTTTTAATTGGATTACTTGGTTTGCTGCTCTTCAGCTTCTTTAGTTCTTTGTATATACTCCACACTTTTTATTTTTAGATATGTTTAAAACACTCACTCTCTAGAGGACTGGAACTGAATGTGACTCCTGTCAAAGGAACATGCAGAACTTAAGCCCAGCACCAGCTGCTTGGGGTCCTCTAGTGTGGGAGTGAAACTATAGCATCAAGTAAACAATAAGAAGACCAATTCATTCTGAGCATATTGACGGAGCCCCAAACTTTTAGACACAGAATGATTAAAACCATAGCTTAAATTTAACTGAGTAGTTTAACTAATTAGATAACTAAATTGTAAAATCAGAAATTTTGTTAAATACATTTTTATTCCAAGAGGGAAGAACCACGGCACATTCACAGTCAAGCCAAAACAATACCACAATTCAACAATAGAAAAAGTTTGATGTCTGGGACCTTCTTATAATCTTATGCGTTCCAAAGTATCCTGGCCAGTCTCCCTTTCCTGGCTATGCCATTCACAGCCTAAGGTGCTTGTCTCATAAGCCCAGGCTAGTTTACTGCTGAGTCCTTGGTGGTTGTCCTGTGATACAGCCAGCTCCAGAATTCTGGGGTTTTCATGGCAACTGAGGTGAGCCTTCACTAATATACTCTCCTGGGTTCTTTTTGAGGGCTCTAAACCAGCCACATGGTGCCAACCTCAGCCTCTCTCCTTGATCCCTTCAATCCTGGGGTTTTCGCTGCTACTGAGGCTACACCTTCACTAACAACATCCACTAGAGAACAGCTTCTGTGTGATGATTCCAAGGAAATGCTTCGCAGAGGTCACATCAGTGATGCAGACCTTATTACTTGCCATTGGATTTCTCAGATCCAGCAGACCCGTGTCAATTATCTCAGAAAGGTAAAAGTTTCACTTCAGTAGGGCTGGTCTCTTATTAATCAGCTGATTCTTTACCTCAGCTAGTTACAACTACACATTCTTAACACAGAATACACCACAAACAGCCTTGGTAGATCCTTGATGCCCTTTCGAGTGTCACAATCCAGGCCACCACCCACTGCCTTTCTCTTAATACTTTTCTTTTCAAAGCTTCCACAGATAAACCCCTTAAGCTCTGAACATTAACTGACTTTTTCCAGCCCAAAGTTTCAAAGTCCTTTCATAATCTTCTCTAAAGCACATAGTCAGGTCTGTCACAACAATACCCTGTGGCCTGACATAAGTTTATGTCTTAGTTAGGGCTTCTATAGCTGTAATAAAACATCATGATCAATAGCAACTCTGAGATAAAAGGGTTTATTTCACCTCACAGATTTTATATATAGTCTATCAGTGAGGGAAGTCGGCAGGAACCGGGAGGCAGGAACTGAAGCAGAAGGCACTGAAAAAAAAAATGCTGTTTAATGGCTTTGTTCATCCTGTTTTCTTTTAGCACCCAGAACCAGGGGTGGCAAAACGTTCAGTAAGATGCACACTCACCCATCCATTATAATCCAAGACAAGGCCCCACAGACTTGCCTACTGGGAAATCCAATGGAGGCATTTTCTTAATTATGGCTCTAGCTTGTGTTAGATTTACATAAAACTAGCCAGCACAGCATTAGACTTAAAGAGAGCCTGCTATATTGGGCGTATGCGGCGAAGGGTTTCTAGGACTCCTGTGAAACTAAAGGATTAGAATGTCCTGAAACACTAGGTTTGTTTTAGATTTCAACTTAGCGTAAATATCTATTTCTAGCCTGTTGGTTTTCTCATGGGTTTCAGTCCCGCCTGCATAGGGAAACAATTTTAGTCTTTACTTATTTGGTGAATTTGGGCTATGGACTACAGTGCCAATTGAAAGATCCTCAGATTTTCCAGCTAAGCATGGGTAGGAAGCCTTGCCTAATAGAGGACATGATAATCTGCCACTTGATTGTTTTTGATCCTGCTTGAGAACTGACTCACACTACAAAGGCTTAGAACCTTGCTGTTTATTATTAGCTGTGCACTATAAAACCTTTCGTTTACAAATGACTTAAATTAGTTTTTTCCTCCCAGAGGCTGCTGATTAACTCACAAGCTAAGGAGCAAAGGATGGTTGAAGCAGGTTAAAAGACTTCCTAGTGTGGTGTGGCAAAGCTGTTGGCATAGAGCTGGTGTGCCAACAGAAGTCCCAGGAGTCCTCTCAACCACTGAGTCACTGTGCAGCTGAGCGTCACTCCTCTGCTCCTTTCAGCTCCGTCAGTGACTTCTAAAGCAGCTCTCGCCACAGGCAGTTACAGATCTTCTATTTGCTGTCCACGGCTATGAATAATCCTTTAGCAAAATGTGTTTGAGCTGCAGGGTAAGTAATCGAGTTAAACTTCTTCATCTGACTCTCGAGACTGGGAAAAACTGGTTTTCTTAAGTTTCCCATATCCTCATTGTACAACGTCCCTAAAGGCCTGTCAAAGCTCTAGAATATTCAAGGAAAGATAGTTTGTACTTGAGTTTGAAATGTGTTTATTTTTGGCCTCGGCTGACTAGAATAATGGTCTGAGAAATGTGTGCATGAGACAGTGAATTAAGATAAATGCCCCACATTTGACTCCCACACTGACAGCCCACCTCCATAAACTCATATGGCTTCTGACTTACTTTTTCCCCCATTAAATGCATGAAGCTATTGAAAGACAACTGCAGAAGTTTTTTATGCCTTTTAACTATTAAATTATCTTCAGGCCTTAGAGTAGAATTGCATATGGAGATTTTTAATCAAATATTTGATATATTCTGAGATGACGTTTCTGCATTTCTGCAGCAGATGAGAAAATTAAAGCTGCTTTTGATGTGTGTGTGCGTGCATGCTTGTATACATGCGTGTGGCCTGTGAAATGTCCCTGCCGGTAGGCTCATGTCCTTGTTAACTTGGTGCCAGATGGTGGTGCTCTTTGGGAAAGGCATTGAACGTTTGGGCGATGGAGCCATGCTGGAGAAAGTTTGTCACTGGGAATGGGCCTTGACATTTTGTAGCCTGGCCTCACTTCTGGTTTACTGTCTGTCCATGTAGGGTGGCTGGCTGTCTCCTGTTCCATGCATTCCTTATAAGTACTATAAATCCATGAACTGGAAGCCAAAATCAACTCTCCCGTTGGTTGCTTTTGTCAGTTACCTTTTCACAGCAACGAAGCAAGTAACTAATATACAGGCCTCTAAATTCTCATATTAAGATTCTCCCCCTGGGTATGATGGTGTGAGGGAGAAACAGGAGTCACTAGGTTATGAAATAGAACCCTTAGGAGTACGACTAGAGCCCTTATATTAGGACACACAGTAAGTCTGTTACTGGATCCAGAAATAGGTCATCTGTGAGAGGCCTGGAAGAGGGCCCTCAGTGGACCTCAAAACATTTGTGCTCTTATCTTGATCTTGCAGTTTGAAGAAGTATGGCACAGAAATTGTACCATAAGCCTCCATATCATAGTATTATTTTATTAAAGCAGGTCAAGCTAACATACTACACACACACACACACAAACACACACACGTATATACATATATGAATATATATCAATGCTTCATATATATATAAACATTATATATATATATATAAACACATTCATATATATATATTCATATTGTTTCAATTTGGTCCTGGAGTATCCATGCTTCATATATATACATATATATATAAACATATATTCATATGTATATAAAGCATTCATATACATAAAGCATGGATATTCCAGGACCAAATTGAAACAATTTGTCTTTTGTTTCTAGGGCATTCATAATTGTCTTCCCTTAACTCTCTTCTCAATGTATCCTTTCAGGCTGCTTTAAAACCTTCTTCTATTTTAGCATCCCACCTAAACATATCTTCCCTTCCAGCTCTCTCCCATATCCCAAGATTGCTCTTCCCTTTGCTTTCTATTCTGGTAACATGTTCATTACTCTGGGGATTACCTCATGTGGTTTCAGGGGGAAATAATCTGACAAGGCAGCCGTGCACTCTGCAGAAAGAACCTAATTGTTAAAGTAATTCTCTCAGAGTTATTTACCTTTCAAAATGGGCTTGTTAACCCAAATGAATCTTCATTTGGTAGAATTTCACACCTGAGAAGATGAAAGGCAGCCTATTCAGTCAGTGTGAAGAAGAGACTCCAGGGCAGTAAGCTCCGTCCTGCCCCTAGTATTGTAGTTCACATAATTTATACATGAGGTTAGATAACCACGAATGCTGTTAAAACTGTTTCTAATTTTAGAATTATTTCCTGTGGAGTAATGGTCAGTTCAAACAACTAATCATTAGATAAAATGGAGGAAGATGAAAGAAGAAACATCTGGCACACTGGGCTTGTGCTCCACGCATAGGCAATCATACTGCCTGTAAAGTGGATTGCTTGCTTGTATTCTAGGGGACCTATGATATTGCTCCATGTTTGATGTGACACACACTGTCTTTCTCTTGAAGTTCACAATGTCAGTCACTAGTAAGTGGAAATTGCTTCTGTTGCTTAGTAATGGTTTTCTCTTCCTCTTCTATGACTTTCATCATTCTGTGCAGATCCTGTCGCTGGACCTGGGATCTGGGACCTGAAAGAATGGGGCAGACAATGCTTCAGACAATCTTACTTTAGTTTCAGTATACTTTTGTAAACAGAATGTAACAAAGAAAACAATGATCCAAGTAAGGTTGTTTGAGTTCAGAAAAACAAGTAAATACAGGCCAGTAAGCGTCTATTAAGTATTAGCAGAGTAGTCTTTTCCTGGAACGTTCTCAGGACCCATCATTTTAAGCACGATTGCCTGGCACATGCTATAGATTATATCTGAGAAGGCATGAGAGCAAGGCAGGAGGCCATATACAGGTTCAGGGTACACTGATCAGAATGGGTTCTATAGCTATGTTCTAACAGCCAACACAGATTAACGTGTCTTATGAAATGAATTCAACTGTTTGTCACAGGAGGCATGAAATGACATCCAAGAACAATCCAGGGAGCAAAATGCACCGAAAGTAAAAGGCCCTCTACCTTTTTCCTGGAGACGCTCTACAGTTCCTTAAGACACTGTTCACCATGAGTCATTCTTTTGACTGCGTTCCAGCATATAGATGTGGAGCTAAATTGATAGCATTCACCCCTTGGTGGTTTTGAGTCTATAGGAATGAGATATATAATAATTTTATGTCATAGCTTTTCATAGTTATGATAGGATGACAAAATAGTTACAATTAAACTGACCTTGAACTGTCTGTCAGCTATGGGGAGATGAGGATGTGCATTTAATACTGGGAAATGCTTCCTAATTCCTTCCTTTACAGTTTGCATTTGGAATAGATTTTATTCTTGCCTTATAGGAAATGATTGTAGATGGGGGAAACACCCAAACTGTCTAAACCTCTCTACTCTAAGAAGGGGAAAACCATTGAGGTGCTAGAACAGTACAGGTTATTACTAGTTAGCTCTGTGTAATATCTGAGGAGAATTAAGGACCAAATATTACTTGGAATTGGATAGTAAAAAAAAGTTTCTAATTCTCCAATTATAAAAAAAATAAGAGAAATATTTTTAATTGGTACAGATTTTTTCTTTAGACTTCAACTGTTTTCAGGTTGTAGTCTAGAATTATTGCTTAAAAAAAAAAAAAAACAACTCGAGAGTAAACATGAATCCACGAAGAGTATCTTTGCTTCCAACAGGCTGCTCATAATTTGAGATTACTGAAATACCATGCTCATGCTTAGTGGTCACTGGCAAAGTCTTTTACCTATTCAACCAAAGAATGTGTACGGGATGCCTAACCATATCATGTACCCTCTCCCCTTTACATGTAGACCGTTCCATGCACTGGGCAGTCTGCTCCTTGATCTCCTGTAGAGGGGGGCACATTATAGACTGTGACCCATTCTTTCTCAAACACCTGGCAATCATTATAGTAGTGCTGTTTACTTCTACTCAACGAACAGATCTCCCACTGTTGTCTCTGCTCACATTGGTTTTGAAACTCTGAACCAAATCGTATTTTCTGCTGTTCAATGCAAGGAAAAAAAACAGGTGTTGTTTATAACTGCACATTAAACTGTATTTTGATATTCCATTGCTGTTTTTAGATTATCATTAGTTGGCTTTTCTTGACAGCACTTACCCCTGAAGTCATGTTCTTCATTCACCTCCTTGTTCAATGCATGTATGTGACAACAAAATGTAAAACTTGGGAGGGGGGGGAAGAACCATGGCTGTTGTAGGTGACACTATGTTTGAACATCTAGAACAAATTTGGGCTGCAGAAAGTAGTCCCCAAAAAACATTTGTCAGATGAAAAATCAAAATGAGAAAATTATTCTGTGCTGAGTGGATAAATGCATGAACTTCGGTTTCAACCCTAATTTAATTTCACTGTCCAGGAGGAGATGACACGGTTTGCCATTCTTTCCATAATTAAGCACACATTACCCTTGGATTCTATGGAAATATCCTTTGTCCCTGTCCAATTTTAAGCTCTTCTCCCAGCTCTCTTTCCAGACTAAATTTTTCAGCCCTTAAATGTTGTGCTGTATACATTTTTCTCTCCCTTAAATTACTTCTAAATGGTGTGGCATCTATTTTCTCAGCTTTTATAACTGCATATGCAGAATTGTCATTTTTAATTAATCATTTTTCTTCATATATATTTTTCCTAGTTATTTGAACATTTCCTATGTTTTTTGATCATATTACCACTCCCTTTCCCTACATACCACTTAAAAATTAAATAAACTATTTTATTTATTCACTCAGTATTTCATACATGTATACAATATATTTTGAACTTATTCACACACCCACTTTCCACCTCCAGCTCCTTATAGATCGCCTCTCCTTTCAATATATATAACCATCCAGGAGAACATCTATGGATTCCAGACATGTATATGTAACTGTCTTTTTAATCTGTGCTTGGATGTCTCACTGCTTTCTCAAATTTAACTTTTTAATGAAACTCTAAAACTTTCAGTCAGCCACCCCCACCACCAACCAGTGAGCCAGACGAAAAACGGAACAAACAGAGCAATAATCAAACAAAGCCTGTCCTTTCCCCCCATCTTAATCAGCTTTGTAAATGGTTATAACACCCACTCAATGCCTCAGATCAGAAGCCGAGGAGTCATTCCTGAGTCATGCTTTTCCTACACTCACAGAACTACTTTATCTGATTGCTTCCATTTTTCATACTACCAACATATGTCTGAGTTAAAGCTTCTTTACTTTTCATGGATTTCCTTCCTCTGATAAATGCTGTCACTTCACAGAATTTCATATTCACATGCCTTTACACCCAGTGGGCATAAGTCACATATTCTACTCCCTGAATAAGGTTCTTTTTGCTCCACATATCCAACTGTGGCATAAGCCACCCTAGCCCTTATTTCCGGTTCCTCTTTCATTGACTTTGTTTTATCCATATGGGCCTTTTGTAGTTCCTTATAGTTTTCTAGGTTGTGACTGTATTAGGATTTTCACTCACATATCATGGTTCAAATCAAGATAAATTCTTCTCATGGACTCAAGTCCTATACTCTATGCAGTTATTCTCCAGAATGTTTCTGTTGTAGTTCCCATCTCTAGATTGTTTAACTGATCCTTTAAATTGTGGAAAACATTAGAGTTGATTACACTAAACTTTGCTAAGCAAAAACACTGAGTGGCAAAAATGTAGAGTTTTCTTGAAGTACCATACCCGTCAAGATTCATGAATAGGACTAAAGACCACATGATATTTAAAATTTAAGGTTATTTATTATTGGAGCATAGTGAAGCCTACCTTGAGCAACATAATATTTACTTTACTTATAATATTTACTTATAATAATTACTTTGTTATTCATCTTTTCCCAATAGTCTATGAAGGTAGGAGCCATACTTGTATGACTGTGCAATATACACTTAGTAAGCGAATGAAATGCAGTACTCAAAAGGTGCTTTGAAAGCGTTACCGAGGAAGAGAAAAGATTAGTGGAACCAGGCATGGTGATGCCTGTCGGCAGTCATAGCACTTGGGAAACTGAGGCAAGAGGATCTTCATGAGTTTAAGGCTAGTCTGGATTGCACAGAAAGGTCATGTTTCAAACCTCCAAACCAATCAAGTAGAAATAACAAATGAAAGAGAGCCTTTTCTTTAATTCCTAAACATGACCACAATTTTCACCAGCATTTCTATGAAGTTATTAGAGAAATAACTATGCTTGACATAGACCTACACATATTTGGGAAGAGGGAATCTGAATTGAGAAAGCACTTTCATAGACTTTGCCAATGTGAAACTCTGTAGGGCAATTTCTTTCTTTTTTTTTTTAATATTTATTGTTTCTCATTATGTGTGTGTGTGTGGGGGGGTGGTTATGTGCATGTGAGTGCTGGTGCCTTTGGAGGCCAGAGGTGTGGGATTCCCCTGGAACTGGAGTTACAGGCAGCAGTGAGCCGTATGGGTGAAGGGAATTGAACTCGGGTCCTCTGCAGGGGCAGTGCAAGCTCCTAACCACAGAGCCACCTCTCCAGCTCCTTCAACTTCTTGATTAATTATTGAAGTGAGGAGAGCCCAGCTCACTATAGGAAGTACCACCGTTGATTCTAGATGGTATCAGAAAGCAGGCTAAGTGAACCAAGTAAGTAGCACTCTTCCATGACATTCTTGCTTCAGTTCCTGCCTCCAGGTGCCTGCCCTGCCTTGAGCACCCGCTTTGGTACTCAATGGTAGACCATGGTCAGGATGCATAAGCCAAATGATCTCTTTGCTCCCCAAATTGCTTGTGGTCACTGTATGTTGTCACAGTACTAGAAATCCTAAGTAAGACAGAAATGATAACATATACTTAAAGGAACCCATGAAAAAGCTCAAAACATATGTTCACCCACTTACAGACCCAAGGAGCTTTTGTGATGGAGGTTATAAGCACACAGGGTGAGAACAAAACAATAGTGGTCACCTGAGCACATTTTAAGGAGGCAGTAAGAACAGCACGAGGGCAAACATCACCCCACACCGAAGCTTCTGAAACAGGTACTGTTGTTCTTTGTTCTTTCATGCTGGCTCTGTTGTATAATGCTCCTAAGACCTCTGCCCCTGGGTTAGAATGGCAGGGTACCTCTTCTCTGAAATGGTCGTGATAACAGGGATCATAGGAGTAACTGGAACGAAAGGACTGAGCTTTTTATTTGATTTGGTGTGGTCGATCCCACCAGATACCAGGAACAACCCTTGTAGTTGCAATGTCAAAAGAAAGTCAAGGGCCGCATCTGTACAATGACTGGGTTTGGTCCTGAGTGCCAAAGATAAAAATAAAATCAAGAGAAAACAATTTCTAGAAATAGAAACACAACTTACCATGAGTAATATTTTTTTTTTGAGGATTATGCCAATTCTTAAAAGAAAAAAAAAAGAATTAATAACTTATGGGTACAGATATGGTAAACTCTAGTTGTTCTATAAGAAATGAGCATTAATAAAGACCATACTACGACAAGGAAGTGGTGCTGCTGACTTAGAGGTAGATTTTTTTCAAATCTATAGTTATTTAGTCCTGTTTTCCTTAATCGTTTGTTCTCATGGAGTCCGTACAGCTGAAGCCATTTTGGCTCAAAGAAATCATATTCTCGTACTGTCTGCTTTTCTCTCTCTGCTTGTCCTCCTTTCCCTTATCCACTTTGGTAGTTTTTTCAAGCCATCACCTTCAGTTGTAACACTCCAATATAAACACTAGAACTCCTAACATAACACCGTATTCTTAGGCAGGAGCAATGGTTGTTTAGAATCCCTGATGTGGAAGCCGGAGCTTCCTGGTACAGGAGTTAAGTGGTTAGGTCCACCAGCCTGGCTTACTTGTAGCACATCCTCCTATCAGCCACCAGGGGGCAGAGATTGTGACAATAGCCTTTTGACTTTCTCACAGCACATAAAAGAAATGCTTCAGTTATTCAGAGAAAACCTTGGTTTTAAAAGTCCAGGGGTTGTAAGCTTTCCAAAATAGCAAAGCCTAATAGTTTATACAGTTTTTATTAATATAGTGATATGTTAAATATAGAGATAATAATGATTACCTCTCATGCTCATGGAGAATTTGAGAAAACTAATGAGATTATATTTATAACACTCTCAGGCTTCTTCACAAATAATTGGTATGTAATGTCATGCATAATTAATGATCACTTATTTGCTTTGTATGCATGCTCAGCTCAGAGAGCCAGTATGCTTTCCTCTTTGGCTGAACATGAATTTTAAAAATGATCAGATTGGGGAAAAAAAAATAATTGATTTATTAGACTACATACCAGGGCCAAACAATAGGAATCTCAGGCTATGGCATTTTCCTGCTTCTTTTGACTTGATATTTAGTTATTGTACTTCTCAGTGTTTAATGGATCCACCGAAGGCAATCTCAGTTGCTTCAGATGCACACTAGAATTTGAAGTTGATTGTTTATCCTAATCAAATAACCACACTAAATAGGTATTTTAAAGAAAAGAAACCTAAGTTAACTGGAATACAACATCCAAATACTCTATATAAACGGCCAATTCTCTATAATGGTGGTCAACGAAATTTGCTGAAAATAAGAATTAGGAGCAAAAGTGTTTAAAACTTCTCCCTTGCAGATAAGAAAAGACAAATTTGGTAGTTTTTACATTCTGTCTTCCATTTAAGTGATGCTTAATTGAGGGACTATTACTTTTTTTCATTCCATAATCATGTCAATTTAATAGCCACTATGTACAATGTTCTGTACCAGGCTCTTTCTTTATGAAGAATTATAAAGTAATGTTTAATGACCTTGTCTGGTCCTGAATATATGAGGACAATAACAACATTGAAGAACAATACTGGAAATAAATAACCTCTGTGAGGGTTTCAAGATATTTGGGGGGTGGGGTGGGGAATGCAGTATCCAAGGTCCTGGAATTAGACATAGTTTATTAGTTTCTGCATAATTAGTTGTTTTGTGCATCTGTGCATAGGAGGGGGAGTTATGTGAGTGCAAAGAATGCAGCCTGATTCTTTCCCATTGTTTTATTGTTATATCTCTTAATTGTAAGTTAAAGGATTCTTTATATATGATGGAAATAGAACATTTACCTATATTAGTTAGATACATAAGTTGAGGACAATGTCGTCTAGGCTACTGACCTATATTTTAATTTTTTTTTCCCTAGGGTCTTCTAAAGCACAAACAATTTAATTCTCATGAAATATCCAAAACATCACTGCTCCCCTCCCCCCCATCAATCATTCTGTGTTCATCGTATCTAAGACATTTTTGTCTAACTTAAGAATATTTTCCTGCCAGGGCTGGTGGCTGTCCTAGACTCACTTTGTAGACTAAGCTGGCCTTGACTCACAAAGATCCACCAGCCTCTGCCTCCCTGAATGATGGGATTAAAGGTGTGTACAACCCCACCAGGCAGTGGCACAAGCCGTTAATCCTAGCACTCTAGAGGCAGAGGGAGGTGTATCTCTGTGAGTTCAAGGCGAAGAGACCTTGTCTCAAATATATTCCTTCACTGTATTCTTCTAAAAGCTCTTTAGTTTTAAACATTTCCAGTTTTACGTGTTACCTACTTTGAATTAACTTTATGAGTGGTATTGAAGTAAAGGTTCCTTGTTTTACTTTGGGTTCCCAGTTATTTCATTACTATTGTCAAAAAGAGTGTTTTTTTAATTAATTAATTTTTTTTTTTTTACCATAAACGGATCTTGGCAGCTTTTAGGAAGATGAGTTAACTATAAATCTAAGAATTCACTTCTGAACTTCCAACTCTGTTCCCTTTATTTCCACCCCCCCCCATTTTAAATTCCTTTGATTATTGTATAATTACACTAAGAGTTGAGTTGGACATATGAGTTCTTTTAACTTTGTCCCTTTTTTCCAGAATGGTTTTAGTTATTTTGTGTTCATTGCATTTCAAGATGAATGTTAGAAATAGCCTTTTAATTCCTGTAGAAATGCCTATTTTTATTTTGCCAGCAACCTCTTTGAACTTATAGATTGTTTGAGGGGAAGTTTTGGCTTGAAAAGACTGAATAAGAAAGTTATGTTCCTTTTTTGTTCATTTAGGTATTTTTCACTTCTTGTGAAAATTTTTTTTGTTATTTCCTATATGACCTGTAATTCTTTTATTTTCTTTTATTAGGTTTAGTTATTTGCCTCTTTTGGAAGCTTTCTTTGTGAATAGAATTGCTTCCTTTATTACACATAGAATTGGTCCACATTAATATATAGATATTAAATACATATTTCTGTATTTACTTTGAGTACTTTGACCACAATGAACTCATTCATTTATTACAGTGCCTTTATGAAAAAGTGGATTCATGAGTGTGTGTTCCCTATCATGTTCACAAATACAATTTCCATTCTTCTTTTCTAAGGTGAATTCCATTAGCTTACTTAAACTGCCATATTACATTGACTAGCCTTTTATTTTTATGTTTGAATAGAGGTGCTCAGAGTATTTACCCATGTCCTGTTTCATGGAAATCATTCAGTCTCTCTCTGTCTCTGTTTATTTTTTATTCTTATTCTGTGTGCATTGGTGTTTTGACTGCATGTATTTCTATCTGTGTAAGGGTGCCAGATATTGGAGTTAGAGACAGCTGTAAGATTCCATGTCGGACCTGGGCATTGAACCTAAGTCTTCTGGAAGAGCAGTTCAGTGCTCATAACTTCTGAGCTATCTCTCCTGCCCTGATTCAGTCTCTCATCAAGAAATGGATTACTAGTTTGACATTGTTCTATGCATATCCTTTACAAGATAGAGCTTTTACTCCAGAGTGCATATAAGATGCTTTTTCAAATATTTTCTGTTCAGATGATTGCATGTTTATGTCCTTTATTACATTAATATGAAAATTTATTTTGACAATAGCTTTTATATTAAGCAAATCTTGCATTTGTAGAATTCACCTGACATTACCATTGTCATAGGGTTTAATTCTTTCATGTGGTTGTGGATTTATTTTTCATTTTTTGGCCTGTGAAAATTTGCATGTATTCAAGAGGAAATACATTGTTTTACAGCCAAATGATAACACAAGTGAGCCACCCATAGTGTATATATATATATATATCATAATAATATATTATATTTTCCATTTATTTAGAAAAATAAAATGACTTATATATTCTTCTAACAATTTTTCTTAAAAATAAACGTTCTTAGAAAAAACAAATGCCTGGTTTGTTTTCCGCATACAAATTATATAAGCATTTGTTAGACTTACATTTAAATACTTAACTTTTAAAGACTGTTTTATATAAAATTTTTAATGTTCAAATTCTGCTTATGTGTCTCATACATAAAGTTGCATTGACTTTTATACTTTAATATTTACCCTATATTTTTTATGGTTAATTAGTTAGTTATTGTTTTGTCTTTAAAATTTTCATTTGAGTATTCTAAGTGATTTATGTTTTATTTGATGACTAGCTACTGTCATACTTCATTTTTTTTTAACACTGTCTTTTGTTAGTTTTTGCACATATTTATAATACCTGCTTCGGATTATCCACTAACTCAGGCATGTCTTTCTCCTCATAGACAGCCTCTATTTATTACTTGTGTTTTCTGATTATGGTTGCTTTCCATTCTTTGTGTTTTTGCTAAAAAGTGGACATTTTAGATAATATTTTGACTGTATGTTTGACTCTTCTTAGGATTGCTTTTATGGCTATTTGCTTGTTTGTGACTTGACAACATTGATACTGCAGACATATTCTCTCATGGCCTGTCATCAATATACTCCTCAAACTGCTGGGAAAATGCTGACTAGTGAAGAATCAAGCAGCACCTGCAGCGGGGGTGGAGGGGTGGAGGGGTGGAGGGGGGAGAACTCAGCTTTATTCACATGGACTATGGCCTAAAGAAATCTTCTGTAACTTTTCAGTAGTGATCCACAATTGCTCACACATTTTATAAGTTAGATAATAGTGTTGAAATCCCAGTCTACATGATTATTAGAGCACGGTCTTTCAGTCTCATGCTCAATGATGGGAATTTCCATCATACTCACAGGAATAAATGTTTCAGGGGCAGTTAAAATATTTCTTCTGTAGCAGAAAAAGAAACTGTGGTTTGACCCATTGGTGTGATCATCATTTCTTAAGAAAGTTTCTTCTAACCTTTTGCCTTCCCGACCTTATAGGACATGAAAGATTATAGAACAGCTACCTCCACCATGCTGTTTACTGTGATGCCTCAGTACGGGTTTAGAAGCTATGGAGCCAGATGACTATGAACTAAAACTAATGAAATCACGAGTCAAAAAGAGATCTCTCCCTCCAAGTTGTTTTTCTCAGGTATTTTATCAATGGTAGAACATTAGCACATAACAATCAACTTACGCTTTGAAGGACTACATAAGTTTCCCAATATGGTAATTAAATACCTCAAAATGTGACTTGTCTCAAGGTAGCCCCTTTAGGCAAACAGTTGCAGCAATATGAAGTTATAGGAATGTCTGTTGGTGGAGGAGACAAATATTAGAATATTAGAAAGGGCAACTGTACATAGTTATGCTTGGACCAGGACACTAAACAAGAGGGAGGTCAGTATGGAGACACATAACCCACATTCTGAACTCTCAGAGACAAGAATCAGGAGACTACAGTTAGAAACAAAATCCGCTGTCCACGTAAGCTTCCAAAGGAGGGAGGCAACCAGCAGTGCCACCCAGCTGTGATGCCTACGAACAACATTAATGGTGAGCACGTCACAATAACCCAGTGGATGCAGTAGTGTCACACGTACCTTGGTAGTGACCAACAGTCTTTAACTGTTTTAAAGGATTGAAGACCCATTCACAAGAGGTACCAAGTCTGGTGCTGGAAACCTAACTAATTGTTTGTGTAATGGTAGCTATTGGAGGAGAATCTACAACCTATAATTTACTAAAGTAGCATAACACCTAACAACAATATATTGACAGGATTTCTCTTTATACCAGAAGACAGTAGTCTTTACCCATCATCAAAGAAAACTTCACTTTGCAAAAGATGGAGACCACTGCAGAAACCACAATAATCATAATGCAGAGTTGTAGAAACCCAGTTCCAATGGATATGTCTACAAAACACTCCTAACCTAAGGCTCAGGGAACATTGTGGAAGAAGGGGCAGAAAGAGCATAAGAGCCAAAGGATCAGGGTTTTGACATGAGATTTTGTTTCCTAGTAACATCGGACGGTTCATCTGTAAAGTCTTGGCAACATGACCTCCCAAACATGAGCTGAACAAGACAGACACCAACATACATGCCAAACTGCATGAGAAAAGGTCCATGAAGCCTCAACCCTATACGAGGAACTATAGGCTGCTGAACAAAACTAATAGTGGAAAAGTGATCTTCCCCAGGGAAGGGCACACCAACAACTGGGCACACATTGCCAAACTATCAGCCTTGAAAACATACAGAGAAGTAACATTATACTTAGAAATATGTATGTACATTCAGATCCATATATGCATGTAGTACAACTGATGAAAAAAGAAGCCATGAATTTGACACAAGAGCTATGGGTGTGCACAGAAGGATTCGAAGGAAGAATAAGGAAGAAAGAATGGTTATAATTAAAATAACACACACACACACAAACACAAACACACAAACACACACACACGAGAGAACAGGAAGACTGAAATCTCAGTGATTGACATAACAGAAAGAGCTTAATAATACTTGCCAATAGGAAAATTTTTGTGAATTGTACCTTTGTGGTTTTTAAGCCTTGATAAAGTACCTCAAATATCGGTACAGTATCAAATGCACAGAAAAACAGGCACAGACACACAGACATATGTTTGTATCTTATACACAATGCTCGGGGAACTTGGGAAGAGTACAATGGAAGCCTAAGGACTGGTTTGGCGAATAATTCTTTACTTCATCAGGCTGTTAATCCTACATGCCCGTGGTGATAAACCCTAGAAAATCCGGATAATCCTATATAGTATTCAGGGAGAGTTGGAAATAGCTATAAATACATATCAAACTGTCAAATACTATTATCATTTAGACAACCCTGCAGTCCCTACTAACCCTGCTTGACTCAGTCTTTGCAAGATCCTTTCCATGTTCCTGTTAGCTCCTTTAGTGTCTGTGTTTCTGCTGCATCTACCTCACCTGTGCTGTTCTCCTGCTTCCCACTGTTGCTTCTACCTGGCGGTTCATTTATTCTTGGCAGCTTTTCCTCTTGCCTTATTATTTCTTTATTATTATTTTTTATTTTTTTGGCCTCTTGGAATTCTACCATTCTATGACATTGTTCTTCCTTCCTTTTCTCTCATCTCCTTCCTTTCTCATCACATTTCCTTTATATGATGCTTTTATGTCTCTCGTCTTTCCTTTCTTTCTGTGTATCACCCTCACCCCATCTTCTGCTCTTAGTGGTGCACCATAAGCATGCTTTTGTGTGCGCACATGCTAGGAAATTCACATGATGACTCTAGTAAGCCATAGAGTTTTCTGCAGCCCCATTTATTCCAAATCAGCACCCATTTCACTCACAGGCAGGAAGAGGAGTGGAAATTCTACAGATAAGCAAATAGTTCTTGGCAGTTGCAAACTGAAAGCAACTGTGCTGCCAAAAGCCTTCTGTTTACCACACAAAACAAATGTTGTTACTATTTCAATTCAAAAAAGCATCTTAAAAGCATCCTTTCAAAGAACATTGTTCCAGCCTTTATGTCTAATTAGATGTAAAGAAAATCTTTTGTTATTTTGGTTACACAGTTTAGACTTGGCTAATAACCAGAGATAAATAATAGTTTACCCCTGCTGTGTTCTACAGCACCACTTTCAGCATAAAAAGATGCCCCTGTATAGTCCAAATCCTGTGAAAGACTTTCTGCTCTGTTATCCTTGTGTTGGTACCTTTTACCTCATCCTAATCTTTGTTTGTTTGTTTCATTGTTCTTTAGGGTCTCTGTGTAGTATAGTTACCTAAAATATTTTTGAAAAAGTACCGTAGTTCTTTTCTGCATTCCACATTTTGCATGTTTTCAATTAGAATCTGCCAAGAGTCTATTGGCTTTTTAGTTGTAATTGCTGTTCTCCTGAGCTAAAATGGACAATGGTGGCTAAATGGAGCTATCACATTACAGTACACACCAAATGGGTTACACAATGGACTTTATTTTTCTTCCCCATTGTCCAGCTAAATAAAAATCCTCCCTCCCTCATATTTATCTTTTCTTGGCATGTTTTTAATTTTCATATATATATATATGCAATACATTTTTGCCTGCACAATGACTAATTTCTACCTATCCAATGTTTAATGATGAGGTGGATGACTATTGTATGGCCTGCTCTCATCACTAAAACAGAATCAGATACAACCTGCTGCTGAAGCAATGGATACACATTAGCAATGCAACCAGCCAAGGGTCAGGCTTTATTCTGATTTGATCACAGATTTCCATTTGGCCTTGAGCAAATCCCTTTATGACTCTGTGTCATTAAGCTTTTATGTTCTTTATATGATTGGCAATCTCTTTGTAAGTCAATCAAAATACTATGCCTGGCATACCTTACAGAGAAATAAGTAATATTTTGTCAACTCTAATTTGATACTTCATTAGGGCAAAATTGTACAGATCATCTGATCCTTTGTCACTTAGCATAGGGTATTGGTGTCAGGTGGGATGTCTGGTTTTTTTAGAGGAAAAGGTACGCTATGAATCCACTGTAGCATTCATCGTTGTTTCTGCATTGTGTTCACAGGGTGGAAATGGAAGTAGACTCCATTGTGCCTATTCTCCAGATGAAGAAACCACAGAGCATAGAGATCACAGACCCCAGTGAAACTTCAGGAATGGCTTTGTCCCCAGGCTTGGAAGACTCCAGCTTCAACAATGGCTGCTTCTATAGCAACACTTATGGACTCAATGTTTTTTATTCCATTTTATGTTGCTGTAATAAAATATTACAAATTGGCTAATTCATAAAAAAAAAAATAGAAATGCATGCCTCTGGAGTCTGAGAAGTCCAAAATAGAAGCAGCTACAGTGTTGTTGTCTGCTGCTAAAGTGGTACTCTATGCTGCATTCTGTAGAGAACACTGAAAGAGTGAGCCAGTGTCTGCAAGCCCATTCTAGTAGCACCAATCCATTTATGAGGTCATGATTCACTGTACCTGGGTACAGTGCACTTGATCCAGGTACTCCCTAGCTTATTGGACTGGAGATTAACTTTTGAACACATAAGTTTTAAGAGGAAAAACCAGTCAAACCATAGCATCTATTGTGCATAATGTCATATCTGCCTGCTAAATTTTCCTTCCTAGTTTTCTGCTGCTGTGTTTAATAAATATGGTCAACCCATCAATATAAATTTACTCAGCTCGAGACCTCTTCTGACTTTGCAACATCCTTTTAAATTTGGTTTCTTTTTTCCTCAGTACACCAGCAAGCTGTTTCTTAATTAGGTGAAATAGTGAAGATATTAACTAGATCCTGCTTGTTAATTTTGCATTGCCTAATTATACAGTATGTTGTTTACTTCTGAAAGCCCGGATATGGTTGGTAATATTTACCCAACAAAGTACAATAGCCATAGCAATTTACTTGTTGAAGAAATAATGATTTAAATTAAAAAAAAAGTTCAGGCTGAATTGGATAATTTAAATCTATCTTAATTGAATCTTATTTCATAAATACGTATTTGCAAAACTGCCAAATAGAGGCAAAAATAATGTGTAAATTTAGAGTTGCTTAGAGCATGCTAGGTTACATAAAAAATAATGTGCAAAATAGAGGGTGTGACAAAGCCTCAAAGCTGTTTATCACTGTTATGCACTCTTCAGACTTGGTAAAGGATTCCCAATGTCATCCACACAGGATGTCAGAGGCTAGGCTTACATCTTACTTAAATTTTAATATCTTTTAATGTGATGCATCCATTCCTTTCTGTGCTGCTTAGTTTTTGTCAGCTTGACAGAAACTATTGTTCCCTGGGACAAGGCTTCCTCAACTGAAGACTTGTCTACATTAGATAGGATTGTGTCTGCGTTTTCTTAAGTGCTAATTAATGCAGAAAGGCCTAGCCCACTGTAAGTGCCACCTGTGGGTGGGTGGCCATGGACTGTATAAGAAAAGTTGCTGAGCTATCCAGAAAAACAAGCCAGGAAACACTGTTCCTTCGTAGTCTCGACTTCAGTTCCAGACTCCAGGTTCCTGCCTCAAGCTCCTGTGCTGGCTTCCTTGGCTGATGGGTTCTAAGCTAAATAAAGCCTTTCCTTTCCCTGTCTTAGTCTCTGTTGCTTTATCACAGCAGCAGAGAAGTAAAGGAGGACACCTTTATTTGTGGCACAAGAAGCAGCAATGGCTGTTTGCAACCTGGTGCGATTGTGAGACATGAACTTTTGTTTGTTTTTTACTGTTCTACACGCTGAGCTAGAGGTACTTGCTAAGAGTAATAAAAGGAGACACAGCAGGGGTGGTAGCCTCAGAAGCAATATCAGCAGTAGCAGTGGTATGTGCTACTCAGTCTTCAGTAGTGGTAGTACCTGTGATGAAAGAAGACAACAACATGACTCATGTCTGTCCAACAGTGATCTCATCTTTTGCTGTTTGCAGTTGATAGCTACTGGGAAAGGGAAAATCATTTTTCCAAGGGAGTATCACTGGGTATATCAACCACACTCCTGGTTAGCCCCCATGCCCAGAAGTTGGCCAAAAAAATATACTCCATGCTGTTTGTTTGTTTGTTTTGTTTTTCGTTTTTGGATTGGGGTAGGGTAGGGACATGCTTTTTGTTGGGTTTTTTCTTTAATCTTATTTTGTTGTTATTTGTTTTGACCTTTTTTTTTTTGTTTGATTATATTTTGTGAGAAACATGAAGTTGTATGGGTAGGGAAATAGGGAGGATCTGGAAGGAGTTGATGGAGGGTACAAAATATGATCAGAAATATGTTGTATGTAAACATCTTTAAAAATATGTTAAGGCTGAGGATGGAAGTGCACACCTTTAATCTCAGCACTTCAGAGGCAGAGACAATTGGATCTCTATGACTTAGGGTCAAAGCTAAGCTGGTCTACTAAGTAATTCCAGGGCAGTGGGTTTCATAGAGAAATCCAATCTTTTTTATTAAAATTTTATTTTTTATATTATTTACAGTTTATTCACTTTGTATCCCAGCTCCAGCACCCTCCCTTACTCCCTTCCAAACCCACCCTCCTTCCCTCATCTCCTCCCATGCCCCTCTCCAAGACCACTGATAAGGTAGGTCCTCCTCCCCTTCCATTGGACCCTAGCTTATCAGGTCTCCTCAGGACTGGCTTCATTGTCCTCCTCTGTGGCATGGCAAGGCTGCTCCCCCCTTAAGGGGAGGTGATCAAAGAGCCAGCCACTGAGTTCATGTCAGAGACATTCCCTGTTCCCCTTTCTAGAGAACCCACTTGGATACTGAGCTGCTATGGGCCACATCTGAGCAGGGGTTCTAAGTTATAGCCATGAATGGACCATGGTTAGAATATCAGTCTCAGAAAAGATCCCTGTGCCCAGATATTTTGGTTCTGTTGCTCTCTTTGTGGAGCTCCTGTCCTCTCCAGGTCTTACTCCACCTTCTTTCATATAATTTCCTGGCCCAATGTTTGATTATGAGCCTCAGCATCTGCTTTGATATACTGTTGAGTAGAGTCTTTCAAAGGCCATCTGTGTTAAATTCCTGTCCTGTTTCCTGTTTTCTCCTTCTTCCGGTGTCTATCCCGTTTGTCTTTCCGAGTGAGGATTGATCATCTTATCCAGGGTCCTCCTTCTTGCTTGGCTTCTTTAGGTATACAGATTTTTGTAGGTTTACCTTATATTATGTGTCTAGTATCATCTTATAAGTGAGTATATACCATGTGTATCTTTCTGATTCTGGGATACTTCACTCAGGATACTCAGGATGATCTTTTCTAGATCCCACCATTTGCCTGCAATTTCGTGATTTCCTTGTTTTTAATTGCTGAGTAGTATTCCACTGTGTAAATGTACCACAATTTCTGTATCCATTCCTCTATTGAGGGACTTCTGGATTGTTTCCAGGTTTTGGCTGTTATGAATAAAGCTGCTACTAACATCGTTGAGCAAATGTCCTTGTTGTGCATTCAATCATCTTTTAGATATATGCCTAGGAGTGGTATAGGTGGGTCTTGGGGAAGCACTATTCCTAATTGTCTGAGAAAGTGCCAGGCTGATTTCCAAAGTGGGTATACAAGTTTACATTCCCAACAGCAATGGAGGAGGGTTCCCCTTTCTCCTCAAACTCTCCAGCATGTGTTGTCACTTGAGTTTTTGATCTTAGCCATTCTGATAGGTGTAAGGTGAAATGTCAGGGTCGTTTTGATTTGCATCTCCTTGATGACTAAGGACGCTGAGCATCTCTCTAAGTGTTTCTCTACCATTCTATATTCCTCTACAAAGAATTCTCTGTTTAGCTCTGTACCCCATTTTTTTTTAAATTTTTTTATTAATTACACTTTATTCATTTTGTATCCCCCCATAAGCCCCTCCCTCCTCCCCTCCCGATCCTACCCTCCCTCCCCTTTCTGCATGCATGCCACTCCCCAAGTCCACTGATAGGGGAGGTTCTCCTCTTCTTTCTGATCTTAGTCCATCAGTTCTCATCAAAAATGGCTGCATTGTCCTCTACTGTGGCCTGATAAGGCTGCTCCCCCCTCAGGGGGAAGTGATCAACGAGCAGGCCAATCAGATTATGTCAGAGGCAGTCCCTCTTCCCATTATTATGTAACCCACTTGGACACTGAACTGCCATGGGCTACACCTGTGCAGGGGTTCCAGGTCATCTCCACGAATAGTCCTTGGTTGGAGTATGGGTCTCTGGGAATTTCCCTGTGTTCAAATTATCTTGTTCTGTTGCTCTCCTTGTGGAGTTCCCGTCCCCTCCAGCTCTTACTATTTCCCACTTCTTACATAGAATTCCATTCACTCTGCCCATCAGTTGGCCCTCAGGCTCAGCATCTGCTTTGACAGTCTATACTGCAGAAGCTTTCAGAGGCCCTCTGTGGCAGGTTTCAAGGTTGTTTCCTGTTTTCTTCTGGCTTTCAGAGGCCCTTTGTAGCAGGTTCCGAGGTTGTTTCCTATTTTCTTTTTCTTCTGATGTCCATCCTCTTTGCCTTTCAGGATGGTGAACCCCATTTTTTAATTGATTACTTGCTTCATTGCTTTTTAGCTTCTTTAGTTCTTTATATATTCTGGATATTAGCCCTCTGTCAGATATAGGGTTGGTAAAGATCCTTTCCCAGTCTGTAGGCTGTCATTTGGTTCTGATGACAGTGTCCTTTGTTTTACAGAAGCTTTTCCGTTTTATGAGGTCCCATTTATTGATTGTTGATCTTAGAGCCTGTGCTGTTGATGTTCTGTTTAGGAAGTTGTCTCCTTTGCCAAGATGAGTTTAGGCTCTTCTCCTCTTTTTCTTCTTTCTTTCTTTCTTTTTTTTTTTTAAGTCATCCTTAGTTTAATAGTGAGCTCAAGGATAAACTAGGATGTATGACACACTTTGTCTCAAAACACCAAACAAACTAAAAAAAAAAGCCAAAATTGTTAACCATTAACAATACTGTATGAATGCTAGCTGGAAAGGGGAAACATTGTCTACATTACTGTTACATTTGAATGTCTTTTTTTTTCATATTTTATTTTTTTCTTATCAGTTACATTTTATTAACTATGTACCCCAGCCGTGTCCCCATCCCTCATTCCCTCCCAGTCCCTCCCTCCCTCCCTCCTCTCCACCGTGCCCCTTTCAAAGTCCACTGATAGGGGGGACCTCCTCCCCATTCATCTGATCCTGTTTTATCAGGTATCCTCAGGACTGGCTGCAAAGCTCTCCTCTAGGCCTAACAGGACTGCTCCTCCCTTGGGGGGTGGGGAGGACAAAGAGCCAGCCATTGAGTTCCTGTTAGAAATAGTCCTTGTTCCCCTCACTATGGGAAACCAATTGGTTACTGAGCTACCACAGGCTACATCTGAGCAGAGGTTCTAGGTTACATTCATACATGGTCTTTGGTTGCATGTCAGTCTCAGAAAAGACCCTGTGCCCAGATATATTTGGTCCTTGTGGAGCTCCTATCCTTTCCTCATCAGTCTAACTCCCCTTCTTTCTTATGATTCCCTGTACTCTGCCAAAGGTTTGGTCATGAGTCTTTGCTTTGAAAGCACTGCTAGGTAGAGTCTTTCAAATGCGCTCAGTAGACTCCTGTCAATGTTCAATGTGCATCCCATCTGTCTTTCAAAACGAGGATTGATAATCTTACTCCATGTCTGCTCTCTTGTTTATCTTTTTTAGGTGTATAGATTTCATTATGTTTCTTATATCTTATAGGTCTATATAAGTGAGTATATACTCTGTTTGTCTTTCTCCTTCTGGGATATTTCACTCAAGATGATCTTATCTAGATTCCACCATTTGCCTGCAAATTTCATGATTTCCTCCTTTTTGATTGCTGAGTAGTATTCCATTGTGTAAAAATACCACAATTTCTGTACCCATTCCTCTGTTGATGGACATCTGGGTTGTTTCCAGGTTCTGGCTATTACAAATAAAGCTGCTATAAACATGGTTGAGCAAATATCCCTTTTGTGTACTTGAGCAAACTTTGGGTATATACCTAGCAGTGGTATAGCTGAGTCATGAGGAAGCACTATTCCTAATTGTCTTAGAAAGCGCCAGATAGATTTCCAGAGTGGTTGTACCAGTTTACATTCCCACCAGCAGTGGAGGAGGGTTCCCCTTTCTCCACAACCTCTCCAGCATGTGTTGTCCCTTGAGTTTTTCATTTTGGCCATTCTGATGGGTGTAAGGTGAAATCTCAGGGTCGTTTTGATTTGCATTTCCCTGATGGCTAATGAGGATGAGCATTTCTTTAAGTGTTTCTCTGCCATTCGATATTCCTCTGTCGAGAATTCTCTGTTTAGCTCTGTTCCCCATTTTTTAATTGGATTACTTGGTTTGCTGCTTCTCAGCTTCTTTAGTTCTTTGTATATACTCGATATTAGTCCTCTGTCAGATAAAGGGTTAGTGAAGATTCTTTCCCAATCTGTAGGCAGGCGTTTTGTTTTGATGATAGTGTCCTTTGCTTTACAGAAGCTGTTCAGTTTCATGAGGTCCCATTTATTGATTGTTGCTCTTAGAGCCTGTGCTGTTGGTGTTCTGTTCAGGAAGTTGTCTCCTGTGCCAATGAGTTCTAGGCTGTTCCCCACTTTTTCTTCTAACAGATTTAGAGTATCTGGTTTTATGTTGAGGTCTTTGATCCACTTAGACTTTAGTTTTGTGCAGGGTGATAAATAGAGATCTATTTTCATTTTTCTGCATGTGGACATCCAGTTGGACCAGCACCATTTGTTGAAGATGCTGTCTTTTTTCCATTGAATGGTTTTGGCTTCTTTGTCAAATATCGAGTATTCATAGGTGTGTGGGTTTATTTCTGGGTCTTCTATGCAGTTCCATTGATCCTCCTTTCTGTTTTTATGCCAATACCATGCAGTTTTTATTACTATTGCTTTGTAGTACAACTTGAGATCGGGGAAGGAGATACCTCCAGATGATCTGTTGTTGTACAGGATTGTTTTGGAGATTCTGGGTTTTTTGTTTCTCCATATGAAGCTGAGAATCTTTTTTTCAAGGTCTGTAAAGAATTGAGTTGGTATTTTGATGGGAATTGCATTGAATCTGTAGATTGCTTTTGGCAGAATGGCCATTTTCACTATGTTAATCCTACCAATCCATGAGCATGGGAGATCTTTCCATCTTCTGAGATCTTCTTCAATTTCTTTCTTCAGAGACTTGAAGTTTTTCTCAAACAGGTCTTTCACTTGCTTGGTTAGTGTCACCCCAAGGTACTTTATGTGGTTAGTGGCTATTGTGAAGGGTGTTGTTTCCCTAATTTCTTTCTCGGCCATTTTGTCTTTGGTATAGAGGAGGGCTTCTGATTTTTTTGAGTTGATTTTGTATCCTGCCACTTTGCTGAAGGTGTTTATCAACTGGAGGAGTTCTCTGGTTGAATTTTTGGGGTCGCTCATATATACTATCATATCATCTGCGAATAGTGACACTTTGACCTCTTCCTTTCCGATTTGTATTCCCTTGATCTCCTTTAGTTGTCTTATTGCTCTGGCTAGGACTTCAAGTACTATGTTGAAGAGGTAGGGAGAGAGTGGGCAGCCTTGTCTTGTCCCTGATTTCAGTGGGATTGATTTAAGTTTCTCTCCATTGAGTTTGATGTTGGCTATCGGCTTGCTGTATATTGCCTTTACTATGTTTAGATATGTGCCTTGTATTCCTGATCTCTCCAAGACTTTAAACATGAATGGGTGTTGGACTTTGTCAAATGCTTTTTCAGCATCTAAGGAGATGATCATGTGGTTTTTCTCCTTCAGTTTGTTTATGTGGTGGATTACATTGATGGATTTCCGTATGTTGAACCACCCTTGCATGCCTGGGATGAAGCCTACTTGGTCGCGGTGGATGATATCTTTGATGTGTTCTTGGATTCGGTTTGCAAGTATTTTATTGAGTATTTTTGTGTCAATGTTCCTAAGAGAGATAGGTCTGAAGTTCTGTTTTTTTGTTGGGTCTTTGTGTGGTTTAGGTATCAGGGTGACTGTTGCTTCATAGAATGAGTTTGGTAATGTACCTTCTGTTTCTATTTTGTGGAATAGTTTGAGGAGAATTGGTGTGAGCACTTCTTTGAAGGTCTGGTAGAATTCTGCGCTGAAACCATCTGGCCCAGGGCTTTTTTTGGAGGGGAGACTGTGAATGACTGCTTCAATTTCCTTGGGGGATATAGGGCTGTTCAGTCTTTCTACCTGATCTTGACTTAATGTTGGAAGATGGAATCTATCAAGAAAATTGTCCATTTCATTTAGATTTTCAAATTTTGTAGCATATAGGCTTTTGTAGTATGACCTAATGATTGTTTGAATTTCCTCTGTGTCTGTATTTATGTCACCCTTTTCATCTCTGATTTTGTTGATTTGGATAGATTCTCTCTGCTTTTTAGTTAGTTTGGCTAAGGGTTTGTCTATCTTGTTGATTTTCTCAAAGAACCAGCTTTTTGTTTCATTGATCCTTTGAATAGTTTTATTTGTTTCTAATTGATTGATTTCAGCCCTGAGTTTGATTATTTCCAGCCTTCTGCTCCTCTTGGGTGTATCTGCTTCTTTTTTTTCTAGGGTTTTCAGTTGGGCCATTAAGTTGTTTGTATGTGCTGTTGCGAATTTCTTCTTGCAGGCACTTAGTGCTATAAATTTTCCCCTGAGCACTGCTTTCAGTGTGTCCCATAAATTTGGGTATGTTGTGCCTTCATTTTCATTGAATTCTAGGAAGTCTTTAATTTCTTTCTTTATTTCTTCCTTAACCCAGCTGTCGTTGAGTAACAGGTTGTTCAGTTTCCATGTATGTGTAGGCAGTTTGTTATTTCTGTTGTTGTTGAAGTCCAGCTTAAGTCCATGGTGGTCAGATAGAATACAAGGGATTATTTCAATCTTTTTGTATCTGTTGAGGCTTGCTTTATGACCAACTATATGGTCTATGGAGAACGTTCCATGTGGTGCTGAAAAGAAGGTATACTCTTTTGAGTTTGGATGAAAAGATCTGTAGACGTCTATTAGGTCCATTTGATTTAGGGTCTCTGTAAGTGTTTTTATTTCCCTATTTGTTTTCTGTCTAGTTGATCTGTCCCTTGGTGAGAGTGGAGTGTTGAAGTCTCCCACTATTAGGGTTTTAGGATCAATGTGTGATTTAAGCTTTAATATTGTTTCATTTACGAATGTAGGTGCTCTTGTATTTGTGGCATAGATATTCAAAATTGTGATGTCCTCTTGGTGGATTTTTCCTTTGATGAGAATATAGTGGCACTCCTTATCTTTTTTGATTAACTTGGGTTGAAAGTCTATTTTATTAGATATTAGGATGGCTACTCCCGCTTGTTTTCTGGAACCATTTGCTTGAAAGACAGTTTTCCAGCCCTTTACTCTGAGGTAGTGTTTATCTTTGTTGCATAGGTGTGTTTCTTGGATGCAACAGAATGATGGATCTTGTTTCCGCAACCATTCTGTTAGTCTGTGTCTTTTAATTGGGGAGTTGAGTCCGTTGATGTTGATAGAAACTAGTGACCAACAATTGTTACTTATTTTAGATGTGGTGTTGGTGGTGTCACTGAGTTTCATTGCTTGTCTTCTTTTGGTTTTTTTGTTGTGTAGTTATCTATTTCCTCTGTTTCCTTCGATGTAGTTGTTTTCTTTGGTTTGGAGTTTCCCTTCTAGTAACTTCTGTAGAGCTGGGTTACTATGTAGATATTGTTTAAATTTGGTTTTGTCTTGGAATATCTTGAATTCTCCGTCTATGTTGATTGAAAGTTTTGCTGGGTATAGTAGTCTGGGTTGGAATCTGTGGTCCCTTAAGGACTGTATGATTTCTGTCCAGGCCCTTCTGGCTTTCATAGTTTCTGTTGAGAAATCTGGTGTGATTCTGATAGGTCTACCTTCATATGTTACTTGGCCTTTTTCCCTTGCTGCTTTTAGAATTTTTTCTTTGTTTTGTAGGTTCAGTGTTTTGACTATGATGTGACGTGAAGAATTTCTTTTCTGGTCTAGTCTACTTGGTGTTCTGTAGGCCTCTTGTATGTTTATGGCCATCTCCTTCTTTAAGTTGGGAAAGTTTTCTTCTATAATTTTCTTGAAAATGTTTTCCGGATCTTTGAGCCTGATGTCTTCTTTTTCTTCTACTCCTATTATTCTTAGGTTTTGTCTTTTCATGGTGTCCTTGATTTCTTGGATATTTTGTGTTTGGAACTTTTCTGATTTTATTTTTTCTTTGAGAGACATGTCAATTTCCGCAAGTGTATCTTCTGCTCCTGAGATTCTTTCTTCAATTTCTTGTATTCTGTTGGTGATGCTTACCTTTGTAGTGCCTCATCTTTTCTCTATGTTCTCCAGCTCCTGGTTTTTCTCTATTTGTGTTTTCTTTATTGATTCTAATTCTGTTTTCATGTCTTGCACCATTTCCTTCATCTGTTTGAATGTGGACTCCTGCTTTTCAATGATAGCTTCTATTTTTTTGTCCGTTTCCTCTCTATGTATCACTACTTGTGCCTCTACTTCTTTGGGTATAATTGCCTGTATTTCTATGAGAGCTTTGTTTATTTCTTCTTTATTTGCCTTCATTTGTGTGGACATTTCTTTGAGAGCTTTGTGCATTTCTTCCCTGTTTGCCTCAATTTTCGTGGTCATTTCTCTGAGAGCACGATTTGTTTCCTCTTGGTTAGTCTCGATTTCTTTGGTTATTTCTCTGAGGGCTTTGTTCATTTCATCTCTATGGGCCTCTAGTAGCTGGAGAAACATAGTTTTGAGGTCTTTTTCTTGTATATCTAGTGAATTGAAGTGTCCATTGTTTTGTTGGGTTGCTGGTGAGGTCATTGTGTCCTGATTTTTGTTGGGAGTGTTCTTATGTCTGCCTCTAGCCATCTGGTTATTTATAATCCTCACTGGTTGTTCCTGGAGATTGTAGTTTGGGCTATGATCCTCTCTTTCTGTTTTCTGGACTGTTTTTTCAGGAAGATGAGAGAGGTTCACTGCTTTGGGAGTGTGCACTTTGTTTTCAGTTTTGCCTCAGTAAAGAATGTGACGCTGGCACTATTCGCGGGCGCTTTTAGCGGGCGCAGTGTGCATGCGCGGATTCTCTGATTATTGCAGTGGCCTGCAAGCCACTATTACGCAGTTCTGACTGAGATCCAGGGATTGTCTGCCTGGATTACCCTGGTGGACCCACAAGGCAGAGGCTTCAATGTTGGGGTCGCTATCCCAAGAATCCCTCTGATGCCCACACTAGGAATGTGGGTGCCAGGGATCTCTTCTGGTTGCTTCTGTGGAGAGGCCCTGGGTCTGGGGCAATCTCTCCCTAGAAGGCTCACTCACTCTCTTGCAGGACCAGTTGGAATGCACAGAGGTTCCCCTTTCTCACTACTCTCTATTTTGGTCCTGCTGCGCAAGTGCACGGGTAGGCTATCAGTCAGCTCTGTGACACTGTGGCTGCAGAACTCGGTGTCCACCTTTCCTGTGTGCTGCCTCTTTTTCCTTTCCCTCTGCCAGGAGGGGTTATGTTGACTGGTCCCTGGGTGGCACGGAAAAGAGTTAGGGTGAGTGTACTCAATCCCAGATCCCGGGCCCAGATCTCTCTGCCAGAAGCCGCCTAGCAGTAGAATCTATGTTTGCTGATCCCAAGAGAGTACCAGGTAGGGTTGAGTGTCTTCAGATCCAGAGCTTGGGTTTCTCTGCTAGGGGCCGCTGGAGAGAGGGTGTTGTGTCCTTGGCAGGCTGCCTCTCTGTCCTTCCCCTCTGACCTTCTCCTCTGCTAGGTCAAGCTTATGGAGGTGCTCTCAGGGGAGTGCCAGCAGGGGTGGGGCTTCTCAGTTGGATCCTGAGCTGGCGGCGTTTCTCTGCGGGGGCGGGGGGGGGCGCCGGTGATAGAACTTGCTGCTAGACCTTATTGTGCTGGACCCAGGATAATCTCAGGATGTGTAGAATGACCACAGTCCCAGATCCTGAGCTGTAGTTTGTTTGCTAGGAGAGGCAGGTAGCACTGGAGTTCCGGCACTGTGAAGCCGCCGTGCGCCTCTTTATCCTTCCACTCCACTGCAGCAGGGTTATGGCGGCCTTTGGGGGAGTGCCCGAAAGGATTGGGTTTTCTCAGCCCGGATCTCGGGTTGGGATACAGACAATGTGGTCTGTGGCAGATTCTGCTGGATGCCTCCTGCCTCCTCCAAAGAGGGAGTAGGGATTTTGAGCTGGGCGTGCAGCTGAGATCCGTGCGCGGCAGGAGCTCAATTGTGATGGCGGCAGGTACCCGCCGAGGTCGGAGAGACCTTCCAGGGAAAGACTGGGTGATCGGTGACCAGTCTGGCAACTTTCCTTCCCCGTTGGGTTTTTTTGCAACTGGGACTCCCAGCCTCAGGCACCCATGTGCCCACCAGTCAGCTTGGGAAACTGAACGGGACAAGCAGGCTTGCAGCACCAGCCCGGAGACCCAAAGCCCGCATTAGCCGGGTTCTCTTCCGGGTTCTGGCTGGGCAGCCGAGAGTGGACCCAACTGATTCCCATGCCGTGGGAGCCTCCCCTCACCTGGGAAACACGATCAATCGCTGTTCTTTTAGGGCCCAGAGTTCAGACTCCTGGTCACTGCTCGGAGTGTGTTGTCCTGCTTCTCAGACACGGTGTTCTCCCGGTGCCGCCATCTTGTCTCCTCTCTCCTCTTTTTCTTCTAACCTATTTATTGTGTCTGGTTTTACGTTGAGGTATTTGATCTACTTGGACTTTAGTTTTATACAGGATGATAAATATGGATCTATTTGCATTTTCTACATGTAGACAGCCAGTTAGACCAGCATTATTTGTTGAAGATGTTGTCTTTTTTCCATTGTATTGTTTTGGCTTCTTTGTAAAAAATCAAGTATCCATAGGTGTGTGGGTTTATTTCTGGGTCTTCAATTCAATTCCATTGATCCACCATTCTGTTTCTATGCCAGTACCATGCAGTTTTTATTACTATTGCTGTGTAGTAGAGGTTGAGATAAGAGATGGGGACACCTCCAAATGATCTATTGTTGTACAGGATCATTTTGGCAATTCTGCTTTTTTTGTTTTTCTGTGTGAAGTTGAGAATTTTTCTTTCAAAATCTGTAAAGAATTGTGTTGGTGTTTTGATGGGAATTGCATTGAATATATAGATTGCTTTTGGATGGATAGTTATTTTCACTATGTTAATCCTAGTGATTAACATGGATCCTGTGATCCATGAGCACAGGAACTCTTTCTATCTTCTGATGTCCTCTTCAATTTCTTCAGAGACTTAAAGTTTTTTTTGAACAGGTCTTTCACTTGCATGGTTCTGAAAAGAAGGTATACTCTTTTGAATCTGGATGAATAGTTCTGTAGACATCTATTAGGTCCATTTGATTTAGCACCTCTGTAAGTTCCATTATTTCCCTATTTAGCTTCTGTCTATATGATCTGTCCCTTGGTGAGAGTGGAGTGTTGAAGTCTCCCACTGTTAAGGTATTAGGATCAATTTGTTATTTAATCTTTAATGTTTCATTTACAAATTCAGGTGCTCTTGTATTTGGGGCATAGATGTTCAGAACTGTGATGTCTTCCTGGTGGATTTTCCCTTTGATGAGAATGATGTGCCCCTCCTCATCTTTTGTGATTAATTTTGGTTGAAATTCTATTTTATTAGATATTAGGATAGCTACTCCAGCTTGTTTTCTGGGTCCATTTGCTTAAAAAACGTTTTTACAGCCCTTTGCTCTGAGGTAGTGTTTATCTTTGTTGCAGAGGTGTGTTTCTTGGATGCAGCTGAATGTTGGATCCTGATTCTGCAACCATTCTGTCAGTCTGTATTTTTTTTCTTGTAGAGTTGAGTCCATTGATGTTGATAGATAATAGTGACCAAAGAATGTTAGTTTATTTTATTGTGGAGTTGGTGGTTTTACTGTGTTTCATTGCTTTTTTTTTCCTTTAATTTTTTTGTTGTGAAGTTATCTATATCCTATGTTTTCTTAGGTATAGTTGTTTTCATTGGATTGGAGTTTTCCTTCTACTATCTTCTGTAAGGTTGGGTTGCTGTGTAAATATTGTTTCAGTTTAGTTTTGTCATGAAGTATTTCGTTTTTTCCATCTATGTTGATGGAAATCTTTGCTGGGTATAGTAGTCTGGGTTGGCATCTCTGGTCTCAGAGTCTGCATGACATCTGCCCAGTCCCTTCTGGCTTTCATAGTTTTTGTTGAGAAGTCTGGTGTGATTCTTATAGGTCTACCTCTATATGTTACTTGGACTTTTTCCCTTCCTGCTTTCAATATTTTTTCTTTGTTCTGAAGATTTAGTGTTTTGACTACGATGTTATGTGAGGAGTTTCTTTTCTGGTATAGTCTATTTGGTGTTCTGTAGGCCTCTTGTATGTTTGTGGACATCTCTTTCTTTAAATTTGGAAATTTTTCTTTTGTGATTTTCTTGGAAATATTTCCTGGACCTTGGAGCCTGGTATCTTCATTTCAATCTATTCCTATTATTCTTAGATTTCATCTTTTCATGGCATCTTTGATTTCTTAGATGTTTTATGTTTGGAACTTTTCTGATTTTACTTTTTCTTTGAGAGATGTATCAATTTCTGCAAGTGTATCTTCAGCTCCAGAGATTCTCTCTTCCATCTTTTGTATTCTGTTGGTGATGCTTACCTTTGTAGTGCCTGATCTTTTCTCTAAGTTCTCCAGCTCCTGGATTTTCTCTGTTTGTGTTTTCTTTATTGATTCTAATTCTGTTTTCGTGCCTTGCACCATTTCCTTCTTCTTTTTGAATGTGGATTCTTGTCTTTCCATGATGGTCTCTATTTTTTGTTCTATTTCTCTCTATATGCCAATAATCATGGATCTGGGGCTCTGCACACACTCACTTGAAGGCACAATCACTTTCAAGCAGGTCTATTTGGAAAGCACAGTGTTTCTTCCTGTTCTCTACTCTCAGATTTGGGCCTGATGGAGCAAATGTGAATGACAGAGATCCACTCAGTGGTCCTGCAGTTGCAAAACTTGGATGCTAGAATATCAGTCCACTGGGAGTCTAGCCACAGCAGCAGAACTGGGAGGGTTGATGGTACAGATGCCTGCTGGAAGACCCCAGGGAGCCCCTACAGCTGTTGGCAGACCTGTGTGGTCTGGGGGACCTGGCTGGCCCAGCAGACCTGGGTGGCATGGCGGACCAGGGTAGCCTCTACAGCCTGCAGCCCACCATTGAGAAACAGGGAGGTCCACCTTTTCTATCTCAGATACTGAGCAGGGAGTTCTGTGTTAGGAGCAGCATGTACTGTGGGCTGCCTCAGCCAAGGAATGAGGAGGAAGACCTGACAATGAGAAGTGCAGGGGGATTGAATATTCACCACTCTCATTGCCCAGAGAAGTCCGTGGTTGACCTGGATCCATATTGTCTCAGCTCATGGGTTGTGCCCTCTCAATGTTGATGTTCTGGCTTCAGCTGCCCCTCCACTCACAAATTTCAGTTTCAGATCCTGTGCCCCTCAGATAAGGTGCGCTCTGGTCACTGCCACCTTGGATTGGATCCCCCCGAAATCAATCTTATAGAAAGTATTAGAAAAGATAGGGAAATGACTTAATTTCTAGACTGTTTCCTAGCATTCACAGTGTCCTAGGCTTCATTCTTAACACTACATGAAATTGAGCATCATGGTGCAAAAGCATAACCCTATCATTTGAGAAGTTGAGGCAGAAAGTTCAAAATTTCAAGCATACTTAGCTGTACATAAAGTTTGAGGCCAACTTGAACTATACAGGCTCCTTTCACAAAGGGGAAATAAACATTATTTAAAAACTGACAGATAAATTGTATGTATTCATTATATACAAGATAATATTTTAGAATACAATGTGTGTATAATTTTTAATGACTAAGCCTAGCCAATTGATATATACAGTATCTGAAATTTTTGTGGATGGAACATAATTATGATGTGACTCCCCTTACAAATGGAATCTAACACAACACCACCTTTCTTGATGATACCCCTTCTTTTTTAGTAATATTTTTACTTACTTCTTGAAAATTGATGATATTTCATAAATGGAAGAGGGTCTCTATCAGTCAGATCTGTGGCTGTTTGTGCTGAGTTCGTTAACAGAATAATAAACATCTTGAATCAAGGTGGTGAAATTTGTTGCCATCCCTCGGTCATTTAAAATTTGGAATGAGGTGGTGAACATGGGTAGTTTGCCATTAATGCTGGGCCACAGCTGTTGGCCTCTCCAGTGAACCCTAACTGCTGTGTTTTTAATTCTCTAGGTTTTTTTTTTTTTACTACTATCAGATTTCCAGATTTTCCTCCCTTTTATGAGTGAACCCAGATATTAATTTACTTGTAGACACTAACATCTTAATTACTATAATAATAACTGTAACAACAGTATTTACTGATTCTTCATATAGGCAACTATTGGCTTATATTACATTTTAAATCATATATATTTCATTCTATATTATGTAATCTTATAGACAAGAGTAGACAGTATTATTGTTGTTATCTCTCATGTTACAGAGGTTGAGTTATTCAGTTAAGATCAAGCTTGTTCGTTGATCACTTCCCCCTGAGGGGGGAGCAGTCTTATCAGGCCACAGTAGAGGACAATGCAGCCACTTTTGATGAGAACTGATAGACTAAGATCAGAAAGGAGAGGAGAACCTCCCCTATCAGTGGACTTGGGGAGTGGCATGCATGCAGAAAGGGGAGGGAGGGTGGGATCGGGAGGGGAGGAGGGAAGGGCTTATGGGGGGATAAAAATGAATAAAGTGTAGTTAATAAAAAAAAGATCAAGCTTGCAATGAGGATTAAACCAAATCTTGTTTTTTTTTTTTTTGTTTTTTTTTTTTTTTTTTTTTTTTAGTAATTCTGCTGATCCCAGCAAGTATGCTCCTGTTGGTTGAATTGCTCACACCACTAAATATATGGAAAATATTGTCATATTAAAAATGAGAAAAATATGAAGGTTTTGTGTTTTGCTAGAGAAGTAGTTGAGTATGGAGCTGAGGGAGATGACTCTGGTGCTTTTGAATGTTGGGAAATGCAATATTATATCAGTTGCTGAGAAGATAATTCTGACCACAAGGTTTGTAAGCCTGGGAATAAGTTACTGAAGGGATAGTAAAATTAAAAGCTATAATAAAATATTAAATAACTATTTATATGAAGCAGTTTATATAGACTTTAATGTGAAGGCAGGGAATTGGAATTGAATGCAGCCTTGAAAAATGTTGTGCACTCTTATGGGTGTAAAACATTTAGTAGCTCATAAATTTTTTTTCTTCCCACAAGGGAAGTGTGTAAAATTACAGCTATCAAAATTATTATTTTTTTACTCTAAGCATCAGTGATTAGAAGTAATAGCTGATTATAAAGACTAAGGAAAATATAGAATTTCTTTACAAACATGTGAATTGACATAGAATAATGCTGATTATTATTATTATTATTATTATTATGCTGATAAATCATGGAAACATGATAAACAGGAGATATATTATTTCTTTTAAAAATATAATATAGATTCTTAAACTATAGGAAAGTAATGTTTATGTTGATTCAGTTCTTATTTTGTGTCTAAGATAGTCATTACCAGTCTAGTAAAAATATGTGTTATGGATATTTTTAGGTAGATAGCTAATATTGTAATTCCTTATGACTATTCAGCCATATTTCCTGTCATTTTACCTCCTCATCTGTATTTTTCTACTCTTTCTAATTAAAGCCCCCCCATTTTTCTCATATCCTTATTAGATTTCTTATTCCCTGCTATGTTTTTCTTTACTGCACCTCCTTCACTCAGCAACGGCCCTTTTTATTTTGTTGGTTTCTGCAGTTACTCCCATTTATCTACTCACACCTGAAGATCTGGAGCTAAGAACTACAGCTAAGAAAGAGGATGTGACACCTGTTTCTCTAGCTCTGTGCCACCTCAATGAAATGATTTTTTTTCTAGTTCCATACATTTACCTGAAGTTTTCATGAATTCATTTTTATTTGCAGTTGAATAGCATTCCATAATGCACTACATTTTCATTATTTTCATAAGCTGGAGAACATGTAGATCATTTCCTTTCTGAGCTCTTGGTTGTGAATAGAACCATAATGAACATGGCTGAGCAAGTTTATCTGTGGAGTAAGATGGTGAGTCTTTGGGTTTATGTTAAGAAGTGATATAGCTGAATCCATGATAGATCTATTTTTATTAGCCAATATTTCTACCCCATTACAATGCTATGAACTATAAGAAGGCCCAGCATGACACAGTGACCCTAAAAATACAATGGTGGCATGAATACCACCATTATGTAGTAGTGGCCAAGAACTCACTAATTGAACTTAATGTCCACTCAACAAGATAGAAACTATGTTTGATACTGGAAACCTAATCAGCTATCTAGGACCAGTGAAGTCATGGATCTTGAATGAGAACATATACCTACTTTCCTATACAAGCACAATCTCTAACTACTTTCTAAATATTTATTCTTATACCCACCGAGAAGTATTCTTCTCATCCCACATCAAGAAAGCTTTTCTTTGGAACAGAAACAGACCATCATAGAAAAACTACAACTGGTCAAAATGCAGACTTGTAGGGCCCAGTACCAACTAAACATGTATAAAACTATTCCTGTATCAAAAATTCAGGAGTCATTGAAGAATGGGGAGAAGGTTGTTAAAGCCAGAGGAACAGAAAGTTTCTTTTGAAATTGTGCATACTAGAAATTTCATAATGGTTACACCCATAAAGTTTCTCCATCATGGCTTCCTAATATAACCTGGCCAACAATGATACAAATAAATAGGTTAACATGGAAGACGAAAGCTCATGAGGGTTCAACTCAATCTTAGACTAAGAAGTACAGACAGCTAAGGAATACTGAGAGTAGGGGAAATAATAGAGCAATGGTAATAAAAACTGCATGAAACTGGCAGAGAAAAAGTCTAGAGGATCAATGGAATTGAATAAAAGACCAAGAAATAAACCCACACACCTATGGATACTTGATTTTTTACAAAGAAGCCAAAACCATACAATGGAAAAAAGACAGTATCTTTAACCAATGTTGCTGGTCTAACTGGATATCTATACATGTAAAAAACTGCAAATACATCCATATTTATCACCCTGAACAAAAGTAAAGCCCAAGTGGATCAAGCCTCAACATAAAACTAAACATACTAAATGAGTTGGAAGAAAAAGTGGGGAAGAACCTTGACCTCATTGGCACAGGAGAGAACTTCCTGAACAGAACACCAAGAGTACAGATTCTAAGATCAACAATCAATAAATGGGACCTTAAGAAACTGAAAAGATTCTGTAAAGCAAAGGACACTGTCATCAGAACAAAATTACAGCCTACAGACTTGGAAAAGATCTCCACCAACCCTATATCTGACAGAGGGCTAATATCAGTTAAAAACCAACTGACCAAGTAATTCGATTAAAAATAGGGATATCTTATGAAACAAAGGGAGAAAGACCTGGAAGGATCTCGAGCTCCAAAAGCAGAACAAAAGAACAGAAAATTATGGGCACAGGAGTCTTTTCTGAGACTGAACCTCCAACTAAGGACCATTCATGGAGATAACCTAGAAACCCTGCACAGATGTAGCCTGTGGTAGCTCAGTCTCCAAATAGGCTTCCTAGTATGGGGAACAGGGGTTGTCTCTGACATGAACTCAGTGGCTGGCTCTTTGATCACCTCCCCCTGAGGGGGAGCAGCCTTAACAGGCCACTGAGGAAGACTATGAAAGACAGTCCTGATGAGCCCTGATAGGCTTGGGTCAGATGGAAGGAGAAGAAGTCCTTCCCTATCAGTGGACTGGAGTATGGGTATGGGAGGAAATGAGAGAGGGAGGGAGAGTGGGATTGGGAGGGAATAAAGGAGGGGGCTACAGCTGGGATAAAAAGTGAATAAATTGTAATAAATAAAAGTTATATTAAAAAATGGGGCACTGAGATAAATAGAGAATTCTCAATAGAGGAGTATCGAATGGCAGAGAAACACTTAAAGAAATGCTCAGTGTCCTTAGTCATGAAGGAGGTGCAAATCAAAACAACCCTGAGATTTTACCTTATACCCATCAGAATGGCTAAGATCAAAAACTCAAGTGACAACACATGCTGGAGAGGTTGTGGAGAAAGGGGAACCCCTCTCCATTGCCGGTGGAATGTAAACTTGTATAACTATTTTGGAAATTAATCTGGTGCTTTCTCAGAAAATTAGGAACAATGCTACCTCAAGATCCAACTATACCACTCCTAGGCATATATACAAAATATGCTCAAGTATACAACAAGGACATTTGCTCAACCATGTGCATAGCAGCACTATTCATAATAGCCAGAATTGGAAACTACCTAGATTCCCTTAATGGAAGAGTGGATGCATAAATTGTGGTACATTTACACAATGGAATAGTACTCAGCTATTAAAAACAAGGAAATCATGAAATTTTCAGGGAAATAGGAAAGGTCATCTTGAGTGAGGTAACCCAGTAGCAGAAAGTCACATATAGTATCTACTGACTCATAAGTAGTTATTACATATAGAATATAGGATAAACATACTAAAATCTACACCCCTAAAGAAGCTAAGCAACAAGGAAGACCCTAGGGAAGATGCACAGTCCTCATTCAGAAAGGCAATTGCAATAAACTTCCGAGTGGGAAAGGAGCCTACCATGGAGGGCCTCTGAAAGACTCTACTGATCGAGGTATTGAAAAAGGCTGAGACTCGTAGTCAAACTTTGGGCAGAATGCATGCAATTTTATGAAAGAAGGGGGAGATAGGAGATAGAGGGGACGGGAGCTCTGAAAGGAGGCTAGCAGAGCCCAAAACAAACAAACAAACAAACAAACAAACAAAAACAAAACAAAAAAACCCTGGGCCCTGGGGGCTCTGCAGATACTGATACCCCAACCAATGACCATACATGGGGAGGACCTAAAACCTCTATGTAGCTCAGAGACTCAGTCTCCACGTGCATTCCCTAGTAAGGGGAACAGGGACTGTCTCTGGCAATAACTCAGTGACAGGCTCTCTATCTCTGATCACCTCCCTCTGGGGGGTGCAGCCTTGCCAGGGCACAGAGAAAGACAATGCAGTCCGTCCTGATGAGACCTGATAGGCGAGAGTCAGATAGAAGGGGAGGAGGACCTCCCCTATTATTGGATTAGAGGAGGAGCATGGGGGAGTAGAGGGAGAGAAAGTGAGGATAGGAGGGGGCCACAGGTGGTATACAACGTGAATAAATTATAATAAACAATAAATAAGTAATTACAAAATAAAAATGTAATCTCAAAAGGTAATATGTGTATATGTATGTATGTAATACTATGTATGCATGTATAAGAATGATTATGGTATTCCTAAGAACCAGCAGAAATTAACAAAAAAACCCAAGAACTTATTTGCATATTCTCTTTAAATGTTTACTAAATTTTTAGCAGGAGGCTAGTAGTATCGAGATAGTGATACTATAAGTAAAAATAAAATGGGATGTTTTGTGTTGTCTCAGGCATTTAAAATGGAAATGGGTACATGAATATGCATGGAGTTGTGTTCCAGTAATGTTAAGGCACAGAACCACTGTAGCTAACAAAGTCAATTACCCAAAGTGAACAATTTATAGTTTTTTTTATGAATTTCTGCAGAGTTGCATTATCACTCACATCCAACCCGGGAATATTATTAAATACTATCAAGTGATTTTTAAAGCCAGTTTCAACAAACATTAGATATGTGTACACGCATATTTGTCTCTTGCGTATTTTTAACATAACCTTTGTAAACTGAAGTTGAATACGCATTCAACAAGCACCCCAACATATGTAACTTAGTAACTTTCATAGTGAACCGTCCATGTAAACAGCACCCAGACAGAAAAGCAAGCTGTGCTAGAGCTTTAATGTCTGCCATGCCTAATTTTTCAAATCACCACTGGCTTCTAGAGCACCCCCCCCCCATTTTGACTTCTAATTTCTTATATGGATTTTGCGTGTTTCTTGGGGTTTTCTTAATGGGATAATTGGGATTTTTTTTTTTTTTAATTTTGTCCATGGCTTATTTTACCCAGAATTGTGTTCCTGGGGTTAATCCACATCATTGTAAGCACAATGGTCTCTGAGCCTACACTGGATTCTGTGAATACTGCCGCAATAGTTCTGATCCAGTGCTGTTGGCTGGCATTATTTCTAGTGTGGGGATTTAATGAAAAATGCTGATACTAATGTCATACCATAAGCCATAAGAATGTAACATACATATCTGTAGTTTTTATGCAAAGAATGAAATAGCAGGAGAACACAGTTTGCATATTTTCAGCCTTAGCAGAAAGTTTTCAGGGTTGTTAAAAATTTATCCTCCCCAGAAGCACACCAGAGGGACAGCTGACCCACACTTTGAACAACCATTTAGTTTCTTAGTCTTTGTCATTCTGAGTGTGTTATAGTACTGACTGTGGTCATACATACACATATATGTATATGTGTGGCATATATATATATATATATATATATATATATATATATATTTTTTTTTTTTTTTTTTTTTTTTTGAGACAGGGTTTCTCAGTGTAACCTTGGCTGTCTTGGACTCACTTTGTATATCAGCCTGGCCTTGAACTCACAAAGATCTGCCTGCCTCAGCCTTCCTGAGTGCTGGGATTACAGGCTTGTGCCACCATGCCTGGCTTTATTTTTCCAAGATATAATAAGACTGCTATAATTCTTCTATAGCATAGAACACAGTATTGGTTAATGTATATTTCTACCTTGTATAATCATTATTATGACATAAATTTGGAACATTTTGTTACCCCAGAAAAAACCCTATTCCCACTAGCTGCTGCTCCCTTACAGTTTTGCCTGGCGCTATTCCTTCCAGTTCCTTTCCATCTTCCCTCCCATTAGATCAACTCCCTTTCTCTCTCTCTCTTTCAAGACAGTGTTTCTCTGTGTAACCTTGCCTATCCTGGACTCACTTTGTAGGCCAGGAGATCAGGCAGGCTCGTAGAGATCCTCCTTCCTCTTCTTTCCAGAGGGCTGAGATTACAGGTGTGCACTATAGTGGCCAGCTTTCCATTTATTACTAGAAGAGAACAGGCTTCTAAAAGATAACAAAACTTAACAAAATAAAATATAAGATAAAACAGGTAAACAAACAAAAAACGCTTAACACTGAAGTTGAACAAGGCAAGGCAACAGAAGGAAACGAGCCCAGGAGAAAGCTCTTAGAAGTCTCAGTTGATTTGGAGGGACTGGTTTTACTCTACAGCTGTCCTTCACCCCTCTGGCACTGATCTTTGAGTATAGCAGGATATTATTAGGAATCATTTTATCACTGCTTTTCTATTTTAATACCAGTAGTAATTGGTTTTACACCAGGTTTCTGGGCTATCTAGTCTCTGACTCTTGATCACCCAAACATTGCTGGGTATGGGTTACAGCTAGTGGAGTGGCTTTCAAGTCAAATCACTCATTGGTTGGTTACTCACAAAAGTTTTGTGTCACTATTGCTCTAGCATATTTTGCAGGCAGGACAGTATTGTAGCTCAAAGGTTTTGTAGGTGGGTTGCTTGTGTATTTCTCTTTCAGTAGCCTGCCAAGTACCTTCCCATACAAAGGTCACTGGAACACAGGGACGATGATTCTATATAGGCACCAGATAAACCTCTCTAAACCGCAATAAGTTGTGTGTATGTTGTCTTCAGGAATAGGGCTTTGCTGTCAGTTTGAGGAGAGAAACATATTGTCTTGGAAAGTGACGGGTTGTTTGGGGCTTTCCATGGAACCCCTTTGGCCAGCAACTTAATTGTATGTAACACAGTTCCAATACTAGAAGCTTCTTTAGGTGACAAGAGATGGCTTGTTGGGATTCCATCTTCCCCATTATTTGGAGACTTTATTAGGATCACTTTCATGTATTTTTAACAAGTTTCCGCTGCATTGTTCCATACCACCCCTGAAATGCCCCTCGGTTTTAGCTGTTTCTCCCTCCTCATCTGATCTTCCTGTTCCAGTTTCTTCCACCCCCCATTTTTCCTCCCAGAAAGATACATGTGTCTCCTGTAGTACCTTCCTCTATGCCTAACATCTCTAGGTTTACAGATTATAGCTTGGTTATCATTTATTAATGGTTAATATCCAGATATAATTGAATACATATCATATTTGTCTTTCCAGGTCTGGGTTACTTCACTCAGTATGTTTTTATTTTCTAGTTCTACCCGTTTGCTTGCAAATTTCATGATGTCATTTTTAAAAGAGCTGAGTAATACTCATTGTGTAAATGTACCACATTTTCTGTAGCCATTCTTCAGTTGAGGAACATCTAGGTTATTTGCAGTTCCTGGCAATTGTAAATAGAGCAGCAATGAATGTAGTTGAGCAAGTGCCTGTGTGGTAGGGTGAAGTGTGCTTTCGGTATATGCCTGAAGTGATATTGCTGGATCGTGAGGTAGGTCCAGTCTCATCTTCTCATGTTTGGTGTGTAGATGTTAACTGCAATGTCCCGTTGGTAGATTTTTCCTTTGATGAATATGCCGTGGCCTTCCCTGTCTCTTCTGATTAGTTTCAGTTTGAAGTCTGTTGTGTCAGATATTTTTCATCATTTAATTAATTATTTTATTTACTTTACCTTTTGATCCAAGCTTTTCTTCCCTTGTCTCCCTTTAGTTTCTTCCCCTTACCTCTCCTCCATCCATTCCTGCCTCCTTTTCTCCTCAGAGAATATCACAAGTATATTAATCTACCTAGGTATATTTAGATGCAATAGGACTAGTCACATCTTCTCCTATTGAGGCTAGACACAGAAGCCCAGTTAGAGGAAAAGGATACAAAGGCAGGCAACAGTGTCAGAGACAGCCCCTGCTCCAGTTGTTAGGGGACCCACATGAAAACTAAGCTACACTTCTCTTACTTATGTAACTTATGTGTAGGGGGCCTAGGTACAGTCCACACCTGATTTTAGGTTGGCGGTTTAGTCTCTCTAAACCCCTCTGGTCCCAGGTTAGTGGATTTTGTAGGGTTTTTTTTGGTGTCCTGATCTCTCTGGTTCCTTCAATCCTTCTTCCCCCTCTTCCACAAGATTCCCTGAGCACAGCCTATTTGGCTGTGGGTCTCTGTATCTGTTTCCATCAATGGCTGGGTGAAGCCTCTCAGAGGACAGTTACACCTGTCTGCAAGTATAGCAAAATATGATTAATAAGTGTCAGGAATTGCCTCTCTGTCTGAGTCTCAATTTGGGCCAATCATTGGTTATCCATTACCTCATTTTTGTCCTCTATCTTTATCTCTGCACATCTCGTAGGCAGAATAAATTTTGGATCAAAAGTTTGGAGAGTGTGTTGGTGTCCTCATCCCTCCATTGGAAGGGTTGCGTGGTTATGGAGGTGACCATTTCAGGTTCCATATCCCCAGTTACGAGGAGTCTTAACTAGGGTCATCCCTATAGATTCCTGAGAGTTTCCCTTGTCCTAGGTTTCTGGCTTGTCTCAGAGATACCCTCCTTCCATCACCAATTTCAGTTCTCTCCCCAATCTCTCTCCCTCAGTTCTCCCCATACTTAATTCCTCTGGTTCCCCTCCCCATCTCCTCTTCTACTCAGTTCCCTCCATCCATCTACCTCTGATGTCTGTTTTATTTCCCCTTCTAAGTGAGATTTAAGCATCCTCCATTGGGCCTTCCTTGTTCCTTAGCTTTTGTGGATTTGTGGATTGTAACATTGCTATCCTGTACTTTATGGCTAATATCAACTTGTAAGTGAGTACAGGCCATATGTGTACATGTGTGTGTATACATAACTCAGGATGATGTTTCCTAGTTCCATCTATTTTTCTGCAAATTTCATGATGTCCTTGTTTTCAATAGCTGCATAGTATTCCATCGTGTAAATGTGCCACATTTGGTTGAAGGACATGTAGGTTGTTTCTAGTTTCTGGCTATTACGAATAAAGCTGCTATGAACATAGTTGAGCAAGTGTCCTTGTGGTATAGAGGAGAATCTTTTAGGTGTATATATACAGGAGTGGTATAACTAGTTCTTGAGGTAGAGATACTCCTAGTTTTCTAAGAAACTGCCAAATGGATGTCTAAAGTGATTGTATAAGTGTGCATTCCCACCAGCAGTGGAGGAGTGTTCCCTTTTCTGCACAACCTTGCCAGCATGTGCCCTCACTTGAGTTTTTGATCATAGCCATCCTGACAGATATAAGATGGAATCTCAGAGTTATTTTGAATTCCATTTCCCTAATGTCTAAGGACATTGAATAATTCTTTAAATGTTCCTTGGCTATTAGAGATTCCTTTGTTGAGAATTTTCTGTTTAGATCCATACTCCATTTTTAAATTGGATTATTTGTTTTTGTTGGTGTCTAATCTCTTGAGTTCCTTATATATTTTGCATGTAAGTCCTCTGTTGGACTTAGGGTTGGTCCCAATCTGTACACTGTCATTTCGTCCTATTGACAGTGTCCTTTTCAGTCCAAAAGTTTTTCAGTTTCATAAGGTTCCATTTATTAATTAATTGTTGATCTTAGAGAACCTGAGCTCTTGATGTTCTGTTCAGGAAGTTGTCTCCTGTGCCAATGAGTTCAAGGCTCTTCCCTACTTTTCTCTTCTATTAAATTCAGTGTATCTGGTATAATGTTGAGGTTTTTGATCCACTTGGGCTTGAGTTTTGTGCTGGGTGATAAATATGGATTTATTTGTACTTTTTATATGTAAACATCCAGTTAGACCAGCAACAGTTGTTGAAGATGTTATCTTTTTTCCATTGTGTGGTTTTGGCTTCTTTGTCAAAAATTAAGTGTCCATAGTTGTGTGGGTTTATTTCTGGACCTTCAGTTCAGTTCCACTGATGAACCTGTCTGTTTTTATGCCAATACCATTCATTTTTTACTACTGCTACTCTGTAGTACAGCTTGAAATCAATGATTGTGATACCTCCAGAAGTTCTTTTATTGTTCAGGATTATATTTAGCAATCCAGAGTTTTTGTTTTTCCATATGAAGTTAAGCATTGGTTTTTTTTCAATGTCTGTAAAGAATTGTGTTGTTGTTTTGATATAAATTATGTTGAATCTGTAGATTTACTTTTGTAAGATGGCCATTTTAACAATGCTAACTCTAAGGATTCATGATCATGGGCTATCTTTCCATCTCCTGATACCGTCTTCAATTTCTTTCTTCAAAGACTTGAAGTTCAGCTAAGATGTGCTAGCATATGCCTGTAATCCCAGCACAGGGGGAGGCAGAGGTAGGTCAGTCTCTGTGAGTTCAAGGCCAGTCTACAAAGTGGGTCCAGGATAGCCAAAACTACACAGAGAAATTCTGTTTTGAAGAAACAAAGAAACAAATAACAACAACAAAAAGACTTGAAGTTCTTATCATATAGGTCTTTTACTTGCTTGATTAGAGCTACGCCAATCTACTTTATATTATTTGTGGCTATTGTAAAGGGTGTTGTTTCCTTATTTTGTTCTTTAAGAAATTTATTGTTTGTATACAGGAGGGATACTGATGGTTGTGTGTGGGGTGGGGGGTGGGGGTGTGTTTTAGTTAATTTTGTAACCAGCATCGATTACATTGATAGATTTTCATATGTTGAACCATTCCTGCATCCCTAGGATGAAGCCTACTTAATAGTGGAGTATGATGCTTGTTCTTGGATTTTGTTTGTGAATATTTTGTATTTTTGCATCAATATTAAAAAGGGAGGTTAGTCTGCAATTCTTTCTTTGTTGAGTCATTGTATAGTTTAAATAACAGGGTGATTGTGGCCTCCTAGAATAAGACTGACAATCAATATTCCTATTTCTATTGTTTGAAATAGTTTGAGAAGTATTGTTATTAGCTGTTCATTAAAAATCTGGTTGAATTCTATGCTAAAACCATCTGTCTCCCAGCTTTGTATGGGTGGGAGACTTTTATTTCCTTAGGAGTTATAGATTTATTTAAATTGTTTACCTGATCTTGATTTTAGTTTGGTAAGTTCTATTGATCAAGAAAATAATTTTATTTAGATTTTGAATTTACTGAAGTTCAGGTTTTTAAAATAAAACCTAATGATTCTTTGGATTTCCTCAGGGTCTGTTGTTATGTCTCCCTTTTCATTTCTGAGTTTGTTGATTTGGATATTCTTTCTCTGCTTTTTAGATAGTTTGGATAAGGGTTTGTCTATCTTTTTTTATTTTCACAAAGAAACAGCTCTTGATATCATTGTACTTCATTTGTATTATTCTCTTTGTTTCTAATTTATTGATCTCAGCTCTGGGTTTGACAATTTCCTGCTTTCTACTCCTCTTGGGTGTTTGCTTCTTTTTGTTCTAGATTTTTCAGTTGTGTTGTTAAGTAGTGAGTATGAGATATCTCCAGTTTCTTTATGAAGGTGCTTAGTGCTATCAACATTCCTCTTAACGCTGCTTTCATTGTGTTTCATTAGTTTGTGCGTGCGGTGTCTTCATTTTCATTGAATTCTAGAAATTCTGTCAGTCCTTTCTTATTTCTTCCCAAGCCCAGTGGTCATTGAATAGAGAATTGACCAGTTTCCATGAGTTTGTAGACTTTCTGTTGTTCTGTTGTTGTTAAAGTCCAGCTTTAATTCACTGTGCTCTGATAATATACAAGTATTTATTTTAATTTTCTTTTTATGAGTAGAGGCTTACTTTGTGACTAATTAAACGGTCAATTTTGAAGAAAATTCCCTGAAATACTGAGAAGAAGTTACATTCTTTTGTGTTTAGGTGAAATGTTCTATAGATATGTTAGGTCCATGTGATCCATAATGTCAGTTAGTTTGATTAATTATTTGTTTAGTCTCTGTCTCCATGACCTGTCCATTGGTAAGAGGAGGGTGCTGAAGTTTCTCATTATTACTGTGTGGATTATAATGTATGATTTAAGCTTTAGTAATATTTCTTTTATGAATGAATGTGTCCTTGCATTTGAGGTATATATATAGGTATATATATTCAGAATTAAGACGTTATTCTCACAGATTTTTCCTTTGATAAGTATAACATGCCCTTCTCCATCTCTTTTGATTAATATTATTTGAAGTATATTTTATTAGACATTATTATGGTTACTCCAGTTTGATTCTTGAGTCTGTTTTCTTGGAAAACATTTTCCAGCCCTTTTCTCTGAGGTAATATCTATCTTTTTCACTGAAGTGTGTTTCTTATACGCAGAGAAATAATCCATCTTGTTTTCACGTCCATTCTGTTAGCCTTTTTTTTTTTTAATTGGGGAATTGAGTCCATTAATGTTGAGACTTTTTAATGGCTAATGCTTATTAATTCTCATTACTTTGATGTTGATGGTGGCTGTGTGTGTGTATGTGTGTGTGTTTCCTCTTTTGCTTTTCCTGGTGTGAGGCTAATTATTTCTTGTGTTTCTTGGATGTAGTTAGCCTCCTTGGGTTCAAGTTTTCCTTCTAGTATCTTCTGTAGGGCAGGAAATGTAGATAGATATTGTTTAAATTTGGTTTTCCCACAGAATATCTTTTTTCTTTTCATCTTTGGTGATTGAAAGTTTTACTTGGTGTAGTAGTATGGGCTTACATCTGTGCTCTCTTAGGGTCTGTAAGACAGCAGCCCAGGCCCTTCTGGCTTTTAGAGTCTTTGTTGAGAAGTCGGGTGTAATTTTGATATGTCTGGTTTTATATGTTACTTCCTTAGCAGGAATGGACTGTGAGTTAACAAGAAATGTCTGATGGAGTTGGGAGATAGGATAAAGCAAAATGTAGGCAGGGGGAGTTTAGGAGTGAAAGATCTATGCCATTTGCTAGAGGTCAAGGGCAGGAATGCTGGCACAGGTGTTCTGTTTCAGGGCTAGGAATGAGATTGGGGAGATGTTGGATTCAAGGTGGAAGCTGAGAAAACCCACTTTATAGACAGAAATGTAAAACGCAAACTTTATTTTTTGCCTAAGCTGGCCCAACATATTTAAAGGATGGAAACACAAAATGAGGGGAGCAGGGTGGGCTGTTGCACTGACCAATCATTTTGACAAAAAGAGGCTGAGAAAGGAAGTAAATGTGGGTGATTGGGTCTTTCCAGGTCACCTGGTTTCAGGATCCTCAACTGAGCTTCTTTTAGTCACCTCCCCTTAGACTTTGGCCTGGAATTTAGAACCATAGGGGAACAAAGAAGTGGGCAAGCTTTAAGTCAAGACAGGCAACACATTTGCGATCTGTGTGCCTTAGTGTAGATAATCTGCAACTTTCTTTTTAACATCCTTTACTGGTTGACAAACATGAAACACCCGAGAAAACAGGATATGAGCTGGTTTTGGTGCCTAGGAACATGAATTCAGTTTTCACCCCGCAGGCAAAATGGAACTTGTTTCTGAGGTGGCTGGCCTCAGGAAACTATCTCCTAACAAAGGAGCAGAGGGAGCTGTGAAGATCTTCACTCAGCCTATTTGTTTCCCTGGCAGGGGTGTCTGAATTCTTTAACATAGTGTACAGTGTTCCAAGTTCATCCATGTAGCATAAAAAAATCAATACTTCATTACCTTTTCAGTAAGCCTAATATTTCATTATATGATTACACCATGCTATATTATCAGAGCATCCATGGATGGACATTTTGCTTGTTTTAACTTGGCTATTAAGTACTAATACAGCTTTAAACAAGCATTTGTGTTGACATATGTTTTCAGTTTTCTTAGAAATATTTTAGCAGAGTTGTTGGGTCATATACTGACCTTAACATTTCTAAGAACTGCTAACCTGTTTTCTCACCAATGCACAAAGATAGCAAATTCTCAAAGTTTCACCAACATGCTTTTAAATTTTCATGTGATTATAGCCATTCTAAGGGATGAGAGCTTGACTTCATTCTAACATTGACTTGAATTTCTCTAATGGCTAAAAAGTTTGAGTATCTTCACATGTGCTTATTTTCCAACTACATATCTTATTCAGAGAAATGTCCATTAGAATCTATTTTAAATCTATTAATTGATATATTTGTATTATAGCTATTGATTCTTATGAGGAATTAAAATACAGTTATCATTAAGTAATGGCATTTTCTTAATATAAATTAAAAAGACTGATTAAATTTGTTCTTTGAGAATTACATGCATGTATATAGTATGTTCTTTCTGTTTTCACTCATCCCCACCCTCTCTTATCTCTCTTTGACCCAGTTACCTATACTTTCTTCCTGTAAGTCTTTTTATATCTTGCACGTCCCCCATTTTTTAGTTAGTTATTGTAAGCAGGACAGTCTGTGTGCCTACAGACTTGGAATTGCCCATTAGTCCCTTATGAGATCATCATTTGGTGTAAACTGAAGACCGTGATTGTTCTTCAAATCCTGCACTATCAATAGTTCAGCATGGAGGGATAGGGCCCCATGATCTTCTCCATGAACTGTGATTGACTGTTGACATTTCCAGGCTTGTACAGGCCCAGTTCTGGCCCATCCGCAGATACTTAGAAACCATGCATGTAATAACTATACCATGCATTATTGGCCTCTCTGTCTGTCTTCTGTTGGTCACATGCTTTCTGATGCCCCTTCCACAATGTTCCTGATCTTTAGAAGGGTTGCCCACAACCTTGCACAGGATCAGAGCAGCAAGCAAATGCAGAAATAACAAATACATATTCAGTGAATCATGACAGGTGGAGAGGGCTCTCTGATGGAGAAATTGCAGTTCCTCAGGAGCTCGGTGTGTTTGTGATACATTGAATAGGGAGACAGGGTTGCTGCACACATCTGAGGAAAGAGTAACATTTAGCCAATCTCAACAGGAGCAGAATCTGTAGTAGAGCAGCCTTCCTTCCCTTCACCTGGGGGAAGAAAGCTAGGGTTCATATTTCCTTCACATACCTTCAGTATTCACATTTGGAACCAAGGAAGGCTTTGCCATGTCACTGAGAATCACCTGGGGAAAATTTTACTACTATCATGGGTCTTTATCTCCTCCCCTTCTTCCATGAGACTTCCTGTGCTCTGGCTAAAGTTAGGCTGTGAATCTCTGCATCTGCTTTGATCCCAGACTGGGTAAAGCCTTTTAGAGGACATCTGTGTTAGGCTCCCATCCTGTTCCCTCTCTTCTACTCCTTCCAGTGTTTATTCTGTTTTCCCTTCTGAATGAGAGTTAAACATCTTTCCTAGGGTCTTTCTTGTTGTTTAGCTTTTTTAGGTCTATAGATTTTAGTATGTTTATCCTATATTATATGGTTAATATCCACTTATAAGTGAGTATATACCATGCGTGTTTTTCTGTTTCTCGGTTACCTCACTCAGGATGATTTTTTTCTAGTTCCATGCATTTGCCTGAAAATTTCATGATTTCCTCATTTTTCAAATACCTGAATAGCATTCCATTGTGTAAATGTACCACAATTTATGTATACATTCTTTGGTTTGTTTCCAGATTCTGGCTATTACAAATAAAGATGTTATGAGCATAGCTGAACAAATGTCCTTGCTGTATGGTTGAACATCTTTTAGATATATGCCTAGCAGTAGTAAAGCTGGGTCCTGAGGTAGTGCTATTTCCAGTTTTCTGAGAAAGAACCAGATTGATTTCCGAAGTGTATATACAAGTTGACATTTCCACAGCAATGGAGGAGGGTTCCCCTTCTCCACACCCTCTCCAGCATGTGTTGTCACTTGAGTTTTTGATATTCGCCATTCAGATGGGTGTTGGATGGAATCTCAGAGTCATTTTGACTTGCATTTCCCTGATGACTAAGGACATTGAACATTTCTTTAAGTGTTTCTCCACTATTTGATAATCCTGTGTTGAATATTCTCTATTTAGCTCTGTACTCCATGTTTTAATTGGACTATTTGCTTTGATGGTGTCTAATTTCTTGAGTTCTTTATATATTCTGGATATTAGCCCTCTGTAAGATGTAGAGTTGGTGAAGATATTTTCCCAGTCTGTATACTGTCATTTGTTCTGATGACTGTGTCCTTTGCCTTACAGAAGCTTTTCAGTTTCATGAGGTTCCATTTATTGATTTTTGATTCACAGATGGAGAAAACAAAATATTCTGTGACAGAACTAAGTTTAAACAATATATATGCAGCAATCAAGCCCCACAGAAGATACTACAAGGAAAACTCCAACCCAAAAAGATCAACAACTCTCAAGAAAACACAGGTTAGATACCTTCACAACAAAAAGCAAAAGAAAACAAACACACAAATAGACAATCACCACCAACTCCACAATAGAAGGAACTAACAATCATTGGTCAGTAATATCTATCAACATCAATGGACTCAACTCTCCAATAAAAAGACAAAGACTTACAGAATGGTTGCAGAAACAGGATCCAACATTCTGCTGCATTCTAGAAACACACCTCTGCAATAAAGGTAGTCACTGTGTTGGAATAAAGGGCTTGAGAAAAATTTTCCAAGCAAACAAACTGAAAAGCAAGCTGGAGAAGCCATCCTAATGTCTAATAACAGCCAAAATTAATCAAAGGAAAAATCTACCAAGAGGACCTCACAATCTTGAACATCTATACCCTGAACACAAAGGCGTCTGCATTTGTAAAAGAAAAATTCTTAAAGCTTAAATCACACATGGATCCCAACACCGTAATAGTGGGAAACTTCAACATCCCACTCTTACCAGGAGAGAGATCAGGAGACAGAAGCTAAATAGAGAAATAATGACGCTTACTGATATCTTAAAACAAATGAACCTAATAGATGTCTGTAGAACTTTTCACCCAAACACAAAAGAGTATACCTTCCTCTCAGCACCTCATAGAACCTTCTCCAAAATTGATTATATACTCTGGTACAAAGCAAGCCTCAACAGATACAAAAAGATTGAAATAATCCCTTCTATCCTATCAGACCACCATGCTCTAAAACTAGACCTCAACAATAACAGAAAGAACAAGAAGCCTAAACACACAGAGAAACTGAAAAATTCTCTACTCAATAGCAGCAGGGTCAGGGAAGAAATAAAGAAATAAGCTAAAGACTTCCTAAAATTCAATGAAAATGAAGGCACAATTTTCCCAAACTTATGGGACCCGATATAGTTCACATATTAATCCAGGGTCGGAAGTATAGCTGGCAAAGATTCGCTACCATTTTGTGTGTTTCTTCTTCACAAATTGGTTGTTTCTGTATCTACAGAGAGTTTTTTAGGGGTGTGTGTGTGTGTGTGTGTGTGTGTGTGTGTGTAGGATGGTGGACATGGAAGGAGTTGGAGGAAGGAGCCAGAAAGGGTACAAAGGTGGAAAGTGATAATTATATTTTTTATTACAAATGTATATATGGGTCTGTATATCCATATAATGAATATTTCTAAGCTGATAACTTTGTTCACACATAAATATCCTAGATTTTCCCCTTCTCTTACAATGTGTATTATTTTTTTCTGTTTTATTTTATTATTTTTATTATTAGTTACGTTTTATTAACTCTGTATCCCAGCTGTATCCTGCTTCCTCATTCCCTTCCAATTCCATCCTCCCTCATTTCCTCCCTGCCCCTTTCCAAGTCCACTGATTGGGAAGGACCTCCTCCCCTTTCATCTGACCCTGTTTTATCAGGTATTTTCAGGACTGGCTGCAAGGTCCTCCTCTGTGGCCTAGCAGGACTGCTCTTCCCTTGAGGGGTGGGGAGGTAAAAGAGCCTGCCACTGAGTTCTTGCCAGAAATAGTCCCTGTTCCCCTTACTAGGGAAAACCAACTGGTTACTGAGCTATCATGGGCTACATCTGAGCAGAGGTTCTAGGTTATATCCATACATGGTCCTTGGTGGAGTATCAGTCTCAGAAAAGACCCCTGTGACCAGATATATTTGGTCCCTGTGGAGCTCCTATCCTCTCCACATCATACTAACTCCCCCTTCTTTCATATGATTCCTTGCACTCTGCCAAAGGTTTGGTTATGAGTCAGAAAGAGGTATCCCAAAAGGAGAAAGACACACATGGTATATACTCACTTATATAGACCTATAAGATATGATAAACATAATGAAATCTATACACCTAAAGAAGACAAACAAGAAAGAAGACCCAGGGTAATATGATCAATCCTCACTTAGGAAGACAAATAGGAGGTGCATTGGATGTAGGAAAAACAAGTAACAGGAGAGAAGCCTACTGCAGAGGGCCTCTGAAAGACTCTACCTAGCAGTGTATCAAAGCAGATACTAGACTCATAACCAAACCTTCGGCAGTGTATATTCTTGATGGTACAATTTCAATATATTTTATTCTGTGTTTCCTTTCCTTATCAACTTATAACAGTAATAATTTTGTTCTGACAATCTTCACTTTCCATTTTTATACTGTAGATTTCAAACCCATCTGTGCATCACCATTGCAAGGAGGCCATATTCTGAATTTGCCTGTATGTTTAACTATACCAGTAAATTTCCTATTTTCCTGTTTCATGATAAAAGCAATAGTTCTCAGTGTCCAGCTGGAAGACTGCTTTGGAGATGCCTTGCTAGGCATGTCTAGTGGTCAGGATTTTCCTCAGCTTTCAGTTGTTTGTCTTTTATTTATTTATCTATTTATTTATTTATTTATTTTTTGAGTGTGTGTCAAAAGACAAATATAAAAGTTACTAAAACACCTAGACTATTTTCAAAATGGTCACAAACCCTGTTGGTGTAAATTTAGGGAGTAAATTTAGGGATCCTAAATTAAATATACTAAAACCATGTAGAAAGGAAAGGGGAGGATGAATAAATTAGAAAGAAAACCAATAAAGTAAAAGGAAGAATATTAAAAAGGGAAAAAAATATGTACAAACTCAAATCATTAGAAAAATTTACTATAGTTAGAATATGTACAGTATAGTAATACACTCTCTATTGTTTAGAGACACTGAAATGCCTGCTATCTATCCATCAATTCAGACAAGATTCATTTAATGTGGCCAAAGTTTATGAAGTCAAGACTAAGTGTTCACATATGGTTGTTAAGTACTCCATTGAAAGGCGAGTGAGCAAAACTAGATTTCAAGGCGATGAGAAACTAATTCAGTTATACTTGATCTAGAACACTTGTGCTTTTCTGATGTCCTTTATTCCTTATTTCTCCTTTATTTTTGAGGGGCAATTCTTCTGGATAGTTTAGTCTTCTAGAATTTTGGATATACTGTTCTGTTACTACTGGACTACAGACAGTTTGCTGAGAAATCCAGAGGTTGTCTCATGGACATTTCTTTGCACGAGTCTTAATGCTTTGATCTTGATATTTTTGAAGTCCTATATTTGTTATGGACTTTTGTTCCCATATGAGTGAAAACCCACTTGGCAACCTTGAGACTGTCAGATCTGGATGTCTGTATGTCTTCCAGGACACAGGATATATTCAGCAAGTATATTTTATCAAATACATTTGCTGTACCTTCCTACATATAAATCTTTTTCAGTAAACCCACTTAAACACATGCTGTGAGTCTCAAGGCCTAATTCAATATTTAACTATTTTTTCCCTATTTGACTAGGTTATTAAAAAAGATCTGTGTTAAAGTTTAGAGATTCTTTCTTCGTATTGATAAAGTCTCCTGTTGAAGCTTTCAGTTGTATTTTTGTATTTAATTTACTGAATTATTCAGCTCCAAGATTTCTTTTTGGTATTTAAGATGTTTCTAAGCTTAGTTTTGATTATAAATTACAATTAATTATAATTAATTAATGAATTATAATTATATTACAAATAATTTTCATGATTTCATTTAATTATCTTTTTAAAAATTTGCTTTTGAGCATATACCTAAAATCATTATTTTAAATTGTCTTCCATACAGTTTGTGGATTTATTTGTATCTATACTAGGAACCATTACATTTTCTTTATAGTTTACAGTTTCCTTGCTTTTTCTTATGTCTTTGTTCCAGTTTTGTACAATTCCAGTTCAGTACAATTGAACTGAGTGGAAGTCCTGGAGCATCATTTAAGCAGAGCATAGTGCCTCAGATGTGGCTAGGGGTAGTGGTACCTTTGTATGCCTCATGGCCCGTGATACAGGAAGTTCTGAGAGTCATGGTAACTGGATGGGGTGTTAGAATTCTAAGTTTCAAAGGACTTTGGAGGTCTCTATGTCTATATTTTTCTTCATTGCAGAATGCTTAGCTGAATAGATTGTTCCTTTTGGTACTGGGTTTTTTATGGGCTTTGGTCAGCCCAAGAGGTGCTTGTTCTGGGGGAAAAGTTCCTGTAATGCATATGAAATCCGTGTCTTGCTCTCATTGAACTATTATGGCAACTGTGATGTGGGCACATATGTGTACAACTGCTTGAGGCACATATGTGTACAGATGTTCCTCCAGGCTAAGGGATGTGATTCTGCAGCACTTTGCTGTGACTCATGGCCATGGGGCAGCGATTTAGCCTTGCTTCTAATCCTGGGAATCAGAACAGAGAAGCTCTGGAATGGTTCCAAGGAAGGAAGAAAGTTCCAGAGGCTCAGAACTTATGAGCTACAACTCAGATCCTGAATCAGTGCAACAATGTAAACAGGCATTTGAGAAGGGGGTGTTACACAGTGGTGAATCCTGACCCTCGGATGATGGAGCACAGCAGTGACCAGCTCTCCAAGGCTGGGTGAAGTAGTATCAATGACCCAGAGGTAGCAAGCTACTTCTGTAACTTGGGATCCAGGGGACGTTAGTGTGAACACTCGTCCACCTTCTCAGGAGATGGTATGCCACATCCTAGAGGGCTGATTCAAGGACATTTCAATTCTTCTCTGAAGCCAGAGCAGAATGATTCGGTAATGATTTTCTCTTTCTTTTCCTCTTTCTTTCTTTCTATCTCTATTTCTTCTTTATTTCTATTTATTTATTTCTGAGAAAGGGGTTGTCTGTGTAGTGCTGGCTGTCCTGGACTTGCTTTGTAGACCAGGCTGGCCTGGAACTCACAGAGATCTAGCTGCCTTTGCCTCCCTGACTACAAGTCTGCATCACCATGCCTGGCTCAGCAATGGCTTTCTTTCTCTTAGAGGGCAAGATACCACATCTTCTCAGGTGTATCTGCTCATTGTCCTGAGATCCAGGTTCATTAGAGGGTACATACCTTCTGAGCTTGGAGCCAGATCACAGCTGATTCCTTCAAAATTATAGAAAACACATTATAGAGCCATTTATTTGAAAGACCATGTTTTTTTTTTTCCTAGCACATCATAGCTATAAATTAGAATATTTTGTGTGGGTTGATTTGTTCCTTCATCACCCTATATTTTGTATCTGAGTTTGATGCTCATTGCTTTATTCTATCTCATTGTTTTTCATCTTATGAAAAGCACACTCTCTAAATTGTTACTAGTTTGAGTCTTGTTATTTGCATAAAATCCATTGCTGTTTTTCTAATTTCAACACTTGTAGTGCAATTATAATAGATTCATTATGTAGTTATATTGTGTTGAGAAGTTTATCCAAAGAAAACAGAATATTTCAAGAGTTTCTTATTGATTCCAGATGCATTGAATCTATAAATAAATTTGGAAATAATTCATATTTTTTCTATTATTGAACTTTCTAATCTATGGCCAGTATATATTTTCTTTTTCTTAATAACAAGTTAGATATTGTATTGTATCTTATATCGGCTCTATTCTGTGCATTTGATTTATTGTTTTTTTTATGCTTTTAAGTTTTCAGTTTTTATTGCTTCTATTATAATAGAAGTTATAGGTCTAGCAGCCTTGCTGAAAACTCAGTAATTAATGGTAGTCATTTGGAATTCTTTTTGGATTTTTCTAAGAACTTGTAATATGTGAAGAATGGCAGTTTAACTTCTTTCTTTTTTTTTAAAATTCTTTATTAATTACAATTTATTCACTTTGTATGTCCCCCGTAGTTCCCTCCCTCCTTCCGTCCCAAACCCTCCCTTCCTCCACCCTCTGCATGCATGCCCCTCCCCAAGTCCACTGATAGGGGAGGTCTTCTTTTCCTTCCTTCTGATCCTAGTCAATTAGGTCTCATCAGGAGTGGCTGCACTGTCTACTTCTGTGGCCTGGTAATGCTGCTTCCCCCTCAGGGGGAGGTAACTAAAGAGCAGGCTAATCAGTTCATGACAGAGACAGTCCCTGTTCCTATTACAATGAAACCCACTTGGATACTGAACTGCCATGGGCTACATCTGTGCAGGGGTCTTAGGTTATCTCCATGCATGGTCCTTGGAGTATGAGTCTCAGGAAAGACCCCTGTGCTCAGATTTTTTGGTTCTGTTGCTCTCCTGGTGGAGTTCCTGTTCTCTCCAGATCTTACTGTTTCCCACTTCTTTCATAAGATTCCCTGCACTCTGCCCAAAAGTTGGCCATAAGTCTCAGCATCTGCATTGATAGTCTGCAGGGCAGAGCCTTTCAGAAGTCCTCTGTGTCGAGCTCCTGACTAGTTCCCTCTTTTCTCCTTTTTCTGATGTCCATCCTCTTTGCCTTTCTGGATAGGGACAGAGCATTTTAGCAAGTCATCCCTCTTGATTAGTATCTTTAGGTGTACAGATTTTAGTAGCTTTATCTTATATTATATGTCTATATGAGTGAGTATATACCGTGTGGTGTGTGTCTTTTTGCTTCTGGAATAGCTCACTCAGGATCCCACCATTTACCTGCAAATTTCATGATTTCCTTGTTTGTTGTTGCTGAGTAATATTCCATTGTGTAGATGTACCACAATTTCTGTATCCATTCCTCCTCTGAGGGGCATCTGGGCTGTTTCCAACTTCTGCCTATTACAAATAAGGTTGCTACAAACATGGTTGAGCAAATGTCCTTATTGTGTACTTGAGCCTCTTTTGGGTATATGCCTAGTAGTGGTATAGCTGGATCTTGAGGAAGCCTTATTCCTAATTGTCTGAGGAAGCGCCAGATTGATTTTCAGAGTGGTTGTACAAGTTTACATTCCCACCAGCAGTGGAGGAGGGTTCCCCTTTCTCTAGAACCTCTCCAGCATGTGTTGTCACTTGAGTTTTTGATCTTAGCCTTTCTGATGGGTGTAAGGTGAAATCTTAAGGTCGTTTTGATTTGCATTTCCCTTATGCCTGAGGAATACTAAAAACTGCATGGTACTGGCATAGAAACAGACTGGTGGATCAATGGAATCGAATAGAAGACACTGATATAAATCCACACACTTATGGACACCTGATTTTTGACAAAGATGCCAAAACCATTCAATGGAAAAAAGACAGCATCTTTAACAAATAGTGCTGGTCTAACTGGATGGCTACATGTAGAAAAATCAAATAGATCCTTACTTATCACCCTGCACTAAACTAAAGTCCAAGTGGATCAAAGACCTCAATATAAAACCAGACACACTAGACTGCTTAGAAGAAAAAGCGGGGAAGAGCCTTGAACTCATTGACACAGGAGACAACTTCCTGAACAGAACAACAGCACAGGCTCTAAGAGCAACTATCAATAAATGGGACGTCATGAAACTGAAAAGCTTCGGTAAAGCAAAGGACACTGTCATCAGAACAAAACGACTGCTTACAGATTGGGAACAGATCTTCACCAACCCTATATCTGACAGAGGGCTAATATCCAGTATATATAAAGAACTAAAAAAGTTAAACAGCAAAAAATCAAGTAATCCAATTAAAAAATGGGGTACAGAGCTAAACAGAATTCTCTGCAGAGGAATATCGAATAGCAGAGAAACACTTAAAGAAACTTCTTTCTTTCTAATCAGATTCATTCAAGAATAATAATTCAGGATCAATTACGACTACAAATTAGGAGACATACCTTTTTTCTTTTGGAGAGTATTTAATAACTCACCATTACATTTATATTGCTAGTTTGCTTTTGTTAGATTTATGAAGTTTCTTTCTGGTTTTTATCTGGTAACAGGTTTTAATCACAAATAGGTATGAAATTTTATGTACATCTGGTGACATTATCATTATTTTCTCTTTGTTTTCTGTAATATAGTTAATTATACTGAATTTGAAGTGTTAACACTTTTATGTACAGACAAAAATAATATTAGTTGTAAAGTATTGTACATTCTCAATGTTTTTACATGCCAATGCTAATATTTTATGTATTTACCTATAATTATGAAGGTTAATATATATATATTTGTATGCATATGTAACATATATCTGGACTGGAATTTCTGTGTTTGAGATAATGTCTTTAATACCAAATCCATCTTATTAATGACAGAATTTTCTATTTTGCCTTTTCATCAGTTCATAAATGATCTTATTTCGTCCTCATAACACGCTTATTGTTGTTGGTCCTCACTTAACCCCTTGTTTGAGACAAGATTTTTCCTTCTTCTTTGTTGAGCTTGCCAGGCTAGCTGGTCCACAAACTCCTGAGGGTTTTTCTGTATCCATGACCCATCTCACTGTAAGACTGCCGTGATTACAGATGTGTTATGGCATCTGTATTTACTTGGTTATTGAGGATCTGAGCCAGACCACCATACTTGTAGGGCAAGTACTTTACTCACAAAGTCATCTCTTCAGCTCTATGCTTTAGAAGATTTATTTTATTTTTCTTTTATATGTAAAATGAGTGTTTTTTCTTTATATATGTACATGTACCATTCATATTCCTGAGACCTTGGGAGATCAGAAGGGCATCAGATCCTCTGTTAATGGAGTTATAAATAGTTGTGAACTTCCATGTGGGTGCTGTGACACCAGCCCAGGTACTCTGAAAGAGCAGTAGGCATTCTTAACCATGCTCAACCCACAGCTCTACTCTTTGATACATGCAGACTTGGAATTAATGTTTCTTGTTGTATGATGTTTTATTTTCTGTTTTGTTTGTTTGTTTGTTTTCTATTGTGATAAAATGCCACAACAAAGTCACCTCATAGAAGAAAAAAATCATTTGTTTTAGAGTGAAAGATCCCCGGAGGGTATCTTCTGTCTGAGAGACCCCCTCCCAAGGAACAACGAGGCCATTCGGATGCAAACAGCAAGAGGCTTTTATTTTGATACACGGGTACCCGGGGCGAAAGTCACTCAAAAGGACTTTTCGCGCCCCCTAGATAGGAAGCTGGGGTTTTTATAGGGTTTTAGAGCAGAAGCACTGGTACAGAAGTGAGAAGCAAGGTTACAGGGGGCTGATTGGTACGTTTACATGAGACCACGGTTTGCGTCAAAGTTTGGCAGGGACACCAAGATTGACCACCCCTTAACGTGGCCACCTGTTATTTTGCTTTTCCCTATCTCAGCTGGAACAACCTCTGATAGATATCCCATGAGGGTAGTCACAACAAGTTGTTTTTAACTCAACAGAGGCAGCCTGACCACAGATATCTCAAGTGGGTGACACAGCTAGGTTTCTCAGTAATTTTTCAGTTTCTCATCTGGCCTTCAGAGTTTTACAAAACAGTGGTGTCTCACAAAATGGCGTTAGCTATGTTTAACTTAGGGTGAGGCAGGGGTCTTTCAAGAGTTACAGAGAGATAAAAAAAAACATCATGACAGTCATGGTAGCAAATGGTGGTCATAGAAAGAGAAGCAAGAAGCTGGGAGTTCACATTTTCATGGCAAATACAAAGAAGAGATGGGGTGAACTGGAAGTAGGTAAGGCTGTACACTCTCAATGACCGTCCCCAGTGATGTTCGTTCTTCATAAATGCAGTTCCTCTTATCCCTTCCCAAACAACCTCACCAACATGCCTAAGATCATAGGGGACCTTTTTCATTTAAACCACAGTACTGGTCCATCATTCTCTGTTATCATAAAACAAATGAAAAACAAAACAAAACAAACAAATAGAAAAAAAAAAACAACAAAAAAATTACCCAGCTAAACAGAAAACCAAAGACCTCTCCTTTATTTATTGGCACAAATGCATTTTTTTTTTTAATGATTCTGTTAGTACAGAGGCTATTTGGGGTCAAATAACACATATTCTTTATCATCCTGTTACTTCTAAATTTTGGCAACTGAACATTTAAAGAAACTTTCTATTAAGTGACATATAGTGAAGTGTGATTTTTCAGCCAGTCTAACAATAAAGGAGTTATCTCCTTTAGAATCTGTTTATTGTTCCTATCCTATATCTACTTTGACCCTGTAAAAATATTTTCTTTTTTCTCCTTTGCCTTTGATATTTTAATGTTTGACTATTTCAAATCAGTTAAAGTTCCTCTGTAATATACTAGAATTCTTTTTTGCTTCTTTCCCAAATGCTTTATTGGTTAGTTTGGCAAGTATAAAATATATCTCGGTTGATTGGCTCTAATGAATGTGATTACTCTGACCAATTTGTGGTAAAGCAGGACTTTGACACACTGTCAACTCCATCCATCACCTTCTGCTCAACACCAGTATTGTCATGTATTTTAATTTCACATATTAAAGATGCTGTGATATTTTAAAAGTGAACTTCCGGAATGTCTTTAAAGTCCATTGTACAATTTTTGTGTGTGTTACTGTGTGTACTCACAGGCGTGTGTTCATGGGTGTATGTGCATGATGTGGTGCATACGCAGAGCTCAGAGAACAGCCTGTGAGAGCCAGTTCTCTCCTTCCTCTCTCCGGGTTACAGGGATCGGACACAGGTTGCGAAGCTCTGTAGCAAACCCCCTGACGAGAAGACTCATCTTGTTTGCTCTGGGCTTGTTTTGTTTTGTTTTTAGTTTTCTTTTTTTCTCTCTGGAGGTCATTTTTCTTCCCACTGAACAACTCCCTTTTTGGCTACTCTGGGCAAGAGATCACATCCGAAGACCTTTTAGGTCTGTGTGATCCGGCTGGAATACATACACACTTTTCATCCCAGGAGACAGAGGCAAGCAGATCTCTGAGTTCAAGGCCAGTCTGGTTTAGAGGAAGTGTCAGGTAAAGAAAAGCTTAGATCCAGGCAAAGGTAGTGCACGCCTTTAATCCCAGCACTCAGGAGACAAGGCTGAGTTCTAGTCACTGACTGAGTTCTAGTCAGTGCTGTTGAGGGAGTTTGGTTGAGTCATCAGTTGAGACTGCAGTGCAGTGCAGTGCAGTTGAATTTGTGGAAGTTCAGGTCATGGAATTCAGAGATGGTTTTCCTGGGAGAATTTTACAGAGAGAGATTGTATTAGAGAGAGCTAGGCAAAAGTAAAGACAGAATGAGCCAGAGAATGAGAAGAAACCACAGGATTTAGAACAGATTGCTAGAGTTAGTTTGAGGCCAAGCAGAGCTACTCAGTGAGAAACAGAGAAGACAGATTGAATCAACTTGGAGAGGAGTTTGAGGTGGAAAAGAGTTTGAGTTGAATCAGCTAGCCAGAGTTCAGAAAGAGCTAGAAAGGGTGAGATTTTTCAGCAGTAAGTGGCAGAAATTTATTATTCCAGATTAGATTGTATGGATAGAAGCTTTCAGGACTAGGCCTAGGTTAGCAGAGAGAGGTAGTAAGTAAGCCTCAGAGATGACAATTACATCAGGCGAGTAAAAGTTACTTTTACATCACTGTTTGCAAGCAGAAATTGGAAATTAAGAGGCCAAATTATTGAGTTTATCTTGTAGTAGAATAGATCCTAGGTAGTGAGAAAAGTAGGCCAGAAGCTACTTTTTACTAGCTGGGTGCCTCTGTCTTCTGGCTTGAACATTTAAGGAAGTGTTTGGAGTAGAAGATTAAGCAATGATACTCCTTATGGAGCTGAGAATGGTGACTAAAAGTTTTTCACCTAAATCATTTTCTTTAGCATTCTTAGTTTACTTGCTTTAATTTATGTATCTGAAATATTAAGCCTTTAAACAGTTCTTATAACATTTATTTATTATTTTAATTTTTATTAATTACACTTTATTCAGTTTGTATCTCCCCATAAACCCCTCCCTCCTAATCCCCTTTCTTCCTTCCCTCCCCCTTCTTCACACATGCCCCTCCCCAAGTCTACTGATAGGGGAGGTCCCCCTCTCCTTCTTTCTGATCTTAGTCTATCAGATCTCATCAGGAGTGGCTGCATTGTCATCTTTTGTGGCCTGGTAAAGCGGCTCCCTCCTCAGAGTGAGGTGACCAATCAGTTTATGTCAGAGGCAGTCCCTGTCTCCATTACTATGGAACCCACTTGGACACTAAACTGCCATGGGCTACATCTGTGCAGGGTTTTCTAGGTTATCTCCATGCATAGTACTTGGTTAGAGTATGAATCTCAGGAAAGACCCCTGTGTTCAAATTTTTTTGGTTCTGTTGCTCTCCTTGTGGAGCTCCTATCCTCTCCAGATCTTATTGTTTCCCACTTCTTTCATAAGATTCCGTGCACTCTGCCCAATAGTTGGCCATAAGTCTCAGCATCTGCTTTGATAGTCTGCAGGGCAGAGCCTTTCAGAGGCCCTCTGTGGCAGGTTCCTAACTTGTTTCTTATTTTCTTCTTCTTCTGATGTCCATCCTCTTTGCCTTTCTAAATGGGGATTGAGCATTTTAGCCAAAGTACTCCCTCGTGATTAGTTTCTTTAGGTATACAGATTTTAGTAGGCTTATCCTATATTATATGTCTATATGAGTGAGTATATACTGTGTGTGTCTTTCTGCTTCTGAGATAGCTCACTCAGGATGATCCTTTCTAGTTCCCACCATTTACCTGCAAATTTCATGATTTCCTTGTTTTTCATTGCTGAGTAATATTCCATTGTGTAGATGTGCCACAATTTCTGCATCCATTCTTCAGTTGAGCAGCATTAACAATGCAAAAATATATCCAAGCATATTCCACTAATTAAAATTGTATTGTAATAAAATGTATAGCATCTACAAAAAAACTTGAGATATCTGTAGTAGTTTTCAGACTGATGTATATGTGTATATTGCGACATGTAGTTATATAAATATAGTTATATACTATAATTATATTTGCTTACATATATTAGCTATAACAATAAGCTATAAATATATATTGTTTTGTCTTAAGAAATATCATTATTGGAAATGGATTATTTATAATATCCTCAATTAAACAAGAAAATATATCTGTGAAATGTTTTATAGGCATTTATTATACCAAATATTTAAATTATTGTCCTCATTATTATATAGAAATAATATTCTTTTTGTTTTTTAATTTTTATTTTATTTTATTTTTAATTACACTTTATTTACTTTGTATCCCTCCTCTAGTTCCCTCCCTCCTCCCCTCCCAACCCCTCCCTTCCTCCCCCCTCTCCACGCATGCCCCTCCCCAAGTCCACTTGTAGGGGAGGGTTTCTTTTTCTTCCTTCTGATCCTAGTCTGTTAGGTCTCATCAGGAGTGGCTGCATTGTCTTCCTCTGTGGCCTGGTAAGGCTGCTCCCCCCTCAGGGGGAGGTGATAAAAGAGCAGGCCAAGAAATAATATTCTTTTAATGGTAAAAGTAACATATTGTTAGCCCTAAGACCACTGAAGAACTTTCAGGCCATTACAAAGTAAACTCTAGCTATAGTTTCAATAAAAGAAATACAGCAGCGGGAGCCTTCAGTATTCATTAAACATGACTACAAACATTCCAATTAAATTAATGGAAACTTAAAGGCTTGTTACAAAGTAAAAAATCATTTGTAGAAATCAATTGAAATAAATGTGTCTTTTACTGGCTTGTATGTATCTAAAATAAATAGTTTCACCTTAATGCACGTATTATGTTTCAGAACTATTTGGAACTCAAACATATACCCAAGTGCTCATCTTACCACTGAACCAAGGCTTCAGCAAATAATGTACTGAAATGCCAGGCAAAACCCTAGGGCTCTGAGAAAGACTAAGAATTCCTTTTAAGTCCCATGGAACAAAATGCAAAGATCTACCACATATGTAAATGAACACACTAATTTGGGGTTATACTGATGTTACATAACTGTGAGTATGCATACAAACCATAACACAAACTCTGACAGTGTTTCTAGTGATACCATATTTTCTAACCCTCAGGGTGGAAGAAAATAAAAGCTCTTTTTATTTTGCTAACTTAAGCTTTTAGGGGAAAAAGAAGCTCAACACTGCTCTTTGGAAAAGGACTGAGATCTTACCAGTTAAGAATTACTTCCATGGATCCTGAGTACAGAGTACATGGGGTTTACCTTTATTGAGGAAGCATGCTCCTCTCCAGTGTTGGGTCTTTATTTTTCACACAATTTATTCATTTTATATCCTGATTGTAGTCCTGTCCCTCAACTTCTTTGGTCCCACCCTTCCCCCTCCTTCACCTTCCCCTAGTTCATGGAAAAAGTGTTGCTTCTTAAAAGCTGCTTTCTAAGATTTGTGGTAACCATGCTGGTCAAAGCCACTGTGCAGTCCATGTAGGGAGGCATCTCATGGTACGAGAGGGATAATCACTGCAAAGGAGGACTTTATTCTGAAGGAGAAGGATGCACTTCTCTAAAGGTCAACATTACCTCTTTAGCTGGGTAAGCTGGGTAAAACATAACTGAAAGATTCTTGAATTGATCTCTGAATTAATTTCATTGTCTTGAATAGTTGACTTTGGAGCCTCATAACCTCCAGTGACTCTTTTACCTCTAAGGATGCAGCTGCACCATTGTAGGTAAGCCATTTGCCTACTTGTGACATTCTTCACTCCCCCATGGTCACCTGACAACAAGCTAATTGTCTCTGTAGAGCTTTATCAATAAAGTTGATACTGAGCAACTCACAGAATATAGGCTCTATTTGCAGAGACTGGAAATAACAAATGAGAAACTGATGTCAACGAATGTGTGATTTTAGAGTTTGCTGGTCTAGTCACAGCACCACTGAAACATCTTCAGTGTGGTCATTACTATCCTTGTGGAAACACATTAGCTCTACACCAATCCCCACTTCTGGGAGCATTAGTTCAGTAGCTACTTGGTATGGTCTGTAACTGTGAAGGCTCCAATAATAAGCCAGTTTAAGTATCGCCTATAATACTGACAATTCCATTCATGTGGGTCCTCCCTGTAGTTGCACTTATTAGTATATTATTGCTTCTAGAAATATCAAAAATGGGTTGTAATAGTATGCTGATTAAATTTATATTATATAAATATTATTTATATAATATAAATATAGATAAATAAGACCTTTCTGTTATATGAGTCCCCTCCCCTGTGTATGTGTGTTATGGTGATAAAATTCTCAAGTAATAATTTAAAGGGAGAAATATTTATTTTGGCTCATGTCTTCAGGAGTTTTCAGTCTAGCATAACAGAGAAGGTGTGATGGAGCAGAAGCTAACATCACACTCTTTGCTTATGCTCTTGAAAGGGAAGGTTTCTGCTGAGATACACAGACAGTTTAAGCAGAAAATCTATTAACAAAACAAAACACAGAAAGGTCAGAGTGGATTACCCCCACCCCACCCCCAAGCTGTGGAGCTGCCTACTGGGTTTGGGAATTTTGGAAATTTTTTTGGATGCTCTCTCTTTGTGATGCTACTGTTAAGTTCCTTCCTTAGAGTGTGACCTTCCTTTCATCCTTGCATGTTCACCAGTGGACATGCACGGTCACTGGAAAAGTGCTCTCTACGCCTCAGTTTTTGATATGCCAAGTAGGACACAACTATGGCTGCAAGGATGTCAGACCACAAGGAGGCGTTCAGGTCATTCGGAGACATGGATGCTGAGATACAGCTTCAGTTTCCTTGGTTGCCTCACATTTAGCTCCCCTCTCTTCCTGGTCAGGATATATCAAACCACATGAAAAAGGGGAGTCACAGGACACCCAGGTTTTCCCTGCTCAAGTCTGCATTGATTGCTACTAACAGTGAGGAAGCAGATAAAGAATGTTCCTCCACTTGCTCATTTCCTGCTCCTAACCACCATCCGGACCCAACCTTCAGGATGGTTCTTGTAGAATTCAAGGCTTTCCTTTGGGCTCAGTTAATCCTTTATAGAAAGACCCTCAAAGGGACACTCTAGGTACTCTTTAATGCAAGCAAGCTGACAGTTACAATTAAACATCAGAAACTCATTACATTACACTTAGAAATGAATATTCTTTCTTAAATTATTACTGTAGAAAAACCCAGACTATGTATCCATGTCTGGAACAACAAGCCTTTGTATAAGCTTATGGAGATAATAAATTTTATGAATGTTATAAGATCAACATCTCAGTGGTATCCCAAACTTTAATATAAACTTATTCTTACCACGAATAGAGAAATTGAGCCCTAGATAGTAAGTACATTTATCTTTTCAGAAACGTCAGTCCAAGTCTTTAAAATCTTATATCAGATTTTCTTAAAATGCTGCATTTAAAGACCAAAGAAACTGAATTCTAACTTTTACTTGTTAGCTTCTTATTTTGCCTTTTCTCAGCAGGAGGACTCTGGGAAAGGATACCCGATGCTCATATCTAGGCCTGGTGTTAGCAGTTTGAAGCCTGTGCCTTAGCAGTGTTCCATGATGTGTCGTAGACTCCACTGCCTTTGCAGTTCATGCCTTCTTGTTTATAAATCACATTCAGAACAATGTCATAACGCATGTTCTCTAATGCTTATAGGACAAACAGAACAATACCTACACTTTCTTTAACCACGCTTTTGCCCCAGCTGGGTGTGTGTAGGTAAAACTCTCCCTGGGATATTTCAAGGCCATTTGCTTCAGACCATATACTAAGCCTTAGCAGATAGAGTCTTCCAACCAATGGAGGACTTCAGTTTGCTAGTGTTGGAGACAACTAGCTGCTGATTGTTCAACTATAATATCTCTTAGAATCAGAAGTATAAGAGTTTATATGTGCTTTCTGCATATAGTACATTATCTTTTTTCTTATCCTTCAGTTCCAATATCAAGTTCTGAATATTGGAATTTAGGGAACATACATTATGCCCATTCTTCCTTCCCACCAACAGAGAAAGTGCTGACAGTGTGAGTTAATTAGGGTAAAACTGTTTGCAGAACCAGAAATAGTGTTTCATTGTTCCTCTTTTTCATTCACTTTTCCCCACCATTTGTTCCATTGCTAGTTTAATCTTAGGACCAAGCAGAGTTTGGATCTATCCAAATCATTGTCATTTCTTGCTATTGGGCAGAGAGAGCAGAGATTTTAATCCCAGGGATCATGATCTTCAAAGGATAATTGTTACAAAATCTGAAGCAGCAGTTGTAACTCATGAATCAGCAACTCACATTCTATGAGGATGCCTAAAACCTAAGTGAGGGGTGTGCAGGAGTCCAGAGCATTATTGTAGAAAGTCCCCCCTTAAAGAAGCACAAGAACAATCACAATCACAATAATCATTCTCTGAATTAAATATCTGCCTCTTGACTATAAAAACCAACTACTTTACCAAGTATTTACATTTGGTAGGTATATCAATATCTTAAGAAATGTTCACTGCAATTCATAGTTGCAGCACTTCCTGCTTTTCAGGAGGATTTAGAATGTTCCCTAAAATATATATCACTGCCTATGTGGAGAGAAGAAGCAATCAGAAGCAAGAGAAACCAGCAGTGTTTTGTAAGGAGACTACAAAGCTGACAAGAAATAGATGTAACATTCATTTTTGAGAGTCCTGAGAGTTATCACATGAAAGAAGCCCATAATTTACCCCATGTAATGAGAAAAAAAAAACTATTTGGAAGTTCCTGGGGGCATATTTAAATTGGCCTAGAGGTTTTTGTTTTTAAAATTAGAAAGATAAAAACTGAGAAGGGACATTCATAAGCTATCTGTTTTGTGCTGTGTCACGGATAGGGGACTATGCTAAGCAGATCTGTGGATTTAGTCAAGAAAACATGGTGGGAAACAGGCCATCAGCCAGATCATGCAAGAGTCTCAAGACTTTGACCATGACAGGAAGAAGTCGGAGAAGCCTGGACGCGGCACGAATATTAACCACAGGGTATGGCCTGGAAGCCATGAGTCTGTTGACTTTATCTACTCATTGGAGGTAGTTTCTTGCTTTGCAGTGTTTGTGTGTGTGGTAGTGGGGTGGCGGGGACAGAGAACATGAAGTCTTTGTTCATCTTTAGGAAGTTTTTGTTTATCTTTAGGAATTACAAAACAATAACTTTAAGTTGTAAAACAAAGCCTCAGTTTCCAAATCACATTTTCCTTGCCCTATTATGACAAGAACTGAATGTGAGATAAGATCAAGGCTATATATATATATATATATATATATATATATATATATATATATTACTCCTAGTGTGAGTGTCTTTAAAGTAGGGAACTTGTACAGGAAAGAGCTACTGATTTCCTTCAGGGAACATTTTCACTCTTCTTCCTCATCTTATCAGTCAAGCCTTCTGACTTATTTGGGATGAATCTGGGAAAAATGATGTTCTAATGAGATCTTCAATGCCACTAGTCTGGCAGTGCAGTGAACACCTTCTTTTGACTATGCAGATGCCAAAGACAAATTCTTTGTCTTTTGTGGATTTTTACTTGCACGACTCATTTAATGGTGATAAAATCATGTTCAACTTCTTGATTATTCTTTCCTCAGCCCCTAGAGATTCAAAGTAGCTCTTGGCATACTGCTTTTTAAAAACTTTTTTTTTCATTTTGAGATTATAATATAATTGCATCATTTACCTCTTCCTTTTTCTCTCCTCAAACACTCTCCCATATTTCACTGCTTAGACCTATTCATATTCATCATTTTATAGTTATTTGTTGTTACCCTCTCTTCCTCAAGAGAATATTGTAAGAGACAAAAGAACAGGAAGTTTCCTGGGAGACATTGCCCCCTGGGAATGAGATCATGCTTTTGCCTTGACTTTTGGTGACCTGTGACTAGTATATGACAAGCTTTTTACCATGGCTCCCCTTGCTGGACTTTTACCATGGCTCCCCCTGCTAGACTTATAGGCAGGTCTTACCAGCAGAAATTATCCATGGACCCTGAGCTTTAGTAGGTTTTGAATGGACAGCTACGTAAGCCATAGCATTTTAACTTGCTAGTACAATCTCATTATATCAGACCCCAATGAACGGCACAGATTAATACCAAAATGTCAGAAGATTTATATTCAAATTATAGGCAATGCCCCCGACTCACTGTGAATGGGGGTGGTGGAAAACCATAATTCTATCAGTTCTAACAGAAGCACCATGCATTAGTCTATTTCAGTTCCATTTTATATCTATAATTTAATAAGAGGTTATGTCAAAAATCTCATATAAAAATTTTTACATATTCCTTTTTGCCTATTCTCTGAGAATTTTGTTCTTATATACAATAAAGTATGATCATATCCATCCTCTATCTCAATTTACTTCCCCAGATCTCCCCAACACATCTCCCTTCCAACTTCATGATCTTTTATCAGTTTAATAATCTGCTAAGGCCATCTAGAGCCATCCACTGGAGTACCTGTCACTGTCCCCAAACAATGACTTCCCATCCCCCAGTAGCTATGGCTGCCAGTAGCTCCTCATAAACTTCTTTATTTGGAGACAAGTTCTCAAGATGGTCCATATGATTTTCCTGTCTAACCCTTTCAAGTAGTTGGAATTACAAACTGACAACACACCTGGATTACACACTTACTTTTGAAAGTTCTACAGAGCAAGACTGATGATAAAAATAGCCAAGAGTGTAATTTAATACTCTATAATCAACTGGAAACATTTTATTGAATATTACTTAACTGAACTAACACTATTTCCCTAAATGTATTAAGTTAAGGAAATAAGTGTCAGATAATTTACTGTTGTTGGAGATGGATGACTTTCATACAAGCATCATTGGCAATTATTAATACTCTACTGTAGCAAAGATTTTCAGTTTCTAATAGACTAGTCTACTCCCTGGTAATGCCAATATGCCTCAAGCCTGTTCAATGAGAGATGTAATTGAATGTCTTAACCTTAAGGAGTGCATTTCTTTCCCTGAAATCTTTGCTTTGTTTAAAGCACTGCAACTATTCCAGTTCCTAGGCTAGATAATTTAATGGGACAGATTTAAATCCTTAGAACACAGAGGGAAAACCGCAAGCGAAAGTCTACTCTTTCAGGACAGAGCCCTGTGAGGCACTGTCAATCTTAGATTGAGATCACAGAAAACCATCTGAGATTGTGGAATTCTAGTTGTCAGGAAACCAGTTATTACAGAATAATCAGCATTGTGGGTTTTTTTTTTTTTGTTGTTGTTGTTGTTGTTTTACTATTTCTATTTCTTTTCTTTTCTTTTTTCTTTTTTTCCCCCAGACCAAGTCCATAGCCAGTAGGGGGCAAAATGGTCCCCTTCATGCACTATTGAAATTTTTTATCTCAACATTTCTTCTAAATGTATGACATGCAAATATATGTGTATACACTGTACTAGAGCAAAGAACATCATACAGCTCTGCACAGCCACACAGACATTTTCCATTCTATGCAGAATGAAGCAGGAGAATGACATTATTTTCATTTTTATGAAGCCATGCCTAGGGTCAGTGGACTAATAAATGAAACCTGAATTATTCATCACTCTGTGTCATTCAGATCTTTAAAATCAATGCTGAGGGAATAGTAGAAATGTTTCAACTCGAACCAAACCAATAGAACTCTCTCCTTTGTCTCTTTCACTTTTAACCATTTACTTTTATTTGGGATTTTGGATTCTGGGTAAGTTTCTATACATTGCTCTAACAGTCATAACACATATTAATAATTTATGGGCTTGAAGTATGGAGTGTGCATGAGAAAGAACGTTTTACACAGAGCCTAATCACACGGAAACCTCTTCAAGTTGTGCGATCACTCCAGCTGAGTTAGGCAGAAGCAAACTCAGTAATCTGTCCTATTCCTAACAGTATCAGCGAATTCATGGGATCTACTGGGTGTGATAAGAACTCAGTTACATTTTCAGGAAGCAAACGCACGTTTATTCACTAGCCATTCACTAAACCGATATATGTTTATTCACTAGCCACTTCTTGTTCTCAGCATAAGTAAGCATGGAGAAAATGTAATTTACTCTGTAAGGTAAGTTATTCATTAATTTTTCTCTTTCCTCCAGTTTTTGCTTCTGCCTTCACCCTTGTAGAGAGCATTCCCTGTGTTTTCCCCCTTGAACTTTTTGAAATATGTATAAAAATATTCATATCTGTGCAGTGCTGTATTCCTAGAGAACAAAAAGTGAATTTTTTTTCCTTGTTAACCCTTTACAAAAGCTTTATTCTAAAGACACCTGCAGAGGAAAAGCTTTTAATTTTGTGTGTTTTCTAGCATGTCCTGTGCCTTGTGGATTTATGTTAATTTAACAATGCCACACTTTAACAAAGGCGACTAGCATTTCATTGAGCCCTATAGTATGTGCCAGATAGTGTCTTAAGTGTTTTACACCCAGCCTACTTAATTTTCTCCATAACTAACAAAGTGGAAACTGAATATATTCTGTTACATATCCAGGGATCCGGAGAGGTTAAGTAACTGGCGAAGGCTGGCCTTAAACTCGTGATCCTCCTGCCTCTGCCTCCTTCAGCAAATCCTAGTGGGAAATAGTAAGATCTGGACAGGAGTTCCACAAGGAGAACAACAGAACCAAAAACTCTGAGCACAGGGGTCTTTCCTGAGACTGATATTCCACCCAAGGACTATGCATGGAGATAACCTGAGACCCCTGCACAGATGTAGTGCACAGCAGTTCAGTATCCAAGTGGATTCCTTTGTGATAGGAACAGGGACTGTCTGACATGAACTCTTTGATCACCTCACCCTGATGGAGGAGCAGCCTTACCAGGCCACAGAGGGAAACAATGCAGCCACTCCTGATGAGATCTGATAGACTAAGATCAGAAGGAAGGAGAGGGGGACCTCCCCTATCAGTGGACTTGGGGAGGGGCACGTGTGGAGAAGAGAATGGGAAGGTGAGATTGGGAGGGGAGGAGGAAGGGGTTTATGGGGGGGATACAAAGTGAATAAAGTATAATTAATAAGAATTAAAATAACAAAATATTAAAAAAAGTAACTAGCCAAATAACATACCCACTAAAGAAGGAGCCAGATCTCAGTTGAGTCTGTCTTCAGGAGCTCCCACTAAATGTTCAGTCCTCTTCATTCCCGGGCATGGTGGTGCCCTGTGACTCATACAATGGTATGGGCCCATTTATTTACTAAATAAATAGGCATTTTGGGTATTCCTCAACATGTAAACTGAAGTGGTTTGGAATTTGTCTGCATATTTTCGAATCTGAGGATGAACAGTAAGCACACAAATGGCACTTTTGTGCATTCTTGAAAGACTCCAAAATCTATTTTCACTGGAGGGAGGGAACTAGGAATTTACCTTATCCTAAAGTTCCCCAGGAGATCCATATTCAGCTGCTTTTCAGATGAGCCCCTGAGAATAACGCGTTTGGAGCAAATCTCTGGAAAAAATATGCCCATCGCCACACAATAATCTGAGAGTGTGGCGGGGAGCCACATGGCAGATGGATGTGGGCGGTAATTAGTTCGACTGGAGCCCTTCTTAACTGTTCATCACACTGTTGGTGCCAAAGCAGCGTGCCTGGTCCCTGGGGAGTAGCAGCCTTGACTGCCAGCTTTCTAGTATCTGCTCCTGCTAGGTCACTAGGGCACTCTGCTGCTCACAATGGACACTCCTAAGTACCGGGATGTAGCAGAGAAACAGGAAGTCAACATTGTCCTGTGGCCAGGTACTTCTGCAGCACTGGGTCCTGGAAACCTCACATCCTGCTCTGAGCTGTCTGTCGCTGCTGCTTCTGATTTTTCGTTGAGAAACTTTTAAACAGAGTTGTGAGGAGCAAGGACTGAGTGGAATGCTCCAAGCGAGACAGAGATCATAAAGCACTGCCCTGAGCTTACATTTTCCAGGATAACCTACGGATAGGACATTGATTTGTGACTTCATCATCAGGACTGGAAGAAGTTCCCTTCCTCAGAAGCTGTTTCTCTCCTCTCCCCTGCTTCCTTCATCCCGTCCACTGTCCACTTTCATTCCTTCATTCTTTCCTTCCTTTCCTCTCAGTCCCCCTTTTATTTTCCCTTCTTCCTTCTCTTTTTTCTTCCTTTCTTAAAATCCCATCAAAGCACATATCGTTTTACAAAAGACAAATGATTCCGACCTAAATAATATATTTAGGAATATTTTTAAGTGTAAACATACTTTAAAAGTCATGGAGAGACTAGGAATACAAAGAACATACCTATATGTAACAAGGCAAGCCTATAACCAACATCCTAAATGAGAGGAACTTAAAGTGGTTCCAATACAATAAGGAAGCAGAAAAGGTTATCCTCTCTCTCCATAACTACTCAACATAGTATTTGAAGCCTTAGCTAAAACAATCAGACAACTGAAGGAGAGCAAAGGGATGCAAGTAAGAAAGAAAGAAGTCCAAGTTTCCTTATTTACAGATGACATGATTTTAAACATAAAAGCCCTAAAAACACCAACATGAAACTTGTACAAATGATAAATGCTTTCAACAAAATAACAGACAAATTTAACAGACAGAAATCAGTAGCCATCCCAAACCCAAATAACAAATATATTGAGAAAGTTATCGGGGAAGCAGTGCCTTCTGTGATAGCAACAAGAATTATCATGGATAACTAACCAAGCAAGTGAATTTTTTTTAATTTTAATTTTTTATATTAATTACACTTTATTTACTTTGTATCCCAACTGTAGCCCCCTCCCTCATTTAAAAATTTGAAGAAGGAAATTGAAGATACCAGAAGATTGAAAGTTCTGTCATGCTCATGGATCAGTAGGATTAATGTGGTAACAATGGCCACAGATTCCATGCAACCCCCATCAAAATTCCAACATAATTCTTTATAGAAATTAAAACATAAATCTTCAATTTCTTTTTTTTTTAATAAATCTTCAATTTCATATGGAAACACACACACACAAACCAGGACGCCTGAAACAACCCTGACTAATAAAATAACTGCTGAAGGTATCACCATTCTACATTTCAAATTTGCACAACATAGCTATAGTAATAAAAACAGCATGTTATTGACGTAAAAACAGACATGTTGATCAACAGAATAGAACTGAAGACTCAAACATAAGTTTACACAATTAAAGACACCTGATTTTTGTCAAAGAACCCAAAACTTGGTAAGGGAGAAGACAAAAGATTGTTGGGTACTGGAAAAACTTATTAACCACATGTACAAGAATGTAAATGTAGCAATATCTATCACCCTGTCAATGGATGAGGGACAGTAACATAATACACATGAGATACCCCGAATCAGATAGAAGAAGGTGTAGGGAAGAGTTATGCTCACTGACAGAGTAAAGGACTTTTTATAAAGGTCACCAATAGCACAGCATTAATAAATAGGATCTCATGAAGCTAAAAATCTTTTGTATGGCATAGAACACCATCACTTTAACAGGGGCAGCCTGCAGAATGGGGAAAAAAAAGCATTACCATCTATACATCTGATAGATGTTAGTTAGAATATACAAAGAACTAAAAAAAAACTTATCAAAAACCAAATAACTTAATTAAAAAAGAAACAGAAGATCAATAAAACAAATGGCAGCACATATAGTTGAGGACACAGGGGAAGGGGACACTTATTTATTGCTGCTGGAAATGCTCTATTTGTAAGAGCCAGGAATAGGAAGCACCCTAGATGTTCATCAATCAGTGGCTGGCTAATAAAACGTGGTACATTTACACAAAGAAACTTTATTCATCTTTTAAGAAAAATAAATCATGAAACTTGAAGGCAAATGGATGGAACCAGAGGCAGTAATTATACATGAGATAACCCAAACAAGAAAGACAGATATTACAGACTTTCTTTTGTATGTGGATGTTATTTAGATATGTGTGTTTCAATCCAAATAACCACAGAGGTTATGTCGATAATGAGGGCCAGGGTGAGAGTGGGAGAGTATCTTCCGAGAAAAAGGAAATAGAACAGTGTCGTAGAGACATAGAGGAGAGACTAGAATAGGGAAACAGGGAGGGGATGGGAGGGCGAGGTGAAAGAAGAATCTGGGATGTAAAACTAGCACTAAAGGCCTTTTGAAAATATTACATAGTTACCTATATCCTCTTTACAGAAAAAAAAACTCTGCAAATTAAATTTTACTTTAAGCCATTTGTTACTATCCATAACGTGATGCGAAAGCCCTAATACTGGAGACACTACTTGATTATGTCACTGAACATGGAGAAGTTGAGCTGATCCTAACTAGAAGCTTTGCCCTGACCAACTAGCATTCACGGCTCTGAAAGGACTACTGAAGGAAAAATGTTATCACCAATCTGACCTGGCTAAAAACTATGTCAACCACAACACTGACCTACCTGCATGACATACAGGTACAAAAGTGGAAAAAATGTCATGAGAGTAAGCAAATACTTTTAAAAATTATTATTATTTAAAGCCCATTCCATGAGATGCAGTTTATATATAATACTGTTCAAGTGGCCAAAAATTTTGGGGTTTATTCTTTTTAATTAAAATATATTTAAACTGTAAACAAGAACAAAAGCAAAATTCTAACACTATTTAGTACCGTAGCTCTTTTGTAAAATCTAAACGTATTTGCCAAAAGTTATATTTAAAAGGTATCATTGTATTCCAAGATTTATTATTCACTTAATTTTTTGACTCAAATGTAATAAACCATTTTTTATTTACTTTCATTTATTTATTTATTTATTTATTATTTATTTTTTATTATTAGTTACATTTTGTTAATTCTGTATCCCAGCTGTATCCCCATCCCTCATTCCCTCCCTCCAACCTCCCTCCCTCAACTCCTCCCTGCCCCTTTCCAAGTCCACTGATTGGGAAGGACCTCCTCCCCTTTCATCTGACCCTGTTTTATCAGGTATTTTCAGGACTGGCTGCAAAGTCCTCCTCTGTGGCCTAGCAGGACTGATCCCCCCTTGGGGGGTGGGGAGCTCAAAAAGCCTGCCATTGAGTTCCTGTCAGAAATAGTCCTTGTTCCCCTTATTTTGGGAAACCAGTTGGTTACTGAGCTACCATGGGCTACATCTGAGCAGAGGTTCTAGGTTATATCCATACATGGTCCTTGGTAGAGTATCAGTCTCAGACCTGTGCCCAGATATATTTGGTCCTTGTGGAGCTCCTATTCTTTCCACATCATACTAACTCCCCCTTCTTTCATATGATTTCCTGCGCTCTGCCGAAGGTTTGGTTATGAGTCTTAGTATCTGCTTTAATACACTGCTAGGTAGAGTCTTTCAGAAGCCCTCTGCGGTAGGCTCTGTCCTGTTACTTGTTTTCTCCTATGTCCAATGCACATCCCATTTGTCTTTCTAAGTGAAGATTGATCATCTAACCCTAGGACCTCTTTACTGGATAAGCCATTATTTTTAATGACATAATCTTATGTACCTTTCAATAATGATATTTTAACCAGTAAGTAATGATTTTTAACGGATCTAAGAATTTGATGCACTTTCATACAATTCATCATTATCAAGTAATAGTGAGACCTCCTTTCCTTGTATAATAACTCTTTAGTTAATACTGAAATATGGGTTACATAATGCATATTTGTACTTATTCTATGACTTGTGAAATTGTATTTTTCAGCAATTTTTCTCATTTGAATAACTGGAAAATCTTTTAAAAAGTATTTACTCACGAGGTGAGGTCTGTTTCATGACCTCTGTACACCAATGTCTGGACCATAGCTCAGCCTGTGGTCTCAAGGACAGTGGCCATTGGAGACTGCCAGCCTAGGGGAAGTTTATTCCCTGACCTCAGCACACCATTCCCAGGTGCTAGCTTAGCCTGTAGTCTCAGGGATAGCAGCCATTAGAGAACACCAGAAAAGGTGAGGTCTGTTTCATGACTTCCACATGCCAACTCATGGGCAGCCAGTTCTGTCTGCAGTCCCAGGACAGCAATCATTAGAAACTGCCAACAGAGAGGAGGCATACGTCAGCAACTATCAAGGGTGATAGCCATCAGGGTCTTCCACGGACCATCAACTATTTCAACACCAGGGATAACCAGATTACTAGAGGATAGTATAAGAGCACACTCAACAAAATTCAGGGCAAATTGGCACCATCAGTAGCCAACAAACCCTGGTTATCCTAATCATTCTCCAACAAACCCTGGTTATCCTAATATACCTAAAGTACAGGAAAACAAACTTAAATCTAGGGTTACAAAAATGATAGAGGCCTTGAAAGAGGATAATAAATCCCTCAAAGAAATTCAGGAAAGTACAATTAAACAGGTGAAAGAAAGAAAGAAATTCCTTAAAGAAATATAGGAAAAACAAGTAAACAGGAGAAGGAAATTACTAAAACTGTTCAAGACCTGAAAAGGAAAATAGAATTAATAAAGAAAATACAATCTGAGAAAATTCTGGAAATGGATAACCCAGGAAAGAAAACAGGAACTACACACACAAACATCATCAACAGAATAAAAGAGATGGAAGAGAGACTCTCAGGCATAGAAGATACTACAGAAGGCATTAATACATCTGTCAAAGAAAATGTTAAATCTAAAAAGTTTCTAGCACAAAACATCCAAGAAATTTGGGACATTATGAAAAGACCAAGCCTAAGAATGATAAGAATAAAAGAAGGAGAAGATTCCCAGGTTCAAGACCCAGAAGATATCTACAGCAAAATCATAGAAGAAATTTTCTTTAAACAAACAAACAAACAACAACAAAAAAAGATACCTGTAAATGTACAAGAAGCTTACAGAACACCAAATAGATTGGACCAAAAAGGAAAATTCTCCCCCCCCACACACATAATAATACAAACACTAAATGCACCAGAAAAAAAAAAATTTAAAAGGCACAAGAGATAAGGTCCAATTAACATAAAAAGCAGACCTATTAGAATTATACCAGACTTCTCAACAGAGACTTTAAAATCCAGAAGGACTAGGACAAACATTCTGCAGACCATAAAGGACCACACATGAATACCAACCTTGAATACTATGCTCAGCAAAACTTTCAATCATCAGAGAAAGAGAAAACAAGATATTCCATGACAAACCCAAATTTAAACAATACCTTTCCACTAACCCAGGCTTAGCGAATACTAGAAAGAAAACCTCAACACCAACAAGGGTAACTACACTCAAGAGAACAGAGAAGATAAATAATTTCACACCAGCAAAAACAAAAGAAGGGAAGCACACACACTCACACTACCACCCAATATCAAAATTACAAAAATAAATAATCATTGGTCATTAATAGCTTTAAACATCAATAAACTCAATTTTACAATAAAAAGATGTAAGTTAACAGCATGGATAAAAATACAGGATCCATCATTAAGCTGCATACTAGAAATACACCTAGGCAACAAGATAGACATTACCTCAGAGTAAAGGGCTGGAAAAATGCATTACAAGCAAACAGATTCAAGAAACAAGCAGGAGTAGCTATTTTCATATCTAATAAAATAGACTTTCAAGCAAAACAAATCCAAAGAGATGGGGAAGGGCATTATATACTCATCAAAGGAAAAATTCTCCAAGATGATATCTCAGTTCTGAATATCTATGCCCAAATGCAAGGGCACAAACATTTGTAAAAGAAACATTACTAAGCTTTAAATCACACATTGAGTTCAACACATTAATAGTGGAAAATTTCAACACTTCACTCCCACCAATGGATAGGTCAACAAGACAGGAACTAAACAGAGAAATAACAAAACTAGCTGATGCTATGCATGAATTGGACTTAACAGACATTTACAGAATATTTTACCCAAACACAAAAGAATATACCTTCTTCTCAGCACCACATGGATCCTTCTCCAAAACTGATCATATGCTAACTCACAAAGCAAGCCTCAACAGATACAAGAAGATTGAAGTAACCCTTTGCATCTTATCAGACAACCATAGATTAAAGCTGGAACTCAACAACAACAGAAACAACAGAAAGCCTACAAACTCATGGAAACTGAACAACTCTTTACTCAGTGACGAATGTGTCAGGGACAAAATTTAAAAAAAAAGAAATTAAAGACTTTCTTGAAATCAATGAAAATGAACGTACAACATTGCCAATCTTATCGGACACAATGAAAAAAATGCTAAGAGAAAAATTCATAGCACTAAGTGCCTTCATAAAGAAAATGGAGAAATCACATACCTAGCAGCTTAACAGCTCTAAGGGAAAAAAAAAAAAAAAAAAAGGAGACACACCCAAGATGAGTAGACAATTGGAAATAATCAAACTTAGGCTGAAATCAAGAAACTAGAAACAAATAAAACAATTTAAAGAATCAAGAAAACCAAGAGCTGGTTCTTTGAGAAAATTAACAAGATAGACCACCCTTAGCCAAACTAACTAAAAGTTAGAGAGACACTATCCAAATCAACAAATGAGAAATGAAAAGGAGGACATAACAACAGACACTGAGGAAATCCAAAGAATTATTAGGTTTTATTTCAAAAACTATATGCCAAAAAATTTGAAAATCTAACTGAAAAGGACAATTTTCTGTATCAATTCCACTTATCAAACCTGAATCAAGATCAAGTAAATAAACTAAGTAGTCCTATATCCTGTAAGGAAATAAAAGCAGTCATCAAAAGTCTACCATCCAAAAAATGCCCAGGGGCAGATGTTTTCAGCACAAAATTCTAACAGACCTTCAAAGAAGAACTAACATCAACACACTTCAAAGTATTCCACAAAATGGAAACAGAAGGAACATTACCAAACTCATTCTATTAAACCACAGTCACCTTGATATCTAAACCTCACAAACACCTAAAAAGAAAGAGAATTTCAGACCAATTTCTCTTATGAACATTGTGGCAAAAATAATCAATAAAAATACTTGAAAACCGAATCCAAGAACACATCAAAGCTATCCTCCCCCATGAGCAAGTAGGCTTCATCCCAGGCATGCAGGGATAGTTCAATATACGGAAATCCATCAATGTAATCCACAATATAAAAAATCTAAAGAAAAAACACATGATCATCTCCTTAGATGCCAAAAAGCACTTGATAAAATCCAAAACCCGTTAATGTTTAACATCTTGGAGAGATCAGGGAGACAAGGCACATACCTAAACATAGTAAAGGCAATATACAGCAAATCTTTAGCCAACATTAAACTGAACAAAGAGAAACAAATCACTTCCACTGAAATCAGGGACACAGCAAGGCTGCCCACTCTCTCCATATCTCTTCAACATTGTACTTGAAGTTCTTGCTAAAACAATAAGACAACTAAAGGAGATCAAGGGGATTCAAATTGAAAAAAAAAAAACAGAAATCAAATTATCACTATTTGTAGATGATATGATAGTATACATGAGCAACCCCAAAAATTCTACCAGAGAACTCCTACAATTGATAATCACCTTCGGCAAAGTGACTAGATATAAAATTAGTTTAAAAAAATCAGTAGCCCTCCTGTATATAAAAGACAAACAGGCTGAGAAAGAAATCATTCAAACAACACTTCACAATAGCTAAAAAAAAAAAAAAAAAAAAAAAAAACCCGCAAAAAACCATCATATATCTTGGTGTAATTCTTACCAAGCAACCAAAAGATGCTCCACCATTCAACATGGACATTTGCTCAACTATGTTCATGGCAGATTTTTTTGTAATAGCCAGAATCTGGAAACAACTTAGATGGTCCTCAATGCAGGAATGAATACAGAAATTGTGGCGCATGTACACAATGTAATACTACTCAGCTATTAAAAACAAGGAAATAATAAATTGTGCAGGCAAATGAATGAACTAGAAAAGATCGCCCTGAGGTAACCTAGAATCTGAAAGACAGGCATGGTATATGCTCACTTATAAGTGGATATTAGCCATATAATATAGAAAACCATACTAAAATTTACAGACCTAAAAAAATCTAAACAACAAGGAGGACCTAAGGAAGGATGCTTAAATCTCATTTAGAATGGCAAACAGGATAGACACCACAAGTGGTAGAAGAGAAGGAACAGGATGGGAGCCTACTATAGAAGATGTTGTGAAAGACTCCACCCAATAGGGGATTGAAGCAGATGCTGAGACTCACAGCCAAACTTTGGGCAGAGCTCAGGGAGTCTTACGGAAGAAGGTGGTGGGGGGGGGGATAAAAGACATGGAGGGGACAGGAACCCCAGAAAGATACTAACAAAGTTAAGAAAAAAAATATCTGAGCCCAGGTGGTCCTGCAGAGACTGATGCACCATGCAAGGACTATACATGGAGAGGACTTAGTCCCCCTGCTCAGATGTAGCCAATAAGCAGCTCAGTCTCCATGTGGGTTCCTGAGTAAGGGGAACAGGGGCTGCCTCTGTCATGAACTTGGTTGCCTGCTCTTTGATCACATACCCCTGGCAATGTGGCCTTGCCAGGTCACAGAGGAAGAGGATCCAGGCAGTACTAATCAGACTTGATAAGCCAGGAACATATGGCAGGGGAGGAGAACTCCCTCTTTAAGTGGACAAGGATAAAGTGATAAGGGAAAGAGGGAGGGAGGGTGGGACTGGAAGGGGTTGAGGGAAGGGCTACAATTGGGATAAACACGAATAAATTGTAAAAATAATTAAAAAGAATAGGTACAAACAGAGCTAAATAGATAATTATCAACAGAGGAATATCAAATGTCCGAGAAGCACTTAAGAAAATGCTCAACATCATTAGTCATCAGAGAAATACAGATCAAAACAACTCTGGGATTCCATCATACACCTGTCAGAATGAATGGCTTCTCAAGGGACAACACATGCTGATGAGGATGTGGAGAAAAGGGAACACTCCTCCATTGCTGGTGAGAGTATGAACTTGGACAACCACTTTGGAAATCAATCTGGAGATTTTCAGGAAATTGGGAATATTTCTACCTTAAGACCCATTTATAGCACTCTTGGGCATATACCCAAAAGATGTTCTATCATACAATAAGGACGTTTGCTCAGCTATATTCATAGCAGCTTTATTTGTAATAGCCAGAAACTGGAAACAACCCAGATGTCCCTCAGCCAAAGAATGGATAAAGAAACTGTGGTACATCTATACAATATAATACCACTCTGCTATTAAAAACAAGGAAATCATGAAAATTTCAGGCAAATAGTTGGGACTAGAAAAGATCATCCTGAGTGAGGTAACCCAGACCCAGAAAGACATACATAGTATGTATTCACTTATGAGCAGATGTTAGCCATATAGTATAGGATAAGCATACTACAATTCAGACCCAAAGCAGCCAAGTAACAAGCAAACCCCAAGGGAGGGTGCCCGAACCTCACTGAGAAGGGGAAATAGAAAAGACAGAGGAAGTGTTTGAAGAGAGGGAACAGGATAAGAGAGGGTGTGTTGAGGGAAAAGAAGGTGGGGATACGGAGAGATATGGGGAGAGCAGAGCAGAACAGAGGGGTGGGGAAGGAGGATAGAGGGCATGCAGAGAAGAGAAACCATGGCCTCGTGGCATCTCTGAAACAGGTTGGAGATGTACAACAAGATAGGCTTCTGGTAGGATTTGGAGGTGAGTCTAGTGGAGAACCCTAAGCGGGGACATGGAAACTGAAGAGGCCACTCTCTAACCACATAGGTACTCTAAATAGAGAGAGGGGAACACCAACATACCTACAAAACTGTGACCCACAATTTACCCTGCCTACAAGATGTACAGTGATAAAGATAGAGCAGAGATTGAAGGAATGTCCAACCAATGCCTGGCTACACTGTAGGAGAGCGCCAACTCCCAACACTACTGACAGTCTTCTAGGCCTGCAGATAGGAGTCTAGCATAGCTGTCTGTTGAGAGGCTCCACCCAGCTGTGGATTGATACAGATGCTGAAACTCACAGCCAAACATTGTGCAGAGCACAAGGAGTGGGAGGAAGAGTGGAGTGCCTAAAGAATCAGCTGTGGTCAAGAAGATACTATGAGCACCAATGTGCAAGCTGTGCTTTGCTGGAACAATTAAAACTGCTTAGCTGGGGCTGAAAAACCAGGGTGATTAGGAAGTTCCCAGAATCACTGATGTGAAATCTTGGACTATTTCTTCAGATTTAGCACACGGAAGCTGTGCTCCATAGAGGGCCAAAACTGCATCTCCTGTTGGCAACCGAAGTTGGTAATGTGCGAGAGGCTTTCACGTGGCACTCGACTGAGTGTCAGGGTTAAGAGGTCATGGAGAGAAGATGAAGCTTGGAACCATGTGGAAGGATGGAGTCCCTTCAGGAGAGGCAAGGGAAGGCCATTGGTGAAGGCACAGCCTCAGTTGCCGTGGAGACTAACATACTGTAGATGCCAAGACCATGGACACCAAGGACAGCAGCATATGTGTAGTGGGGCCAGCTGGAATCTATGACACAAGCTGGTTCTCTTTTATTTTTGTTTGTGGCTTCAGTGCCATTCAGTTTACATTTAAGCGAAGACCTAAGAAACTAGAATGTATCCTTCAAAAGCTCAATTTTCTCTAAAACATAAACTTCATGTTCTTTGAGTGACACAAAGACCATGATTTGGCTCCTATCCCGCGGCTATTTACTTTAGGGATCTTCATGCCCTGTTGTTTAAAAACACGTATTTACCTAATTCCAGTCCTCTGAATGCACGATTATGCTTTCCTTCTACACCATTTTTCAAAATTCTACCTTCAATTCTGTATTTTAGAAAAAATGCCTTGAAAGCACTTATATGTATTTTTTTCCATTTAATTAGATGCATGGGGAAGAGGGGCTCTCCTGACCACCCCACCATCTTCATAGCCAGGCAGTTAGGCCATTTTTATTTATTCCACCAAAACAACTCTGTAATCAGGGTGATGTTAGAATTATATGCTTCTGTCTATTCCATACTTACTTTGTAAACTTATTCTACCTGTTTTGCATTAGCAGATAAGACTAAATGTCTATTAAAGGAGAAGTTTGGGGAGTAAGCACAATTAGGCTCAAGTCTATGATCTTCTGGAATTCTTTTTTTTTTTTTAACAATATACTTATTTTATTTATTATCATATCTCAAGATAATGAATTAAGTTATGACTTTCATGTTTACTATCTGATTGTCATTTTCTTTTTTTTATTGATTACACTTTATTCATTTCGTATCCCCCATAAGCCCCTCCCTCCTCCCCTCCCAAACCCACCCTCCCTTCCCTTTCTGCATGCATGCCACTCCCCAAGTCCACTGATAGGGGAGGTTCTCCTCTTCTTTCTGATCTTAGTCTATCAGTTCTCATCAAAAGTGGCTGCATTGTCCTCTACTGTGGCCTGGTAAGGCTGCTCCCCCCTCAGGGGGAAGTGATCAACGAGCAGGCCAATCAGATTATGTCAAAGGCAGTCCCTCTTCCCATTACTATGTAACCCACTTGGACACTGAACTGCCATGGGCTACACCTGTGCAGGGGTTCCAGGTCATCTCTACAAATAGTCCTTGGTTGGAGTATGATTTTCTGGGAAGTTCCCTGTGTTCAAATTATCTTGTTCTGTTGCTCTCCTTGTGGAGTTCCCGTCCCCTCCAGCTCTTACAATTTCCCACTTCTTACATAAAATTCCATTCACTCTGCCCATCAGTTGGCCATCAGGCTCAGCATCTGCTTTGACAGTCTATACTGCAGAAGCTTTCAGAGGCCCTCTGTGGCAGGTTTCAAGGTTGTTTCCTGTTTTCTTCTGGCTTTCAGAGGCCCTCTGTAGCAGGTTCCCAGGTTGTTTCCTATTTTGTTTTTCTTCTGATGTCCATCCTCTTTGCCTTTCAGGATGGGGATTGAACATTGTAGTTAGGGTCCTCTCTTTTGCTTAGTTTGTTTAGATGTACAGATTTTAGTGGGTTTATTCTATGTTGTATGTTTATATGAGTGAGTAAATACCATGCGTGTCTTTTTGCTTCTGGGACAACTCACTCAGGATGATCCTTTCCAGGTCCCACCATTTACCTGCAAATTTCATGATTTCCTTATTTTTCATTGCTGAGTAATACTCCATTGTATAGATGTACCACAGTTTCTGCATCCATTCTTCAGTTGAGGGGCATCTGGGTTGTTTCCAGCTTCTGGCTATTACAAATAAAGCTGCTACAAACATGGTTGAGCAAATGTCCTTTTTGTGTACTTGCGCCTCTTTTGGATATATGCCTAGGAGTGGTATGGCTGGATCTTGAGGAAGCGCTATTCCTAGTTGTCTGAGAAAGTGCCAGATTGATTTCAAGAGTGGTTTTACCAGTTTACATTCCCACCAGCAGTGGAGAAGGGTTCCCCTTTCTCCACAACCTCTCCAGCATGTGTTGTCCCTTGAGTTTTTCATCTTTGCCATTCTGATGGGTGTAAGGTGAAATCTCAGGGTTGTTTTGATTTGCATTTCCCTAATGGCTAATGAGGTTGAGCATTTCTTTAAGTGCTTCTCTGCCACTCGATATTCCTCTACAGAGAATTCTCTCTTTAGCTCTGCTCCCCATTTTTTAAGTGGATTACTTGGTTTGTTGCTTTTCAGCTTGTTCAGTTCTTTATATATATTGGATATGAGTCCTCTGTCAGATAAAGGGTTGGTGATGATTCTTTCCCAATCTGTAGGCAGTCGCTTTGTTTTGATGACGGTGTCATTTGCTTTACAGAAGCTTTTCAGTTTCATGAGGTCCCATTTATTGATTGTTGCTCTTAGAGCCTGTGCTGTTGGTGTTCTGTTCAGGAAGTTTTCTCCTGTACCAATGAGTTCTAGGGTATTCCCCACTTTTTTTTCTAGCCGACTTAATGTGTCTGGTTTTATGTTGAGGTCTTTGATCCACTTGGACTTCAGTTTTGTGCAGTGTGATAAGTATGGATCTATTTTCATTTTTCTACAGATCTTCTGGAATTCTTTATGTGACCTAAGAGTGTTGAATCTGCCCAAAGGTTGGCCATAAGTCTCAGCATCTGCATTGATCATCTGCAAGGCAGAGCCTTTCAGAGGTCCTTTATGTCAGGCACCTGATTTGTTCCTTCTTTTCTCCTTCTTCTGATGTCCACTCTCTTTGCCTTTCTGGATAGGAATTGAGCATTTTAGCAAGATTCCTCCCTCTTGATTAGCTTCTTTAGGTGTACAGATTTTAGTAAGTTTATCCTGTATTATATGTCTATGTGAGTGAGTATATATACCATGTGCATCTTTCTGTTTCTGGGATAGCTCACTCAGGATGATCTTTTACAGATCCCACCATTTACCTGCAAATTTCATGATTTTCTTGTTTTTTATTGCTGAGTAATATTCCATTGTGGAGATGTACCATAATTTCTGTATCCATTCCTCCACTGAGGGGCATCTGGGCTGTTTCCAGCTTCTGGATATTACAAATAAAGCTGCTGCAAACATGGTTGAGCTAATATCCCTATTGTGTACTTGAGCCTTTTTGGGGTATATGCCTAGGGAATCTTATGAAAGAAGTGGGAAACAGTAAGATCTGGAGAGTACAGGAACTCCACAAGGAGAGCAACAGAACCAAAAAATCTGAGTACAGGGGTCTTTCCTGAGACTGATACTCCAACCAAGTACCATGCATGGAGATAACCTAAGACCCCTGCACAGATGTAGTCCATGGCAGTTCAGTATCTAAGTAGGTTCCATAGAAATAGGAACAGAGACTGTCTCTGACATGAACTGATTGGCCTGTTCTTTAATTACTTCCCCTTGAGGAGGGAGCAGCCTTACCAGACCACAGAAGAAGACAATGCAGCCACTCCTAATGAGAGCTAATAGACTAGGAACAGAAGGAAGGCAAAGAAGACCTCCCCTATCAGTGGACTTGGGAAGGGGCATATGTGCAGAGGGTGGAGGAAGGGAGGGATTGGGACAGGAGGAAGGAGGAAACCACAGGGGAGATACAAAATGAATAAAGTGTAATTAATAAAGACTTACAAAAAAAGAGTGTTCAATCGTACTTGCTTGTTATAAAAGCTATTTTAGTGATTAAAGGAGCTGATGTAACTGAGAACATAGACTTAAGTATTTAATCCAGTTTGCAATAATCCGTACTAAAGTATTCGTATAGAAATAAAAAAAAAAGGATGACACAACACAGGAAATTCTGTCTTAAGACAGAACGTAAGCCCATAACACAGACTGATGCAGTAGCTTGTGTGCTTGCCTTGCAATCTTGGCCTCATGCTAACTGGCCAAACTTTTCAAGTGCACGGAGTTTTTTTTGTTTGTTTGTTTGTTTCCTGTCCTTACACCCCAAATCAATCAGTATTTTTTAGATTCTTCCCTGAAGAATAGTCTCTTGGATATTTATAAGTAATTGTTGACGAAGTGCCTTTTGTCCTCTGCCTTTGCAAGAATGTTGTGGGTCCCTGCTGGTTTGCACCATTAAGTATGTTCTGTGCCTTTTCTGAAAACTGCACCTAAGGTACATATAAAACATAGCCCCCCCTTTTTTAAGTAAGTTTTTTTTCTTCCATGTATTACAAAGGTGTCATTTGGAATCTTGGATGAATCATCTGTCACTGCTGAATGGCAAGATAATGGTCTTATGTTAGTAAAGAGAGAGACATAAATGACGTGTTGCAAAGTAATAACAGAAGATTGCTTAACAGGTATGTGAAAATGGCACTAATGCTTACGGATGAAAATGCAACATGACAGTGACAGCAATTTGCTGGCACAGAGTGCCATATGTGAAATGTGTGTGTGCTCCTTGCTGTGTGTTTTTAATTCTCTGTAAATACTGGTGACTTTGTGTAGAAGTAATAAACAAGGTAAAACAATAGTTGTTTTTTTTTTTTTACAATCTATTGTGGAATTCAGATAAGTTTAATAAGCATTATCTCAGTTATTCAGTATAAAATCCTTTGCTCTAGTTAGTCCATGGAAAAGGAGATTGAAGTTGAACAAGCAAGAGACATGCATGGGGTTATGTAAGTAAATAATAATGGAGAGATTTCCCTTATCCAGCTCTCTTTCTTGGCTACTATATTTCAGCTCTGTAGCAACCTGTTCTCCATATAAACACATTTGAAATACATAAACTGAACACTGCACAGTCATATCTTTCAAATGGTAATAAAGCATTTTCTTCTTCTTTTTTTTTATTTATTTGATTTTTCCTGATGAACCTGGTTGCTTTGTTCTTCAGCCAGGCTATTACTGGAATGCAGGATATAGTGATTTTCTATACAATGTCTTTGGATTTATAACATAACACTCAGAGAAGCTTAAGGCTCCAGAAATGAATGCTTTTTTGGTGATGGCTAAAAATGATAAAATCACTATACCACTGTGGAAAGACATTATTTTGTCCTTGTATTTGTCCAAAGGAAACTAGACATTTTTTTCTTACTCATTTATTTACAGATATTTATTTTTTGCTTCATTTTTATTTTATGCTACAATGGAATTTGATAAGTATTAATATTTGTTATACACAATGCAGTATCATCTTTATTTAATTCATAAGAAGTTCTAGAATAAAAAATCTTTAATCTCCTAATATGTGCTTATACATAAACCACATAATACTATTCCAGATAAATAAAATTATTGACATTGTTCTATTTCAACTCAACAATATTAACATTCAACATTACACAATTAACAGAAGATTTAAGATGTAGTTGGCTATTTTTAGTCCATAGATAAAAATTTGCTAAAGTATTTGCACACATTAATATAACAGAAATTGAAGGTTAGTGCACTAAGAGGTTTATTGAAAATTAAAACCACATTGTGTATAATTTCTGCTGTTACACCTCACGAAATATGTCAATATCTTTAATTTTATTTTCTTGGAATGTTGTAAATGTAAAATTACAGTTTTTACACATAGTCTTTACATAGCTACTTATAGTATCTATGTATTATTTTGAGTGTTTTATTAAGAATAAAAGGTAAGAATAATATGATGCATAGCCTGGCTATGACTTCAGTGGTGACATAATTAGATGTAGAAGACAGCTTGTTATTTCCCGGTGAAGAAAAACCATGAGCCCCAGGCCAGTCTTTAAACCTGAAAAATAAAGACTCCAAGACCTTTTAAAATTTCAAAACTTAGGCCTTAAGTGGGCAGACTCTAAACTATCTCATTTAAGTTAAGTTGTTCACACCAAGCCAACCTCTTGGTGTCCACAAACATGTCTGTCAGTCTCTGTGTCTCCTGTCCAGCTGAATGGCCAATCAGGTCTTTAGTGACAGCTGCTATATCCATAAAAGACATTTCTCCATAGGAAAAAAAAAAGAGATTGACAACCTTATTTTCATTGTAAAATTATATGATTACTGTTAAAAAGGGAAATTCAAATATTAGCTACAAATGGGCACCAGTTTATCAATATTCTTAAAATTGATCACAAAAGTAAAAAAAATATACTGTGTGCGGTGCTACTGCCGCTCAGTAGCAGTACTTTGCAAAGAGTTGAGGGCAATGAAAAGAGGCAAGCAGCTGGCACAGGTGGTAAAGAACGGTTGATCAAGGGATAATATATGTAGATTGTTTAAAGACATCTATGAAAGATAACAAAGAGTGTTTTAAGTGTACAAAGTATTGTGTTATTGGAGAAAAGCTGAGAAATAATATATTAATATGTACGTTTATTGCATATGCTTCACCATTTTTTTTTCTTATGCAACAGAGCCTAATTCACACCTGGATTTTGCCATTTTCCGTCCATTCTTAACTTGGTAATGGCTCTGAGCTACGGCTTTTTTTTATCTGATCTTTAAAGGAACAATATATTTCTATGGGCTGCTCTCAGAATTTGAGTTTTCTTGCAATGCATTATCTAGGAGATCCTTGAAAATTATACTTGTCATGTCTTTTGATAAATGATTATTTTATTTTGAATAACCAACTTATATTTATTCACCTAAGTATATATACTGTAATTTGACTACAGATGCCAAAATCCATCAAAATTTTACATAGATGTTCCTAATTAAATTCTGTGTAATACCAAACCAATACAAGTAAATAGGGAAAAGAGTACTAGAGGGGTGTGGTTGGGAGCAGTGAAAGGGATTATAAGAAGATGGGTAGATTAGGGATCAAAACATATAGTATAGCTGTATGGAATTGTGGGAAAAAAAACACCAAAAGTTTTCTAGCAAAAATTATTTAACCTATTGGTCTACATGAAGATTTATATTATAACATGTTATGAGGTAACTAGTGGCAAAAACCAATCTATGAGGAACTTTTAATCAAATGTTTCAGGGTGGTTTTATATTCACCATTACTACTCAGGGCAGTTTGTACAGCTGAAATCCTTCGCAAAATTGATCATATTAACGTTATGCTTCAATACATGACTCTAGATTTGACTTTCTGAAAAGAACACAACTTGAGGACTAATTCAGTATAATAGTAATCAATGAACATGCAATTTTAATTACAAAATCCTCTGTAAGTATTCTGTATGTTACATAAGTGTTTTATGAAATAAGAAGGGTCAGCAGACATCTGCACCCACCATTTCTACTTTGTGTTTGGTTGATCTTTAGAAGCCACTGCAATTATAAAAATCTGATGCTCAGATCTGCTGGAGAATAACTGGTTGATATTCCTAGCTGCTACTTTTCTGGATCTAAGACTGCTACTTTGAGCCCATGTTCCTGAAGGCTGCCTCAAACCACTTATTGAGCATTGTAAGAAAAGGGCCCATTCCAGCAAGACTGTAGGCTTGTTCTGTTGATGAGGATCTTTTTTTTTCTTGATAAGTTGATTTTATTCTAGTATCTTGCAGCAGTGAAGAAAAGCTAAAGTATTTAGTTAATATACATTTCTTCAAATAATGTAAGATATACATCTATTATCCATTCAGTCTCTACCTATGTACATGCAATATACACAGTTGGCTCTCAGAGAACTATATATACACCTTAAAGAATATAACATATATCAAAGAAGTAATAAGAATTTTGTTTTTTTTTTCTTTCAGATGTAAAGGATTAGAATCAAATTGTTTCTACTAAATTAAAATTAACATCAATATAATGTGAAATTAATTGAAAGATGAGGATCTTTAACTCATGGGTTTCACAACTTCAGCCTGAAGCTTTCTTGCACAGTTGCTGCACTACAAGAGTCTTGCTAATCAATGCCCTTCCCTCATTCTCTCCCGAATAAATGTCTGTCCAGCATTTTGGTTTGAAGACAACCCATTCTTCTCTTGCTTTTTCTGCAAGCAAATCTATAGAAGTTGAAACCTAGCTTGGCATCCGTTTCTTGGTGCACCTTCTAGTATTCTTTTCATGTTGTTGTTTTGTATTTTTTTATGATAGTTGGAAACAGTTTTTTTTTATTTCTATTAATTACAGTTTGTTCACTTTGTATCCCCCCCCCCGTGGCTCCCTCCTTCCTCCCTCCCAATCCCACCTTCTCTCCCCCTTCTCCACCCATGTCCCTCCCCAAGTCCACTGATGGGGGAGGTCCTCCTCCCCTTCCTTCTGATCCTAGTCTATCAGGCCTCATCAGGAATGGCTGCATTGTCTTCCTCTGTGGCCTGGTAAGGCTGCTCCTCCCTCAGGTATCCCAGTTGTAGCCCCCTCCCTCAACTCCTCCCAGTCCCATCCTCCCTCCCTCTTTCCCCCAACCCCTTCCCCTAGTCCACTGAAAGGAGGTGGATCTCCTCCCCTGCCATCTGTCCCTAGACTATCAAGTCTCATCAGGACTGCCTGGATCCTCTTCCTCTGTGGCCTGGTAAGTGATCAAAGAGCAGGTAATGGAATTCATGACAGAGGCAGCCCCTGTTCCCCTTACTTGGGAACCCACATGGAGACTGAGCTGCCTATAGGCTATATCTAATGTTCTTTAGCATTCCTCATCAGATTATTATCAGTACCAAGTATTAAGATATGTAATGAAATCACCAGTAATTATAAACCCTTTATGTTATTATAAGCTACTTTTATGACTTCCTACCTCTAGGAGAAACTCTTTTTTGCAATTAATTTCCTTTCTGCTTTCTCATAGTAAGGATATTTTTGAAACTAGTTGTTATATAAACTTCAGTCTCAATTCATGTTTCTAGATATTAAACTAATGGTATATTAGAACAAAACTTTTTATATTCTGAGATTCTATTTATGACAGAGAAAAAATCATCAGAAGGCAAGTGTATCTTAGAAACTATCCAAGAGGATTAGCTTCCAAAATTTCAAAATGACCTCCTTATAAATAAGCCTTTGTGGAAGTTATCTGTAGAGTATACAACACAGCAATAGAGCAATCTTAAACTTTGTAGTAATTTGGGGAAATTAATATGTGTATTTGATTTAGCCAAAAATATATGAGAGGCACAGGAAGATGAAAGATCACCTCTTAGTACTTCTGATGCTGTTTTTATGTGGTCTAAATTTCAGGAGATGTTCCAGTTTAAAAAAACAGTCTCCTTCCCAAGCTTTGCTCAGATGTGAGGCAAAGAAAGACTAATGCTGACCTGAAAGAATGAAGTTAGTTCAGTTCTCATAGTGTTCTGTGCAGTCCACAACCTTCATCAATGAGCTCTACTACATACATATATAACAACATATAAAACAAGATCTGTGTTAAAAATGCCTGTGTCTGTTCTATGCCATGCTCTTAATTTTATATGCAGGCTTGGGTGAATCACGTGACTGCTCCTCACTGCACATTTTTCTTTACTTCACTGTGTCTCTTCCCCAATTACTGTTTTTTTTTTTTTATCTTTCACAGACATAAGGGGTTATCTAGGTGCAAAGTTGTGACAGAGCAGACAAGAACATTTTAGTTTTCATGATCTTCAATTGTCCTTAATTTTTAAATTCTTCCTGTAAAAATAAACAGGAAAAGACTCACCATTTTATTGGAGTTGCAACTTTTTACACTGGAGAGAAATTTATATACAATATTGTTATAATATTAGAATGGAGAGAATAATATACAATGAAAAGAACGTACCCTAAGTCAAATATAGGTTTTTCCTATTTTTTAATGAATAGGCTGATAGCTTGATTTATTTGAGGTTTTATACATGAATACTGCCTCCCTTGTTAGGTTTCATGTGAAGAATAAATGCATAATAAATGAAGAAACTGTATAAATCCCAGATATTGCAAACAAATATTGTTCCTTATTTCAGTGAACACTGATGGATGCAATCCTGGTTGTTTTCGCTTATGAGCACTGTTTGATAAATGTTTGTATCATATGCAGAAGGCCCTCATAAATGTCTGCATACATCAGTCAAATTTCTTTGTCTAGAAACCTGGTGTCAAAGAACAGTTCACTTTTGGGGGAAGCTACATATCTAATTTGACATTACACTTAGGACACTAACTATTTCACCTGACACAACCTGTTTATTATCTTTTTTAATGCTTTATCAACAAAACATAAGTCATAGTAACCACTTTCTAAAGGTTTTACAGGATAATGTGATACACAAGGAAATGCTTAACTTATTGCAAGGCAAAAATAATGATTTGAAGTAAACATATAATCTAAGTAGAAAAGATGAGATTTTTAAGTTTACTTTGGTGATTAAATATAATCAGGCAGATAATGGTAGAAAGTTAGGACAAAGCCAATATCATGAAGCAGCTTCTCCAACTGGAAGATGAAGAAGGTTAGGTTAAGTATACTCACTTGAATGAGAGTGGATGAAACCTCATTTTAAAACATTTGCTGTTGGCAAGTTAATTCTTACTGCAATTGAGGCAACGGTAACACCAAGGGTTTGTAATTTTGTTTGGGGATAGTTTTATGCATGCATATAATAAATTAGGATTAGCTTCTTCTTCCTTTTCTTTTCTCCCTTCCATACTCATCTTCCCTCTCTCCTCCCTACCATTTTCTTCCCTGGTTATGATTTTTGGCTTTGTTTTATGGCCCATTTTGTTTATATGAGGCCATCTCTTTGAGCACCAAAATGGAATTCTCTATTGATGCCCATGGTAATTTGAATAAGTTTGGGACTCTTAAGAAGTATGGCCTTGTTGGAGTAGGTGTGACCTTGTTGAAGGAAGCGTGTAAACTGTGGAGGCAGGCTTTGAAGTCTCCTATGCACAGGCTATGCCCAGTGTGGCACATAGTCTTCTTCTACAGCTATGGATCAAGATGTAAACCTCTCAGCTACTTCTCAAGTGCCATACCTGCCTGGAGGCTGCCATGGCTTCCTACCATGATGATATTGGACTAAACCTTTGAAACTGCAAGCCAGCCCAATGCAATGTTTTCCTTTATAAGAGTTGCGCTGATCATGGTGTTTCTTCACCTAAGTGAAACCTTACCTAAGACCCTACCTGATGGCATCACCAGTGGGTGACTGATAGATTCTCTCTGAATGTGTCAGTAACAAATAATTGTTCAAGAGTAAGGCAAGAGTCTCTCAGCCCCCCCATCCCTGCCTCTCTACTGATGGGGGCTTTCTTGTGTCTATCAAATGCACACTGCTGTAAATATGTAATTGCAAAGGGAGTGTCTTGCCAAAAAGATGCATTCCTAGGCTGTTACTCCTATTCTTCAGCTCTTATATTCCTTCCATTTCCTGTTACACACTATTCTCTGAGCTCTAGAAGGTAGAGTGTGTAATACAAAAGTCTGGTTTAGGGCCAAGCAGTAATCCATAATTAATTTTCAGTACCTTGTACAACCATGAGTTTTACATTTATCACTGTTCAGGAGAACGATGTGCTGCTCTGATTAAGGCTAAAAGTAGTCTTTGTCTCTGGTTATAAGTATAAATATTTAGAAGGCAGTTTGATGAAACAGAATATCAGGGCTTAGTGACTCAAAATTTTTCATACTATAGATAGATGTTGCCTCTTAATTCTGGAAAGCAATATCTGAATTCTTGTTGAACAAAGAAATGAAAAACTGATGGCAGCCTCTCTACTCCCCCCACCAAGCAACAAGCTCTAGTCTTAACTCCTAATTTGTGTTTTAACTCTGTACTTGTTTTTGGCTTTCCAATTTCAGAAAAAAAAGAAGAGGAAGAGGAGAAAAAAGAGGAAGAAAATAAAGTTAGTCATACATCTTTCTCATTTCTTGTGTTTGTGTACTTGACTGATGGCTGATTATCCCCACGGAATAGGCTCTGTACTTCTAGAAAACAGACTTTTTTTTAAATCTGTTATTGATATTTTAATACCAGCATCCCCAATTTGTGCAACTCATAGGATCTTTTTTAATGAACAGTTGAGTGAATGGATGGACTTGGAAGGTAGTTTATTTGCTTAGGAAAAAAGTTAATTAATATATGTATAAAATACTTTCTATTGGCCTTGAAGGACCTGGAGATGACACAAAGGAGAAAGAAATAGGGTCATTTGGCTTAATGTCTGTGAAATAGAATAACTATCAGATTTACTAAAAATGTGTTTCAACTCTGTGGTGACCAACATGTGAAGAGATAGGTCTGTTTACTAGAGGCATCCCTTTCAGGCATGTACATTGGCAGCGTGAATTGTCTGAACACTGGAATCACTGGCAATGTCTTTCCACCCCTGAAAGATGAGTTACACTTTGTAAGTGTCTGATGCGTGTTTGGCAGGTTCCTTCCTGAAGGCAGGGTTATGAACTTGAATGTGAAATGAGCTCCCCAGCCCCAGGCTCCATGCCCAATAAGCTTGTGAATTAACACATTTCTTTGAACAAATTTGTTTGAGAGCTTGTGAAATAAAATAGGCCAAAATACACCTTGGTAGAATATGAAGGTGTGAGAAAGATTTGTTTTTAATAAGATGACACAGGAAAATCTCCAGAGTAGCTCCCTTGTGTCCACAGACAAATTGTTTCCTAAACTGGATCTAGAGAGTAGCCTGTGCTTTCCTACACTACTGCCTTAACCAACCAGGCACTTAAGTCTAAATATTTGCAGTTGACTTAAAGGAGCGATGAGTTGACATGACACATGGCTTCCACACGAAAAAGACATTTCTTTCTATACTTGTGACATTTTCGGGGACACAGATTTAGACATATAGTCAAGTTCAGCTTATATTAGATGTTGCAAAGATTCGAATCAGCTAAACTTTCAGAGGAAAACTGCAATTTGGAAACCTTTAACGAACACAATTGCTCCCTAACCTTAGAAAGCACAGTGCTTTCTACATTGGGTTTGCTGTTTAACCTGCTTGGTGTTTGTAGCTTCTGGTGCTCTGTTCAGAGAAAATTCTGCTCTTGGGCTCTTGTGATAGCTTTATCTCCTGTGTTCTGGTTTGAAAAGTTTCTAAGGACACCTGGATCAACCTGGCCCAAGGGCCACATTGCATCTATAAACTGAAACGTCCTTGAGTAATCAGGCCCAGGAATATTCTAAAAGTGGTCTCCCATTGGAATTCTAATTTAGTGTGCTGCTGTAGACACCAGCTTTGGCTGAGCCAGCTCAGCATGTGTCCCTACTATTTAATGTCAGCCTATGACTATTCTTAGCCCTGACACCTCCAAACAGTTTTACCAGAACGAACAGATTTTTCCAACCCATCATATTTTCTATCCATTGAGTTGCAGATGGAAGTGGATAAAAAGGATACATATATGAGAAGGAGTGAGTCCACGCTTCCTCCACCCTCAAGAGCTAATCTCAGTAACTGAGCGAGTGTTGGTTGCATGCGAAAATAGGCCTTTATTTTTTATGTTTCCCTATGCTGGGCTCAGGAAAAATGAAACATGAGGACGACAATGTTATAGCTCTGCCAACTCTGAATCTTTTGCTATCCAAGTTGGCAGATATTTAACACGAAGGAAAGACTTTATTGGTAAGGAGCACAACTATAAAGAGAGAGAAGTAAATAGGTAATAACTATTTTAGAGGCTAAAAAAATACAGTTTAAAATAGAGTCTAATTAGTAGCATGGAATATGAGGAGATTCTCTGCACATTTTGTGAAGTACATTCTGAGAAACACTACAGTCTAGTCTCAATGAATGAAGAACAGGAAGTTAAACTCTTGAATTTCTCATTTCTGTCATGAATAATTGTACAAACTGAGTAACTGAGGATGACATCTTTCATCCCCTTTTCCTTTCTTTACCTTTTCTATTATTTTTCCTTGTGGTAGAGGGTAGCTTACCAAGTAAGTGTCTGAAACATCAGAAAATGTATCCACACAGTGCTTAACCAAGGGAACATTGCAGAAGGGTATCCTCTCACTCTGTCCCCATTGGTTCTTCCATGCTCTTTTTTTGATTTCTTAGGGGTTAGGATTTGGATTTCAACTTAGCATCCCAAAATTGCAAGGGTTTAGTATAACCTGTAATACTTTCTAAGAAGGATTATATAAAAGCAAGAAGAAACTACTTTAAAAAAAATAGAGAAGAAATATATAAATGTTTCTGAAAATATTTTTTTTACCTATATGTAATCAGAAGATAATTAAGCCCTCCCACTAGAAAAAAAAATACTGATATGCCAGTTTAAGGACAAATAATAAAATAACCAGATCCATCAACTATTTGAGAAAGTGTACTCTCAGAACATTTGAGAACGTAGGCTTCATTTTTCAGAGTCCTTGATGGACTTGATATTTGTGGAATTTTTCAGTTTGGGGGTGGTTCTTGAATCTGTGTGGCATTAGTAATTTTTGTGAACTCAAAACCAGGAGGATAAAAGGACAGGCTCAAGGATATTGATACACACAGTCTCTGGAAAAACCCAGGGCTATTAACTAGAGGAAAATAATTAAGTTGTCTTTTGCATCAACTCCTTTTGTCACAGTTTCTCCCAGGACTTCTCTCTATTCCTTGATGCCGGGTTTCTGACAACTAAGAATGAAGAGTTATGAGAACATGCCAGTGAGCACAATCTATTTTCAATTAAACCTATCTTGTTGCTCTAATTGTCTTTAGGTGTTCTGTTGGTTGATATTTCAAATCAGCCAGGACTGATATCTCAGCTATGACAACAAATTGTAGAACATGTTGTTTTAAACCTTAATAGAAAAAGGAAGTGTGCCAAATTTGTTTCTAACAGTGAGAAATTCATATTGTAAAATTGGGGATTCAAACACTGATATAGATTAGTGGATACAACTCTCAGGTTTATGTGCATAGAAAATGATGATAAAAATAAGCAGTATTAATTTTATAAGAAACAGGTGTCTTCCTAACCAACATCATATATTTCATATAGTTCCTTATTGTTGAAGAAGTATAACTATCTTTTTAGGTGAGAGAAGTGTTATTTCAATCATGCCAAGTTAAGTGTTTTGTTAGCATTGCCTCAGAAAGGTTTTTATAACATTTGGATTGTGTTGCCTTTGTAAAATGTCACTACCGGTTATATGCAGATTTCACACAAAGATGACTGAATTCTGTGTAAGTGCCCCGAACTCTCAGATCCTTGTAGATATAAGTACCTTTAGTTCTCCAGCCTAAACAGGTTTTAAAAGGTTCACATTTTCACACAGCATATCGCCTACAACTAGGCAACAGAGAAAGGAACTGATTCTAAAGTGTAAGAATTGTGCAGGTTTTTGTTGTTGTTATTGTTGAGGGATTGGCCCGGCATAAATCGCCGATCTTTAAAGTTGCATGATAAGAAATAAGTTTTCTTCAAAAATATCAGAGATAACACCAAGCGAAGAAGAAGGAAATAGAGCTGTGTGGTGGGAGAGTGTGCTTCTAATTCCTGTTGGCTGTTTTAGTCCTCAAGTCATGGGTCTCACATATCCTACTAGGCATTTTTCTTTTCAAAGGTTAGGGGTGGAAGATTTTTCTGTATGATAGAGGAAAACCTCAGACTTTGGACTTTCAGGGATTTAGATTTGATGATCTAAATCATCAAGATAGAGCTGGTGCTAGCTTAGAAAGTCCCTTTTCTCTCAGGAAAATTATAAACTAGTATAGAATAAATGTTAAGATTCTAAATCCAAGCAAAGACAAAATGAAGAAAAGGCTGGAAGAGAATATAAAATGTTGATGTTATCTGGTAAAACACATGCAATTTCTGCCAATTTTCTCTACTTTCATATGAAGTATTTATATTATTTCAGAAGTAAACACAGTCAGAGAGCTAAAATACCCACAAGGTGCTTTGTTAAAACTCTTGAGTAACTTGCAGATAACTAAGCTACTCATTAAAAATTATTTTGAAGTATCATAACTGTATTTTTTTACTTAATTAATGTGAATGAGAACACTGCAATTTTCTCTTTCTCTTAGTGGTATTAATTTACAAAGAAGCCACATGCTTTTAAAAAATATATCTAGGGGCTGGATAGATGGCTCAATGGATAAGAAGTCTAGTTCTTTCAGAGGGCCCAGGGTTCAGTTCTCAGAATCTACATGGCAACTCACAATCATCTGTAGCTCCAGTTCCAGAGAATGCTCTCTGCAGCATCCTACAGGCATGTGGTACCCATCCATGACATGAAATCAATAAATCAGTTAATAAGTTTTTCATAGAGTTTTATAGTCTTAAAACAAAATTGAATTCATAATAAAGTTTGTACTATCTAATAACTCTTATAAGTGAAAATTTAAATTGATAGGTATTTGGAAATCATTTATCTCTTATACCCAATATAGGTTTATATGTTCAATAGAAGGGAAAAGATTTAGCTCATCTTGATTGTAAATAATCTGGTAGTTTAGTAACATTATTAAATCAGGACATTTTCAACTATCACGTTCTAACTTTATAATTTTCTTTTGTGTTTGTGTATTAAATGGTAACATACTAATAAACATGTTTCTAAGTCACCTTAGGCATCATTTGGTACAAAGATATTTCTAGAAGAGCGTCTAACTAGCCAATATACTAACTAGACTGATTTGTTCTGGACAATATTTTATTTTTTGTTTGTAGTAAAACCTATCTTTTCAATACTAATTTGAAATCTTAGGTGGCTAAGTCTCCCTTCTTTACTTCAGATGTACAAAGGCAACGCCTTCTGCTTTTCTTTAACACTTCCTGCGCATCCTTTCTAAGTTGAAATTGCCTTCGGTTTCAGGTACTTCCATGCTTTCTTTACTATACTGCACTATTGTCTGTTCATTCTGAATTAATGAATCTCTGCTTTGAAGGCTAATTTTCATCATCAAGATGACTTACTTTTATTTTTCATGACACATACTAAAACTTTAAGATAAACCTTACATTATATGTTAATGTATCAAAATATTGAAAATGGAATTATAGTTTTCTTAGCCTTATGGTTTTCCAAATCAAATTTTTCTATTTTTAAGTAATATTATGACATTTTAATCATTAAGTGGGAATATGTATACTATCGAAGAAACATACTAAATTAATAAATCTAAAGCAAAAATGTATGAAATGCAGAAGAAACTAGTCATCGTTAAGGATTATCTTTTAAAAGCTCAATCAATTTCATATTGTTGTTTTGATTCATAATATTGCATTTTGATTATAATTGTCTAAAGCAAGTTTTAATTGAAAAAATATTTTTGAAACAATATATTCTGATCATGCTTTCCTTTACCCCAGAACTTCCCAGATCATCTCTCCCTCCCAAACAGCCAAATACACACCCCTCCTTTGTCTCTCTCATTACAAAACAAACAGGCATCTAAAAATAAATAGAAAAAGAAACAAAAATAGTATTAAAATAAGATGTCATTTGAAAAAAAACTAACAAATCTGAATAGGACAAAACAAATAAATACACACACATACACACACACACACACACACACACACACACACACAAGAGCCAAAGAAAAAGCCCTAAAACACCTATGGATGCAGAGATATGCACATTACAAACACTGAAATCCTATAAAAACACAAAACTGGAAACTATAATAATGTAAATAAAATATCTGAAGAGGGGGGAAGCTAATGAGAACAACAAACAAACAAACATACCCAAAAACCCAACAAATGAACAAAACAAACAACCCCCCCCCAAAGAGAACAAAACAAACAAAAAGCAAAAACCACCCAAAAATACCACTGAATTCATTTTGTATTGGCTGGGCAATACAAAATACCAACTGGGGGCCTACTCTTAAGAGTTATTTGTATATTCAGTGAGGTTCCCTTGGAGAAAATCTTATTTGCGAATGGTTATCAATTGGAGATTGCTGGGTTAGGGACGTGGCTTATGTCCACTTCTCTGCTTAGTACTGGGACCCCATCAGGATCAGGCCTGTGTAGGCCCTGTACATACTGCTATAGTCTCTACAGGTTCATATGTACAATGTCCCTGCTGTTTTTATAGGCACTGTTTCCATGGCATTCGCTACCCCTTCTGGCTCTTATAATCTTTCTGCCTTCTCTTCAATAGGGCTCCCTGAGCCTTGAGTGGAGGATATTGCTGGAGAGATCCCATTTCAGATCAAGTATGCCAAGGTCTCTTGGTCTCTGCTTATTGTCCATCTGTGGGTTTCTGTACTTGTTCCCATCTACTGCTGGAGGAAACTTCTCTGATGATAGCTGAGTAAGACACTAATCTATGAGAATAGCAGAATGTCATTAGGAATCATTTTGTTGTTATGTTCCTTTAATAGAGCAACAGTATTTGGTTTTCCCTGAGGCCCATAGCTTTTCTAGTCTCAGGTTCCTGGACCGCCAAGGAGTGTCAGGAATGGGCTCCTTTTCATGGAGTGGGCCTTACATCTAATCAGATATTGGTTAGCTAGTCCTAGAAGCTCTGTGCCACTATTGCACTAGTGCAACTTGCCTTCAGGTCACCATTGTAGATGGGACTGTTCATAGCTGAGTTGTTTTTATTATTTCCTTTGGGTAGCCTGCAACATAACTTCCAGTACCCTGAACACTAGCTTGTACAGATGAAGGCTCTAGCTATGTACCAGCTTGTCATCTCCATATTTAATGAGTTATATAGGTGTTGTTTTTAGCAGTAAGGCCTAACTCTTAGTTTGTGGAGAGCAACCAATAGTGTAGGCTACAGCCAGAGTTATTTGGGGAATTCCCATAGGGTCCCTTTGGCCAACAACTTGATTATCTGTGACCCATTTCCAGAACTGGAGACTTCATATGTCCAGGAGAGTTGTAAATTAACTTATAATGACCTAGAAGATGGTCAGATGTATCTCTGGCTGTGATTGCATTATAATATTATTATAATAACATACTATAATTAGACATTTTTAACTCCAGCTAACCAGAATTAATTGTCCCAGCAAAGGAATGGTTTGACTTCTGTGGTGCCAGTTCATTGTTATTTGCAACCAATTCTTCATACCATTTGACAAGATAACACAGATTATTAGGTCTGTCACAGCAATAACACACAAACCTGATGAAATTCTGTCTTGGGGTTTCTATCACTGTGATAAAATACCATGGAGAAAAGAATCTTGAGAATAGCAAGGAGTTTATTTTACCTCATAGCTAGCTTATTAATCCATCGCTGAATGAAACCAGGGCAGAGAAGGAAACTGGAGGCAGAATCTGGAGCAGAAGCCATGGGGAAGGGCTGCTTACTGACATGTTCCTTGCAGTTTGCTCAGCCTGCTTTCTTACTCAGCTCAGGGCCACCTGCCCAGGGGTGGCGCTACCCAGAGTGAGATGAGCCCTCCATCATCAAAATGTCAGTCACCAAGACAATAACCCTACCACATCAATCATCAAGACTGTATCCCATAGACTTCCCTTCACGCCAAGCTTGTGTGGAGATTCTCTCAAATGTGGTTCCATTTTCTTAAATATATAGCTCTACCTTTTAAAATTTTTTTTATTTTTTTAATATTAGTTACAGTTATAGCTCTACCTTTTAAGTCAAGTTGTCACAAACCTATCCAGCACATCATTTTTGTTATTTTTTAAAGATGTTTTTTTTTTCCAAGAAATTGTAATCCCTTTTTACACTCAAATTTCTAAATCCTCTCTCTTTTGTAGCATTTCGCTCTTCATTCTATCTAGTGTAAAGGTAGTTTCAACATTTTTTCCTCATACCAAGTCCTTCTTCAATCTGGCTTTTTAAAAACATGGTTGTTCTCCATTCTTTTAGAATCTCAATGTTGTCTTTCATTTTATTTACTCAGAAAAATTACGGCAAATTCTAATGTTCTTGTTCTGACTGTAGTCTTCAACTGGATAACCAGCAGAGCTTTTTTTTTTTTTTTTTTTTTTTTTTTTTGTAATAGTTGATTCTTCCACTTATTTAACTTGCTCCAATAATCCACTTTTCTTTCTGGTTAATTGTCCACAGTAGTGAGCCATGTTGGGAAAATCTGGGGACCATTTCTCATCCAGATATACCTGTGAGCATGTCAGTGGATCCTGTGAGAGAACCTTGCCTTAGAAATGCTTATCTTATCTTACTTTACAGATCTTGTGTGCATGCAAGAGCAGCAGAATGAGAAGGATGTATTTCACATATGGAGGAATTCTTGATCCTGATATTTGAAGAAAACTTTAGTGGAAATTAACTGACTAACGCCAACTGGCTCAAACTCTTTCTATATCTCAAAAATATTTGGCTTCTTGTAATACCAAAATAGCTATGCTAGAACAAAGACTACTTATTCTGAGAAGTTAGTTAAAGAAAACTAAGAATGAATACCAACAACTTCCTTTAATTCTTTGGCTAAACCCATGTTGAGCTCCGTTTGCATAGTGCCATGCCATGACTTTAGAAAAATCAATTTAAAAATACTCCTGAAACCAGGCCACTTAAGGCCTGTAATTCAGTTACCAAAAGATATGAGACAGAAGACCAAGGCCAGCTCAAGCTTCAAAGTGAGATCTCGTCTCAAAAATAAATAAAAAAGCGAATAAATAAACAAACAGACAACTACCACATCCTCCTAATTCACCTCCTTGTCATGCAAATCTTTATTATTATTTCTTTTAATGGATTGGTGATTTTCCCACAGTTTATACATTGAAATCAGTGATCTGTCAAGTTTAAAATCTTGGTGGATTATTGCTTTTGTTTTGGATGTTGTTTAAATTTGTTTTTGTTTTTAATTGTAAAATGTCTTATGTCCAACCAACATTCTTTTTTTCTTCAGTTTTCCCAAGTTCAGAGTCCCCATCTCATTATCATCCTCTGTTTTATCTACTCTGCTATTTCTATCTTCCCATTAACTATTAGATTTCTTGGAGTAAGGGATGGTGATTCAATAGGCGATTCTTCCCTTATTTCCTTCTGTCTGAAGCTCTTTTCTCTTCTTCTGTGTACCCCACTTCTCATTTCTTCATCTCCTTTTCCTGTCCACCTGTACCAAAATTCTCTACTTCCTATTTCGTGCACTGCTATTTCTTCTTGAATATCATTCAGTCCATGTTGATTCCAAATTTCTGGCATATCATTGACTTGCAAAATTCATCAGTATTTTTCATCAAAAATTTATTTGGCTAATTTACTTAGATGTAATATTGTAGTTTGCCATTGCACTTCTTGTGCTTTCATGCTGAAAGTGTTTAAGATGCAGTAGATAATAGGTTCAGATTATTGACTAACAACAAAATGAATGCATAAAGAGAGCATACCCATATGGAAAGTAATAAATGATGGTCTTTTGAATAAACATTGTATTATTGTCCATTTTCTTTAAATTTTATTTATGCTTCAATCATTCATTTTACTTACACTATGCACTGTTGACTTATTTTCTAAAATACCCATATATGAATGAAAGTGAATCATACTTTCATGTTTTCAATGTGTCTCCAATTCATATTCTATTATGTGGCTTATTCTAAAATGTTATACATTCTAAAATGTGTACGTACTAAAGTAGATAAAAAGAAGATCCTTGGCTTTGAGTAAGAAATTACCACCTACAGACATATCACACATCAGTCCCCAGGGAGAACTGAGTCCTTGCCTCCTAACTCTGATATCCACAGACAGTCAGGGATTTTTTTTTCCAGTTAGTGCTTAAGCTAGTTAATGTATGATCTTTTGCAGGCTGCCAGCTTGTTCTGTACTCTGTGGAACAGTTGATCTTCAAAGATGTCATTTTTTCTCATTTTCTGACTTGTTTTGTTACATCAACGTTGATTTATTTTGCACTTCTGACAATCTGGATTTTTTAAAAAGCAAAACAGATTACAGCTCAGAAATTTAAATTAATGAATTGGATGTTGTAAGGGAAACAATAAAATATGATCTGCTTTTTTTCTTCCTTCTTCCATCTCCTCTCCCTAACCCCTTTGTACAAAAGGACAGGTACAGACACTGTTCCTGGGCCTTGAGAACAGATGTTCATAAGAACACAACTACAATGCTAACGACAGTGCCTTCGTTCAGTGCATTCTTATAACAAGAATCCGGCCTCCCAGACAGAACACAGTGCTTATTTTAAAACCTAGCTTTGATAGATTAGTCCACACAAACTTTGTAGGTGATCACTATGGCATTTTCAACTTTATTTGTAATGGTAGTTCAGTTTATTGCAATCTGAATGTATATCCAATCACATCTTGCATCTTACTTTTTCATGTTAAAGGAGAATCAGTACTGAAAATATGCTATGGGGAAAGTGCTTTGTGGGATCTCTGCACTCGGAAACCACATTAGAAATGATGAAAATCCACGGTCAGTGCTCAGAGCCTCAGCCAAACTTGTTAACTTTCTGTGGCTAGCCTGCTGGTTAATTTTGGATAAATTGAGATATGTATTAAGAATTTAAAAAATACTTTACTATAGATAAAATACCTTAGGAGTAACATAGGCATACGCACGTGTGTCTATTCATATACAAGCATAATAAAAAGACCAGAGCGAAGGAGACATATTTGGCAACTTTGATTACACGTGGTGGATTGGTCCTTTGTCCTTATTAAGTAAACATCTCTCATTGTCTACTGAATACCAAGTCAATACTACCAGTGTCTTTGCTGTGATGAATATCATGACCAAAGTAACCTGGGAAGGAAAGGGCTTATTTGTCTTATACTTTCACACCTCTGTTCATCATCGAAGGAAGTTAGGACCGGAACTCAAACAGGGTAAGAACCTGGAGGTTGGCAAAGATACGGAGTACATGGAGGAGTGCTGCTTACCGCCTCGCTCCCAACGGCTTGCTCAGCCTGCTTTCTGATAGAACAGAGGACCACCAGCTCAGCTGTGACCCACTCAAAATGGCTGAGCCTTCCCCCAACCACAACTGATTATGAAACTGCTCTACTGGCTTGCCTATAGCCTGATCTTATGGAGGCATTTTCTTAGTTGTGGCTCCCTCCTTTCTGGTGACCCTAGCTTTTGTCAAGCCGACATAAAATTAGCCAACACAACCACTAAGCTGAGTCCAGAAAAATGCTTTTGAAGAAAAAAAGCTAGAGAACTCTTTGTCGGATATGTTGTTTTCTAGGTATTTTATTTATTTTATTTGGAATGGGGGGGTGCCTTTATAGAAAGAACAAGAATTCAACCTGCCTACAGAAGATGAAAGCAGAAATGTTATTATTCAGGGGCTGCTTACCTCTACCTGTTGTATTTCATGTAATTTAGAAGGTGTTTGTTTTATAAACAGCCACAGAAAAGCATTGCCTGGAAACAAGTCACAGGAGGTAGAGTTCTGTCACTTTACTGTTGCCTCACATTAAACCTTCCTATTTCTCACTGCCTCAAATTATGAAAAACTCTGAATTTGAGTTATTTACATTAACAATTTTGTTAATTAGTCTATTTAATCTACAAAATTGAAGACAAGTGATCTTCACAAGAAATTTATATGAAGTAAGTGAAAAAAAGTCCACTTTTTAAAAAATGAAATAGCTCTGAAGTGTTGTTTTTCAAAAATTTATACACAAATTTGGAAACACAATCAGTGTGAGTTTGTCACTGTTGATGCATTCACTCTTTTGGTTTACTAGGTAAGGTAAATTAGTAGAAGAAATACTACTATTCAGAGTAAGCAAGCACAATTCATTTTTCATGTTTTCTTTTACTCTTTTCCAACATACATGCTTTTTTACAGAAGTATAGAACTAGTTGTGATATAATCATATTTTATACTTTTAAAATTAGAAACAAATTGTAGATGTTGTTTCATACTTTGCTTTATTCTCCTAATAATGTATCACGGACATCTTTAAAAAAATCGTTATATATTCTACTAAGACACCGGTATTAATGGCCTCAATAGCAGCTCACTTTATGCCTGTACCATAATTCATTTAATGAATGCAAGTAGTGTATTCTTGATGCAATGATACTGAAAATATTGTAAATGGATTCATTTGGGATAATTTATTCATAACCAAGTTTCCTCTATGTTTCTCAACCTGATTTATTTGCAGCCCTCATAAATGGAACACATTATGTTTTGCTTTGCATATATAAAGCATAAACTTATAGTCAAGCTTGAAATATGTGTGTGTGTGTGTTTACTAATATGTGAATATGTGTGCAATGAGGGTAGGGAAGGAATAAAGCTTGGGAATAACTTTTGATAATAACCGGAGCACATAAGGCAAAACCAAGAATACATCACTGCTGGTCCTTCCTGGGGTTCTAGTTGCATCAGAGTTACAGGTTGAAATTTATAGTGAAATAGCAAAGCTGCTTGCCTGTGGCTTTCGTCATGAGCACATCTTAGGAAGGAAAGAGCAAAACAATAAAGGAATTCTGAGTTAGAGAGGTAACTTCTTGCCACGTTTTTATAAGATAGCAAAGGAAGTTGTACTCAGCCCCCAAATCACTTTTGCTACACTGAAACTGGGAACTGTGCCTGTTCCCCTCTATTTTAAATGCACAGACATAGCAGTTGCTTACCTCTGGAGGCTGCTAAGAACTGGAAGCATAAGCACTGTATAAACACAATGAATATTATAGATTCCACAGTTCTTTTCTTTGACATTTTCATCCAATTTTATATTTGGCATTGAAACATTATCACAAATGGGAAAAAAAATGTGAGAGGTTCTCGTTCTGCTTTTCTTCTCACTTTTTAGATCAACTTAAAAAATCAGAGAGAGAAAAGTTAGCTTGTTCTCAGGTACAATGGCATCCATGATAACACATCTCTTCTCCTCTGATCACCCTTTTCTCAGTCTGAGTGTTCATGGATAACATTTTCAGCAAAGAGCCTCACTTTCTCATCATTCTCCAACCCCTGAGCAACAATCAGTGTGTACTCATGTGGCAAAGCCCTGGCCTTTCCTATCAATCCTCTTGACAAGAATGTTGTCAAGTCTCGTTTGTTCTTTTCTGCATTGATGAACTTATTTTGGGAGGCTGGCAGTTATATTTCACATCTGTCTGTGATGTGACAGTGAACCTTAAGGCTCTGTATCTTCTTTGGCTTTCCATGATCCTCTTCAGACATTACGTGAGACAGACTAATGGCCACAGGCACAGAGAACCCATTCTCCAAACAGACACAAGGAATGCTTTGTGTGATGAAGATAGCCTTTTACTATGCGTGACAAATTTTCTTTTCTAACTTTTTGTTATTTATTTATTTATTTATTTATTTATTTATTTATTTACTTATTGTTGTTGATAATACAGCAATAAAAAGTAAGAAGAAAGCAATCTTTATTGTTGTTTAAGGAACATTGATGGAAAGACAGTTATTGCTGCCATTGCTACCAATGGGCATGTAGCTGCTACCTTACTAGACGAATGAGACATCATCTTATGCTTTCCATATTTCTGTGGACCAAAAATGTTAAATATTCCTACAATACTGGGAAAGTGCTGCCCCTAAAGATGATAATTCAGATAAACACACTAAAATCTGTACACCTAAATAAGCTAAATAAGAAGAGGTTCCTGGGTAAGATGATCAATCCTCATTTAGAAAGACAAATGGGATGGACATTGGAAGTAGGAGAAAACAAGAAACAGGACAGGAGCCTATTACAGAGGACTTCTGAAAGACTCCACCTAACAGTATATCAGAGCAGATGCTGAGACTCATAATGAAACCTTGGGCAGAGTGCAGGGAATCATATGAAAGAAGGGAGAGTTAGTAAGACCTGGAAAGGATGGGAATGCCACAGGGACCAAATATATCTGGGCACAGGGGTCTTCTCTGAAACTGATTCTCCAACCAAGGACCATGCATGGATATAACCTAGAACTCCTGCTCAGATGTAGCCAATGGCAGCTCAGCATCCAAGTCGGTTTCCCTTTAAGGGGAACAGGGACTGTCTCTGACATGAACTCAGTGGCTGGTTCTTTGACCTCCCCCAACCCCGAGAGAGGAATAACCTTGCTAGGCCACAGAGGAGGACATTGCAACCAGTCCTGATGAGACCTGATAAACTAGGGTCAGATGGAAGGGGAAAAGGACCTCCTCTACCAGTGGACTTAGAGAGGGTCAGGGAGGAGATGAGGAAGGAAGGTTGGGATTGGGAAGGAATGACGGAGGGGGCTACGGCTGGGATACAAAGTAGATAACCTGTAATTAATATAAAAAATAAAAATTATAAAAATATATGATAATTCAGTAAGTTGACTATAAGAGTCTGTTTTTGGGGAAGCCCAGAAAATATTCCAAATAAATAACAAGTAGTATTCATCAGCCTTTAGCTTAAAAGTCTTTATAAAATGAGAAAGGCCAAGTACCACACAGCCTCAGTGCAAAGCAGAGAATGCTTTGAGAATATGGAGATAATTCTTAGTACTTACTTAGTTCTATTACAAATTAAAGAAAAGAATCACAAAGCCTTGATGATACTGGCATTAGTTTTTCTCTTGTGCTTTTTAGTTTCAATGTAAGAATGATTTTTCCATTCTGGTGTAGCTATATGTAATTGAAAATTTCCTATATAGAGAGGACATATGAGATTAAAAAAATCTGTAGTTGGGCAATAGAAGTAGTTGGTTGAGAGGCAGTTTGTACTAAGAACACAGCCCTTTATTTGTAGAACCCGATCTCCATCATTTTTGCTCGGATAGTTTGACTAACCTTGTCTGATGCTCCACTTCTCTGCCTAGCAGCTGGGTTAAGATCATAAAAGCAAATTACCTATGGGAGCATCCTTGTGTTTAGGGGCAATCCTGCTATACCTTTGACTTCTCAAAAAAGGTACCTTTGTGTCTTGCGCATCCCACACAGTCTGTGTTGCAACTGTACATTTCCTCATTCCTTGCTGGTTCAGCCACATTTCTGCACATTTAGAAATTTTTGTTTTTGTATCTCAGGTTCCAGTCTAACTTCTAATGTCCTACCCAAAGTGTAATGCTTATTATTCTCATCATTTATAGACAGTGTAGTAGAAAAAGAAACATAAGAATACATGAAGCAGCTAGGAGCAGTAATATGATCAGCAATAACACAAGCTTGCATAAAAAAACTCATCATATGCAACATTCACAATAGATTCTTGGATAGCGTCCAACCAGCAACTTTACAAAAGATAACCACCTATGAGGTGCTGTTAATACAATAGAGGATGAGAAGGAAATAACACAAAGTGATGATAGTGAAAATACATGGCAACCGCATCAGACAGATGTAATTAGTAGCCTACCTTTCCCTCAAACTTGCTATGTTAGCATTTTTTTTTTTTTTGCTGTGATAAAAGAGCTGAGATTAAAAAAAAAAAAAACAATTCAAAGGAGTAGAAGTTTATTTTTGAATCATGGCTTCATATAGTTCAGCTCATGGCTGGCTGCCACCGTGGTCTCATGCCTGTGCTGAGGTGGCACAACAGCACTGGAGGTGGGGACATAATATGGAACAATTCTGTTAATCTTATTACGGCAAAGGTAGAGAGGAGAGATGGGCGGGAGAACAAGGAATGCTCTTAAAAAAGAGCATTCACTGATAATCCACTCTCTTCACCTAGACTTTACCACCTAACATCCCATTCTATCGTATTATTTCACTGATAAGCTTAGTGCCCTCATTAAAAAAGAATCATCTCTCGATGCTCTCAACTTAGTGCCCTTATTAAAAACTTACCTACCAAATAGGGATCAAGCTATCTACACACATCAGCCTTCTTTACAGATACTTTATACCCAAACCATGAGACTCTTCTCTCTCTTTGATGAAATATAAATATATTTTTGTTTAAAAAGTGTGAGTGTTGAGTTTTATCTGTAGCTTGTGAACTACCATACTTCTATAACTTAGAGGTTGAGGCAGAAAGATGAACAGTCCAAAGCGGAAGCAAACATGGCCTCCATAGTAAGTTCCAGGCTAGTCTGGGTTACTTAGTGAGACCACGTATTAAAAGAAAGAGAAAAAGGTATTTTAAAAGTAGAGAGTGAGGATATTGAGGGCAGAGAAGTTTAAGTAGGAAAGCCATTCAGGGAGAAGGAAGGTGAGTGAGAAAAAGAGAAAAAGAGCATGAGAAAGCCACAGGGAAACCCACTAGTTGTAACCAAATTAAAAGAATTTAAAGACATGAACCCTGCCTCCCAGGAGCTGTGAATTACTTAACAAAACTTCAGTGCCAAGCGTGTGGTATCTCAAGAGTGGTTGATCAGAGAGGTTCCATTCATCTCGTTTGCTCACCATAACTGGATAATAAGATGCTATTGATAAAAATACCATATATCTAGGTTTCATGGTATAGGGAAATCAAGGAGGCGCTGACTTATAAGCTTCCTCCTTGATTGCTCACTTTCATGGTCCCACCGGTATTTTGTAGGCTGCTGGGGGAGAAAGGCATCCATGCTCTTACCCAGCTGTGAACAGTGGAACAGGAAGACCAACCTGTCAAGCAAGATGCATCTACTTGGGCAATCATGACATTCACTACTGGTAGGGGAGCAACCAACTACTTTTTGATTGACTGTGAAGCCTATTCTGTAAGAAAGAATACATGGCATGTGTTATAGACCTGGTTAAAAAAGTAACTATACACATATTAACAATTAATGAAAAAATAGGTATGGATTTGAAAGACAGCAAATAAAGTTTTATTAAAAGGTTTGCAGTGAAGAAAGAGAAGAGATGAATGATGTATTTATATTATAATCTCAGAAAAATAAATGAAAAGAAAGAAAGACCCCTCACAGGGGGAAGCTATATATCCTAGAGGAAATTTCATACCATCCTATAAATAAATTTACACAAAATTAAACTGCCCTTTAAATATTTGTGTTTATACCCACAGGCAAATGCTACTTTCAGCCTTATTCTAAGAAGCCTGTCTTTCCAGTGAATGGTGATAAATGTGGGGACTCATGGTTGCACATGGTGCTAAGAATAAGTGACATATGAGTACTCAGCCCTAAAAATACGTCTTCTACCATGTCTTCTAATGTTCATGGAACATCACAGAAGAGAAGACAGAAGGAATATATGAGCTGCAAGGTAGAAGGCCTGTGAAATATCATCTTCTGGCTAGGACATAAACATTGCAATAAAGAACTAATAACAGCTGTGGATAAATACACTAGATTTGCACAAGAATAGGAGCCTCTGTGGTTATGAGTGGATGGAGGAGAGACTCAGAGGACCCTAACCCACAAAAAGAAACTTTCGTTACTTATGGATTTGAGGAAAGGGGCAATTCTTGCCTTTAGTTGTGTATCCATTGTAAATCCACCGTGTTTCAATGGAGAGTTCCAATCCACTGGTTACAGAGATGGTCAAACTTAACCAAAATTCATGAATCCAGGTCTGAAACTGGAAGGGAGGAGTAAGGTTGACAGGGATTAGGTTGTGAAGAAAACAAAAAGCAGGGTTGGTGGAAACTAGAATCAGAATGCATTACATGCATGTGTTAAATGCTCAAAGAACAAAAGGGCAAAGCACACACACATAAGTTTATATTGCACTTATAAATCCCATTTTTATTTGTTGATGTTCAGATTTCTGGTTTTGACATTTCTGTGTCTAAGGATCCTGTCATCGTCTAGAAAAGTGACTGTCTCCTCAATGATTTTCCTGCCTCTCAGATTTTCCATTTGGGTTCTCTCCAACTTGCATTTTATATGGGGATTCTGGGAAATTGGACTAAGACATCTGCAAGGCTATTGATTATATAGTAATTAGTCTTTTCTGAATCTAATGTGTATATTTACACAAATTAAAGGATTGGTAGGGCAACCCTAATTGAAATAAAAACAAAAACAGTGCCAGCCCTTCCAATGTAATGGCACTTCCTGCCCTCAGTTTTGATCTTGCTATTTGTAGTTCTGAGGCAATAGTAGCTGAAGATTACAGTTCACTTCAAGTGACTTTCTAACGTGTTGATAAAACATATTCATCGACTTCCACTGTTCTCTCTGTGTACTTTTAAAATTCATTACAGAGATAATTATTAAATGTTTATTTCAGCCTATCTGTGTCCTCTTGTTCTGTAATCACCTTTCATAGGGACTGGGAGAATAAAAGAGATTGTTGTATGTGATTATTTTCAGAATTTATCTAAAATTTCACAAATGTTGTCAAAATGTTGTTTGGCTAATCCTGAATATCTTCTATTCTCTCAAAAAGGAAATGATAAGGAAGTAAAGAGACAGGCAGGGCTAGTAAAAGGGAATTATTTTACCTGGGAGCTCAGGAATTTGATATAAATGAGAGCCAGGAACTGTTTGATTTCCTTTTTCTGTAATTTATAATAATGTCATTTTTTTCAGGTCTAGTCTACTATGTGTTCTTTGATTTTCTTAGTACATAAAACCAGAACTTTGACAATGAATATGTAATAATATAGGATAAACATACTAAAATCTATACTCCTAAAGAAACTAAACAAGAATGAAGACCCTAAGGTCTCAATCCTTGCTCAATCCTTACTCAAAAAGCAAATAGGATAGACAATGGAAGCAGGAGAAAACAGGAAACAGGCAGGAGCCTACCACAGAGAGTCTCTGAAAGACTCTACCCAGCAGGATTTTGAAGCAGATGCTGAGACTCATAACCAAACTTTGGGCAGAGTTCAGGGAATCTTATGAAAGAAGATCTGGAGGGGACAGGAGCTCCACAAGGAGAACAACAGAACAAAAATATCTGGGCCTATGGGTCTTTACAAAGATGGACACCCCAACCAAGTACCATGAATGGAGATAATGTAGACCCCTTACTAAGATGCAGCCCATGGCAGCTCAAGTGTGTTCCCCAGTAAGAGGAGCAGGGGCTGTTTCTGATGTAATCTTAGTAGCTGGCTCTTTGATCACCTCTTCCTTAGGGGAGGGCAGCCTTACCAGGCCACAGAGAAAGATAATGCAGCCAGTCCTGATGAGACCTGATAGGCTAGGGTCAGATGGAAGGGGAGGAGGACATCCCATATCAGTAGACTGAGGGAGGGGCAGGAAGAAGAAAATGAAGGAAGGGTAGGATTGGGAGAAGACAAAGGAGAGGGCTATAGCTGGGATACAAAGTGAGTAACTTGTAATAATAAAAAAATTTAAAAACTGAATATGTAGCCAATAAGATAGCTTGGTGCTGCGAAGCCTGACCATCTGGGTATACTCGTCAGCATTCACATAAAGTAGAAGAAGGGAACTGGCATCCGCATGTTAAACTTTGATCTACACATGCATGCTATAGCACAAGTAGGGACACACACACACAGAAACAAATGTGGAAATAAACAAATGAAATAATGAAGTGAAATGCAAATAAACATGCGACTTGAGATCTTGAGACAATGTCTGAGGACGAGGTAGGCCAGGAGTGTCCGTGGGGGTATGATGTCATCTCTAAATGTTCATAGGGCTCATGGAATACAAGTAACCCTGGAGCTATAGGCAAGATACACTTGATACAGGCTTATATGCACATTCCTCAGTAATTTTGTTTTGTCACTACAGTCTGGATTTCTGTTTCCTCTCACTCCAACCCGAATATTGAGGCAGATGTTGTTTTGTTTCAATATCCTCTGTTACGTGTGACCATGGCATCCATCACCCGTCAAGCAAGACAGTTGGAAGCTTTGGCTTTACCTGTAACATGTCCCATATTGTGGGGTTTGAAAAAAGGGCTATTTTCTAATTATTAATAATGTTTCAAAATATAGAGCACAGTTTGGGGCATTTCCTCTACATTCATATATGTTATATTATTTTTATAAATTACAAAACCCTCAAAACTTTACTATTATTATTTTTAAAAATACCTTAGAATTGAGTGATGTTAAAATCTATGTGCATGCATGCTTATATGTGCAGGACTGCATGCGTGTCTGTGTGAGTGCATGTGTGTACGTGTGTATTAATCTGTTATGTTGGAGATAAATATACAGCTGAAAACAGCTTCTTAAACTTACACTATACACCTGCATATAACCTATAAATGATCCTCCTGCCCCATCTCCCCCTTTTTTTAAGTTCTAGGCTTGTCTACTAGGAATGTAAGGGAAGACATAGTGGAATTAAACAGACCTTGAAAATGTATACAAATATTTAAAATATAGAAAAAGAAATTAAATAGTTCATGACTCCCATTCATATCTATTGTCACATAAAAAAAAAAAAGTTGTTCCTGAAATGAGTCTTAACTATGAGTGTGAGATTATATTGGAGCTCTCCAGGACTTATTGCAGAGCTTATCTTGTATAATCAAAACTTCAAACATTGAATCTCAAGCAATACCACCAAGTTTCCTCCTTTGCTATATGACTTTTCCTGGAAAAATATGAACTCTCAGATTTTGGCACTGCTGCCTTCAGACTGCAAAACTATATATTTATCTCCAATTGCCAGATAGCTCACTAGAGGGTTAAAGAGGCAGTTCTATTCTAAATTAGTGAGGCAGTGAATCTACATACAGGAGTATGGAGGGTTACTCCAGGGGAACAGGGGATGGGTTACTCAGAAGTGTATGCGTTGCTCACAGGAACAGGGATTTCAGAGAAAAATTTTCACTGAAAATCCTATCTCACAAAAGTGATATCTCTGGAAAGCTGAATAGTGGAGGTCTTGCATTTTGAAGGCAGCCCTGCCAAGGGTTTCTTCTCAGCAGTTGCTACTGCTTATATAAATTTGAAGAAGAGCCTTGTAAACCTCATAACTTTCAGAAGTCTCCTGGCCCATGTAAATTTTGTTCACTTTCTGGGTTTTACAGGCCTCTTTCCTCCTTCCTATAGATGATGTTTCAATTCAATTTCCGTTTTTTTCGAGTCCTTTCTTGGTCTTTAGTAATCACTGTTCCCTGCTCTGCGTCTATAAATCTATTTTCTTTTTGTTACATTTATTTACTTTGGTTTATAATAAAAATATTCTTCATATGCTCATCAATTTCTTTTTATGTTTAAGTATGTTTTTCTTGATAACTTCATGCAAGAATGCTATATTTACATCATTGAGATCTCTCCCTCTGCCCTTTCAACTCTTCTTCTGTCCCCCACATCCTCTCAAAATTATGATACCTTATTCTTTAATTCCATGAGTGCATGAATAAGTATGTGCATGTGTGCATGCTTGCACGTATGCAGCGTGTGTGTGTGTGTGTGTGTGTGTGTGTGTGTAAATGCAACCTGCTGAGTCCATTAAGTGTTGGTCATATATATGTATTCAAGGCTAACAACTTGGCATTAGATAACCTATTGGGTGCTCATGCCTGAAGAAGACTGATTTTCTATCAGATGTCATTAATTGCCTGTAGCTTTAATCTAGAGGTGGGACCTCATGAGATTTCCCCCATTCATGTCGGCTTGCCTACCGATACTGTAATCATCAGAGGCTTGCAAGTCAAAACTGCAATGAGATAACATCTCCTATCTGTTATACTATTATCAAAAGCTAAGGAGCAGTAAGAGCAAAGCTGTGAAACGCATGAAGTTTTGTTTAATATTAATGGAAATTTATGGATCCATTATGAGATTCAGTATGTTGTTTCCTTAAAATATTTAATATAAAACTACCATATAACCTAATATTCCAAAAATATATATACTGCCCAATGGAATTTAGACTTCAAACATTTAAAAAGATTCTCTGCATTCGTATGCTCACTGCAGGGAATTAATGCTCATTGCTCATTATTCCTATGTTCACTATAGTATTATCCTTATGTTCATTACAGCATTATTCCTATGCTCACCACAATATTATACCTATGCTCATTATAGCATTGTTTCCAATACCAAGGGCGAGGAATGCCAAAGCTTTACAATAATAGTGATAGAAATTGCAATTCTGGTCTTGGATTGGATATGTTTATTTGATTTTTTTTCTTGTTGTCTGAGCATGCCTCAGATTTACTAAGCCTCTTTTTAGTTCTTTGTAAAGAGGGAAAAATGATGCCTCTTCAATTAGCTATACTACAGATTAAAACTGGCATATGCAAATTTTCTACCACTTCACCAAGTACACTTTAAACATCCAAAATGTATTAACTGTTACATAGTAAGCAATCCCAATATTTGATTAAGAAAAATTAGAGAATTAGGAGCTACAGCACAAACCAGAAAGACGCTATGTAAAAGTAGACAAGGGACAGACAAGGAAACTGAGAAATGTTTACATTCTAATTACAGTGAGAGTTGATGAGCCCAACGAATCCAGAGAGAGTTTGGTTAAATAATGAAGATAAAGTACAGATAAAAACAATGTAAACTGAGTTCTTCAAACACTGTTTTATGATAAAGACCCTTTTATATGTTGCATTATTTTTAATACAAAACTAAACTATTTAAATATATATACATTTATTGTATTTATGTCTACATGTGTATAATAAAAATCAGGGAGGTAGTCTAACATCTTCCACTGTAAGTCTCCAAAGGAAGTCCTTCAGGAGGACATTCCATATTAGGCAAAGAGAAAGTTAAGATCTTTCTGTGCAAGAAACTTGAGTGTGTAAGTTTTTATAATAAGGATTGTGCTAAGCAAGTGAGTTGGAGATCACCTATAGATATTGTAGCATCTCCTACTGACAGTTTGAAAACCACATTGTTTTTTACCTGTTGCTACATGGGGAGAGGCCCAGGATCAGACTGAGTAATTTTGTTTAACCTGGTGTGGAGATTTTGGTAGTTTCCTTTTTCTTTTTTTTTTTTTTTAATTTTTTATTAATTGCGCTTTATTCATTTTGTATCCTCCCATAAGCCCCTCCCTCCTCCCCTCCCAAACCCACCCTCCCTCCCCTTTCTGCATGCATGCCACTCCCCAAGTCCACTGATAGGGGAGGTTCTCCTCTTCTTTCTGATCTTAGTCTATCAGTTCTCATCAAAAGTGGCTGCATTGTCCTTTACTATGGCCTGATAAGGCTGCTCCCCCCTCAGGGGGAAGTGATCAACGAGCAGGCCAATCAGATTATGTCAGAGGCAGTCCCTCTTCCCATTACTATGTAACCCACTTGGACACTGAACTGCCATGGGCTACACCTGTGCAGGGGTTCCAGGTCATCTCCACGAATAGTCCTTGGTTGGAGTATGGGTCTCTGGGAAGTTCCCTGTGTTCAAATTATCTTGTTCTGTTGCTCTCCTTGTGGAGTTCCCGTCCCCTCCAGTTCTTACTATTTCCCACTTCTTATATAAAATTCCATTCACTCTGCCCATCAGTTGGCCCTCAGGCTCAGCATCTGCTTTGACAGTCTATACTGCAGAAGATTTCAGAGGCCCTCTGTGGCAGGTTTCAAGGTTGTTTCCTGTTTTCTTCTGGCTTTCAGAGGCCCTTTGTAGCAGGTTCCGAGGTTGTTTCCTATTTTCTTTTTCTTCTGATGTCCATCCTCTTTGCCTTTCAGGATGGGGATTGAACATTTTAGTTAGGGTCCTCTCTTTTGCTTAGTTTGTTTAGATGTACAGATTTTAGTGGGTTTATTCTATATTGTATGTTTATATGAGTGAGTATATACCATGCGTGTCTTTTTGCTTCTGGGACAACTCACTCAGGATGATCCTTTCCAGGTCCCACCATTTACCTGCAAATTTCATGATTTCCTTATTTTTCATTGCTGAGTAATACTCCATTGTATAGATGTACCACAGTTTCTGCATCCATTCTTCAGTTGAGGGGCATCTGGGTTGTTTCCAGCTTCTGGCTATTACAAATAATGCTGCTACAAACATGGTTGAGCAAATGTCCTTTTTGTGTACTTGCGCCTCTTTTGGGTATATGCCTAGGAGTGGTATGGCTGAATCTTGAGGAAGCGCTATTCCTAGTTGTCTGAGAAAGCGCCAGATTGATTTCCAGAGTGGTTGTACCAGTTTACATTCCCACCAGCAGTAGAGGAGGGTTCCCTTTCTCCACAACCTCTCCAGCATGTGTTGTCCCTTGAGTTTTTCATCTTGGCCATTCTGATGGGTGTAAGGTGAAATCTCAGGGTTGTTTTGATTTGCATTTCCCTAATGGCTAATGAGGTTGAGCATTTCTTTAAGTGCTTCTCTGCCACTCGATATTCCTCTACAGAGAATTCTCTCTTTAGCTCTGCTCCCCATTTTTTAAGTGGATTACTTGGTTTGTTGCTTTTCAGCTTGTTTAGTTCTTTATATATATTGGAGATGAGTCCTCTGTCAGATAAAGGGTTGGTGATGATTCTTTCCCAATCTGTAGGCAGTCGCTTTGTTTTGATGACGGTGTCCTTTGCTTTACAGAAGCTTTTCAATTTCATGAGGTCCCATTTATTGATTATTGCTCTTAGAGCCTGTGCTGTTGCTGTTCTGTTCAGGAAGTTTTCTCCTGTACCAATGAGTTCTAGGGTATTGCCCACTTTTTTTTCTAGCCGATTTAGTGTGTCTGGTTTTATGTTGAGGTCTTTAATCCACTTGGACTTCAGTTTTGTGCAGGGTGATAAGTATGGATCTATTTTCATTTTTCTACATGTAGACATCCAGTTGGACCAGCACCATTTGTTGAAGATGCTATTTTTTTCCATTGTATGGTTTTGGCATCTTTGTCAAAATTCAGGTGTCTGTAAGTGTGTGGGTTTATTTCTGGGTCTTCTGTTCGATTCTATTGATCCACCATTCTGTTTCTATGCCAGTACCATGCAGTTTTTATAACTGTTGCTCTATAGTACAGCTTGAGATCAGGGATGGAGATACCTCCAGAAGATCTTTTATTGTAGAGGATTGTTTTAGCAATTCTTGGTTTCTTGTTATTCCATATGAAGTTGAGAATTTTTCTTTCCAGGTCTGTAAAGAATTGTGTTGGCAATTTGATGGGGATTGCATTAAATCTGTAGAATGCTTTTGGTAAAATGGCCATTTTTACTATGTTAATCCTGCCAAGCCATGAGCATGGGAGAATTTTCCATCTTCTCATATCTTCCTCTAATTCTTTCTTCAGAGACTTGAAATTTTTTTCATACAAGTTTTTGACTTCCTTGGTTAGGGTTACACCAAGGTACTTTATGTCATTTGTGGCTATTGTGAAGGGTGTTGTTTCTCTAATTTCTTTCTCAGCCCTTTTGTCATTTGTATACAGGAGTGCTACTGATTTTTTTTTTTGAGTTAATTTTGTATCCGGCCACTTTGCTGAAGGTGTTTATCAGCTGTAGGAGTTCCCTGGTAGAGTTTTGGGGGTCACTCATATATACTATCATATCATCTGCAAATAGTGATAATTTGACTTCTTCCTTTCCCATCTGTATCCCCTTGATCTCCTTCAACTGTCTTATTGCTCTAGCAAGGACTTCCAGCACTATGTTGAAGAGATATGGAGAGAGTGGGCAGCCTTGTCTTTTCCCTGATTTCAGTGGGATTGCTTTAAGTTTCTCTCCGTTCAGTTTGATGTTGGCTATAAGCTTGCTGTAAATCGCCTTTACTATGTTTAGATATGTGCCTTGAATCCCTGATCTCTCCAGTACTTTAAACATGAATGGATGTTGGATTTTGTCAAATGCTTTTTCAGCATCTAGGGACATTATCATATGGTTTTTTTCTTTCAGTTTGTTAATATGGTGGATCACATTGATGGATTTCCGTATATTGAACCACCCCTGCATATCTGGGATGAAGCCTACTTGGTCATAGTGGATAATATCTTTGATGTGTTCTTGTATTCGGTTTGCAAGTATTTTGTTAAGTATTTTTGCATCAATGTTCATAAGGGAGATTGGCATGAAATTCTCTTTCTTTGTTGAGTCTTTGTGAGGTTTAGGTACCAAGGTGATTGTGGCTTCATAGAATGAGTTTGGTAATGTTCCTTCTGTTTCTATTTTGTGGAATAGTTTGAAGAGAATTGGAGTTAGCTCTTCTTTGAAGGTCTGGTAGAATTCTGCGCTGAAGCCATCTGGTCCAGGGCTTTTTTTGGATGGGAGACTTTTGATGACTGCTTCTATTTCTTTGGGGGATATAGGACTATTTAATTGATTTACCTGGTTCTGATTCAGCTTTGGTAAGTCAAATTGATCAAGAAAATTGTCCATTTCATTTATGTTTTCAAATTTTGTTGAGTATAGACTTTTGAAGTAAGTCCTAATGATTGTTTGGATTTCCTCAGTGTCTGTAGTTATGTCCCCCTTTTCATTTCTGATTTTGTTGATTTGGGTGCTGTCTCTCTGCATTTTAGTTAGCTTGGCTAAGAGTTTGTTGATCTTGTTGATTTTCTCAAAGAACCAGCTCTTGGTTTCATTGATTCTTTGAATTGTTTTATTTGTTTCTAATTGATTGATTTCAGCCCTGAGTTTGATTATTTCCCGCCGTCTACTCCTTTTTGGTGTATCTGCTTCTTCTTTTTCTAGGGTTTTTAAGTGGGCCATTAAGTTGCTTGAATGAGCTGTCTCGAATTTCTTCTTGAAGGCACTTAGTGCTATGAACTTTCCTCTTAGCACTGCTTTCATTGTGTCCCACAAGTTTGGGTATGTTGTGTCTTCATTTTCATTGAGTTCTAGAAAGGCTTTAATTTCTTTCTTTATTTCTTCCCTGACCCAGCTGTCATTTAGTAACAAGTTGTTCAGTTTTCATGTGTGTGTAGGCTTTTTGCTATTTCTGTTGTTGTTGAAGTCCAGCTTTATTCCATGGTGATCAGACAGGATACAAGGGATTATTTCAGTCTACTTGTATCTGTTGAGGCTTGCTTTGTGACCAACTATATGGTCTATTTTGGAGAAGATTCCATGAGGTGCTGAGAAGAAGGTAAATTCTTTTGTGTTTGGGTGTAAAGTTCTGTAAATGTCTGTGAGGTCCATTTGATTCATGACCTCTGTCAGCGATATTGTTTGTTTGTTTAATTTCTGTTTTGTTGACCTGTCCTTTGTTGAGAGTGGGGTGTTGAAGTCTCCCACTATTAATGTGTGGGGATCAATATGTGGTTTAAATTTTATCGATGTTTCTTTTACAAATGTGCGTTCTCTTGTATTTGGGGCATAGATGTTTAGGATTGTGATGTCTTCCTGGTGGAATTTTCCCTTGATGAGTATGAAGTGTCCTTCCTCATCTCTTTTTATTAATTTTGGTTGGAAGTCTATTTTATCAGATATTAGAATGGCTACTCCTGCTTGTTTCTTGGGTCCATTTGCTTGGAAAGTCGTCTTCCAACCTTTTACCCTCAGGTAATGTCTATCTTTGTGTCTTAGGTGTGTTTCTTGTATGCAACAGATTGCTGGGTTTTGTTTACGTATCCATTCTGTTAATCTGTGTCTTTTTACTGGAGAGTTGAGTCCATTGATGTTGAGAGAGATTAATGACCAGTGGCTGTTAGATCCTTTGATTTTGATGTTGGCTGTGTTCATAAGGTTGTGTGCTTGGTTGCTTTTTGTTTTGCTGTAGTATGGTTAATTATTTCCTGTGATTTCTTGAGAGAAGATAATTTTCTTGGGTTGTATTTTCCCTTCCAGTGTCTTCTGTAATGCTGGATTTGTGTGTAGATTTTGTTGAAATTTGTTTTTGTCATTGAATATCTTGTTTTCTCTGTCTATGAGGACTGAGAGTTTTGCAGGTTATAGTAGCCTGGGTTGACATCTGTGTTCTCTTAGGGTCTGCATGATATCTGTCCAGGCCCTTCTGGCTTTCATAGTTTCTGTTGAAAAGTCAGGTGTGATTCTAATGGGTTTGCCGTTATATGTTACTTGGCCTTTTTCCCTTGCAGCTTTTAGTATTTTTTCTTTGTTCTGTATACTTACTGTTTTGATGATTATGTGGCGGGAGGATTTTCTTTTCTGGTCAAATTTGTTGGGTGTTCTGTAGGCCTCATGTATCCTTATTGGCTTCTCCTTTAAGTTGGGGAAATTTTCTTCAATGATTTTGTTGAAAATATTTTCTGGGCCTTGGAGAAGGGAGTCTTCGTTTTCCTCTATTCCTATTATTCTTAGGTTTTGTCTTTTCATATTGTCTTGGATTTCTTGGACGGTCTGTGTCAGGAATTTTTTGGATTTAACATTTTCTTTGACAGATACATCGATTTCTTCCATTGTATCTTCTACACCTGAGATTCTTTCTTCCATTTCTTGTATTCTGTTCGTTATGCTTACCTCTGTAGTTCCTGTTTTCTTCCCTAAATTCTTTCTCTCCATTATTTCTTCCATTTGTGTTTTCTTTCATTTTTCTAGTTCTATCTTCAGGTCTTGAGTTGTTTTGTTTCCTTCCTTCACCTGTCTGCTTGTATTTTCCTCTTTTTCGTTTAGTTCCTTCAACTCTGTCTCTTTTATTTCTTTCAGTGATTTAATTATTTCTTCTCTGAAGGCCACAAGCTGTTTGGCTGCATCTTCCTGTATTTCTTCATGGATGGCCCTAATCTGCTTGTCTTTATCTTCCTCCATTTCTTTATGGATAGCCATGATCTGTTTGGTTTTATCTTCCTCTAATTCTTTAAGTATTTTATTTGTTTCCTCTATTATTCTCTTCATCAACATAGATGTAAGGTCATCTTCTTGATTTTCTATTATGCTGCATTGTTCAGGTCTGTTCGCTCCTGGATGGCTGGGTTCTGGAGATGCCATATTGCTCTGTCTTTTGTTGGTTGAGCCTTTACGCTGACTTCTACCCATTGGGCTGATTTAGGTGTTGGCTGTTAGTTTCTGTGCTTCCTGGAGTCCTGAGGTAGGGAGTATCCCCTTGGCTGAAAGATGATTTTTCCTGAAGGAGTCCTTCTCTGCTTTTTGGTTATGGTCACTGTATGGCCAGTGTTTCTCCGGAGTTGCCACTGCTCACCTCAGGTTTATAGCCCTGAGTAGTAGCTGTGGTCTATGTTAGGCAGGGGGGATCTCCTCTTACCCATAGAATTTCTCAAGACAGCTGCCCCACTGCTGGGTTTCTTGTTATAAATTTAGTGTGCTGCTGCTCACTAAATTTCCATGTACAGTCCTCGTGAAGAAACTGCTGATTCCCTAGCTGTGGGGTTTTCTCCCAACAGGGAAACTCAGTCTGTTATCCTGGGGCGCACAGTTCTGTCCGGGAAAGTGGGAGGTGCACTCAGCAAGTCTCTGGGCCAGAGGCTGATTGCTCTGCTCTGGACCTGGAGAATGTGCACCTAGGTTGAGTTGGCGCCTGGGGGCATTGTTCTGGTCTGGAGGCTGGGTGCCTCACTCTGGACCAGAAGCTGTGTGTCTCTGTTTGGGATGGCAGCTGCAGGCACTGCTCTGGTCCAGACGCTGTGGGTGCAGCCCTCTTGAAGGACCAGGGATTCCCACAGTTTTGACAGTCTAGCTAGCAATAACTGGTTGATCCTTGGCACCGTATCTGAGGGCTTCTGTAATGGCTCTCTGGCTTTTGTAGGTCTGAGGATGCAGCTGTGTGTCCCAGTGCCCTAGGGGAACTCAATAATGGCGGCAGAGCACAGTGCTCCTGCCTGCACTAGAGTCTGCGTGAGTCCAGGAAGTGTTTTGGTGCTGGGTGTCCTAAGTGTTAGAGCTGCTGACCCCCTCCGCTGGGGGTTTCCTCCTGCCAGAGACACGCAGTCTGGTGCCCTGGTGCCCTGGTGCCCACAGTTCTATCTGAGGCGGCAAATCAGGCACGCAGACAGGGCTCCGTGCAGGCGCCTGTGTCCCGGCTCTGGGTCCGGACTGGCTCTTGGGGCACCCGCAGAACCCGAGTCTTTTCCAGGGGATGTCTGGGTAACCTGAGGTTGGTCCCAATTGTTTCCTGCTCCGTGGGGTTATCTCTCGACTGGGAAATCCAGTCTATGATGTTGTGGGCCCACAGTTCTGTCTGGGATCATGACCAGATTGCGCTGGCGGGTAGCTCTGGGCTGCGGACCAAGCGCCTGGCGGAACCGGGATCTCTTCCGAGGTTTAGCCGGGTGAGTTAAAGCTGATTGAATCCCCCACCGTGGGGTACCCTCTCACCTGTGAAACACAATCATTTGTGTTTTATGGCTGCGAGTTCTGATTGCTGGTCACTGTGCCAATCCTGCTGTGCTGCTCCTCAGAATGAGAGTCCTCCCAGTGCTGCCATCTTGCCCCGCCCCGTAGCTTTTCTTTTTTTTTTAACATTATATGTAAAGAATTTTATTATTCTTTAGCCTAGTAAAATAAATTTTTAATCTTGATTATTTTTAACTGTATTTTTTCTTTACTGTTTATTCATTTTAACTAATTAATTTATTATTATTACAATTTATTCAATTTGTATCCCTGCTGTGGCCCCCTTCTTCATCTCCTCCCAATCCCGGCCTCCTTCCCTCTTCTTCCTCTATGTCCCCCACCACCCTAGTCCACTGATATGGGAGAACCTCCTCCCTTTCTATCCGACCCTAGCCTATCAGATCTCATCTGGACTGGTTGCGTTGTCTTCCTCTGTGGACTGGCAAGGCTGCACCCCCCAGGGGTAGGTGATCAAAGAGCCTGCCACTGAGTTCATGTTAGAGATAGCCCTTATTCCCCTTACAAGGGAATCCACTTGGAGACTGAGTCTATGGGCTACATCTGAACAGGGGTAAGTTTTAGTTCCTCTCCATGAATAGTCCCTGGTTGGTTTGTCAGTCTCTTCAGGGTCCCCAGGGCTTAGGGTTTTTTTTTTTTTTGTCTCCTTTTTGGAGCTCCTGACCCCTCCAGGTCTTTCTATTTCCTCCTTCTTTCATAAAATTCTATGCATTTTTACCAAAGTTTGGCTAGGAGTCTCAGCTTCTGCTTCTATACCTTGATAGTTGAGTCTTTCAGAGGCCCCCTGTGGCAGGCTCTTGTCCTGTTCCCTGTCTTTTCCTGCTTCCGATATCTATCACGTTTGCCCTTGTGAATGCGAATTGAGCATCTTCCCTAGGGTCTTCCTTGTTGTTTAGCTTCTTTAGGACTATAAATTTTAGTATGTTTATCTTATATTATATGTCTAATAATCACTTATGAATGAGTAGATACCATCTGTGTCTTTCTGCTTCTGAGTTACCTCACTTAAGATGATCTTTTCTAGTTCCCACCATTTGCCTGCAAATTTCATGATTGCCTTGTTTTTAATAGCTGAGCAGTGTTCCATTGCGTAAATGTATCACAATTTCTGTATCTATTCCTCTGTTGAGGGACATCTAGGTTGTTTCCAGATTCTGGGTATTACAAAAAGGGCTGTTACAAATATGGTTCAGCAAATGTCCTTGTTGTATAACTGAGCTTATTTTGGATATATGCCTAAGAGTGGTGTAGCTGGATCTTGATGTAACACTATTCCTAATTGTCTGAGAAAGCTCCAGATTAATTTCAAAGTGGTTGTACAGGTATACATACCCACCAGCAATGAAGGAGGGTTCCCCTTTCTCCATATCCAGTCTAGCATGTGTTGTCACTTTAGTTTTTGATCTTAGCCATTTTGATGGGTGTAAGTTAGAATCTCATGGTTGTTTTGATTTGCATTTCCCTGATGGCTAAGGACATTGAAGATTTCTTTAAATGTTTCTCTGCCATTCGATACTCCTCTACTGAGAATTCTGTTTATCTCTGTACCCCATTTTTATTAATTATTTTTATTTTTATTAATTACAGTTTATTCACTTTGTATTCCCCCTGTACCTCCATCCCTCCTTCCCTCCCAATCCTCTCCTCCCTCTTCCCCACCCATGTCCCTCTCCCAGTCCACTGAAAAGGGAGGTCCTCCTCCCTTTCCCTCTGATCCTAGTCTATCAGGTCTCATCAGGAGTGGCTTCTTTGTCTTCTTCTGTGGCCTGGTAAGGCTTCTCCCCTCTCAGGGGGAGGTGACCAAAGAGCATGCCAATCAGTTCATGTCAGAGACAGTCCCTGTCCCCATTGCTATGGAGGTCACTTGGACACTGAACTGCCATAGGCTACCTCCGTGCATTGGTTCTAGGCCATCTCCATGAGTGTAACCCATTTTTTAATTGGATTACTTGGTTTGTTGCCTTTTAACTTCTTAAGTTCTTATAAAACCCAGAATTGCTAAAACAGTCCTGTACAATAACAGGCCTTCTGGAGGTATCTCCATCCCTGATCTCAAGCTGTACTATAGAACAACAGTAATTAAAAATGGCATAGTACTGGCATAAAAACAGAATGGTGGATCAATGAAATTGAAGACCCAATAATAAACCCTCTCACCTACAGATACTTCATTTTTGACAAAGAAGCCAAAACCATACAATGGAAAAAAGATAGCATCTTCAACAAATGGTGCTGGTCTAACTGGATGTCTACATGTTCAAAAATGCAAATAGATACATATTTATCACCCTGCACAAAACTAAAGTACAAGTTAATCAAAGACCTCAACATAAAACCAGGCACACTACACCCATTAGAAGAAAAAGTGGGGAAGAGCCTTGAACTCGTTGGCACAGGAGACAACTTCCTGAACAGAACACCAACTGCACAGGCTCTAAGAGCAACAACTGATAAATGGGTCCTCATGAAACCGAAAAGCTTCTGTAAAGCAAAGGACACTGTCATCAGAACAAAACAACAGACTACAGATTGGGAAAGAATCTTCACCAACCTTATATCTGACAGAGGGCTAATATCCAGAATACATAAAGAGCTTAAGAAGGTAGTTTTCTCATGTGGCAAAGCTTGGCAGTTTCCTCTTTGCTATGCCCTGTCTCCCACTGGGGAGGCCACAGCATAATAAACCATGTTAGAGGCAACAGATAGGGTGGTCAAAACTCGGTGCTTAGGGTTCTCTTTATCTTCTTCAGTCTTTGTCAAGAAATTTAAAATATAACTGTATTTTAAGTCTTTCATGATCATTTCTGCTCAAAGTTAATGTTTAATATTTTCAGCATGCCTCCTTTATAGCATTCTGTTCTTTGAATAGCTGATTCCTCAGGAGCAGAGGCTCTGCTCTGTCTGCCTGATAGAGCCTGCATGGTTCAACAGAATGTTTGGTGTCTTCCCTGTTCACATGGTATTTAATGCCACCTGCCCTGTCTCAAGCTATCAGTAATCACATGCCATGAAACAAGGACTTAGTGATTTCCTGTTAAGTTGGAATCATTTGCTCCCTACCATTTTCAGAATATTTTTTTTTCCTAGTGAAAGCAGTATAACTGAATCAATGTCTAATTTCTGTTCTGATTCTATCTGGGATCCCTTCCTTGCTTATATACTCAATTCAAGTTCTTTTATATACTGTTTCTTCAAAAAAATTGGACTTGATTTAACACATTCTATGGTGAGAAAGGCAAAAACTGTAATTTCTCATCACGGAGGAAAACACAAACCAGTGAACACTCGATCATTTGCCCTGTGCAAAGAAGATGCGTGTTATGGAAAGCAAGACTAAGTGTGAAAAATCTAACATTTAATTTCTTAAAGGAAGGCTATGCTTGCTATTGCTTGGCAGAGCTATCTAGACATGAGGAGTTGTGGCATGTTGCTTCAAAATATATATTAACGCCCTTTTATATCTGTACACAAAAGCATCTAAATGAAGTCATTCACTTGCAAAGGGATATTTCTCACAAAATCATATTTCTGTCATTTCTGCATTAAAAATTATGACAGTTTGCCTTAATGTTTAAACATTGTTTCAATGTAACCTTGTAATCCTAACAATATAATTTTACTCTAAAATCTGAATCAATAACTCTATAAACTTCAAGTGATAAGCATCAAATAGAGTTGTTAAAACGCAAAGTTCCATATTTTATGAGAGATGTGCCTATGTCCAGAAAATGTCACTTTTGAACAATTCCAGTGATTCTGCTATTGAGAGCTGGAGGTATTTTCTGTACTTTTGCAATCAATTGGATTGCTTATGAAGTATGCAGATAAATTCAAATTTCTCTGCATCCACACTGGAAGGAAGTCGTTCTTTACTCCCTTCCAGCAGTGGATATTACTTAAGGGGACCTGCTAATCATGTGTTGGGTCACATAGGTGAGCAGATTTTCATCACTGGTTTAGTTATCAGGCAGAAGCTGCAGTTTGAGCAGCCTGTATTTCCATATCTTGAATAAACTTTCCTGTGTGAAAAAGAATCTTAGCCAAAATTTGTTTAGAGAAGGATATAAGAGAGGGCTCATGGTTAGTGCTTATTTCATTTTGTTCAAAATTGCAGGTGACTGTGTACCAAGAAGTAGAAACTACACTGCCATTTGCCTAGCATTTTGTTTCATTTTTAACTTTATCTATTCTTTTTTTAAATAAATCTGACAGAATATGCTGACATTTCATTTCTTGCTTTCAATTTATCTATTTATCTATTTATTTATTTGCTAAAGACTGCATTCAAAACCATATTGCTATAGGGCCATCAGCTTTAATTCTTGATGCTATGATTAAGTTACTAACTAAACTTTTTTTAAAGGAATATTGGCTTCAAGGCTAAATCTCAGAACATGAGATCGTGGATTAATTTATTATTTTTGAAAGGAAGTGTGTACAAACAAAATCAATAACCATTTGCCATATAAATGGAAAGGAAAAATGTTTCTCTTAAAAAGTAAATTGAGGACTCTTAAAATTGAAACCCATGCTGAAAGAAATATCCATTGAGCTCCCCAAATATGACAGGTGTTTTAGTTAACAGAAATAGCTTCAGGTCAAATACCTCATTGTGTTTATTTACAAGGGAAAGTAAATTGTGACCATAAGTCTTGTCTCATGCTTGAGGTTTTCTTAGACCAACTCATTTAATACATGCCATAGCAAAATATATACAATGTGATCTCATTTATGTAATGAAAACTGTGTATTTTAAATATTTCATGAAGCTGTATAGGAAACTACACTGATATAACTGTCTCCTATCCTCACCCAGTCTTTTGAGAGGTATGGAGGAGAACTATTTGCTTGTGTAGCCACCAGTTATTCTATAATTTACCCCTTACTTATGTCTCTTTAAGTATAACCTCAGTAAACTCACAGACATACCAGTTTGGCCTTGGATCGACATGTTCCTTTGATCTGTCATTGATTTATCTGTTTGAGTGCTTGAGTAGAATTATATGGTTCAGGACAAGTCGTACAGCTGAGAAAGATTTCAAAGGGGACAGGTGAAAACTTCAGCTGAGATTGTATGAATGTGTTGGAAACACATGCATATAAAGGAGCAAGAAAAGTCTCTACAATGAGAATGCAAATGCTAAAACCAGAGAATACATGAGCTATATTTACAATTTGTTTTCTTCTTATTGTATTTTCCAATTCTTATAATGTCTAGGGGGCATTTGTCCAGAAATGCATAGCTAGGCCCTACTTCAAACTTAGTATACTGAGGCAAAATTTCTGGGTTTTGGGTACTTTGTGTTTTACAGGTTCGTGAGTTTGTTCACTTGAGCCCCAGCTAGTGGTTCTTCTAGCAAGGTTGTAGAATCTTTAGGAGGTGAAATCTTGCTAGCAGAAGAGTGGGGACATGTTTGAGGTTTCATATCCCAGCCAAACATCCTGGTCTCTCTCTGCTATGAGTGCGGGCATAAAACATAATCACTTTAATTCCTGATGTTTGGTCAACTTCATGTTTTTGCTCCTATGCTTATGATAGATGGTATCCCTCTAGAATTTGTCAGACAATTAAAACCATTTAATCTCTAAGTTGCTTTTTATTACCTTAGTCTATTGCAACAGAAAATCAAGTAATTTAAGTCCTTATGCTATTAATTTGAGCTCTGATAATTTGATCTCTCATGACCTTTTTTTAATAGTTATGTTTGAGAAACTTTAATCTCTGGTATTTCTTATGGCTATAAATTTTGATAGACATTAGGCTATAAGATATGACTAAATGTGCTCTTGCTTTTTCCCCTACTTGTCATATCTGGCTATCTTGCCCAACAGGCTTTAACTTTTTAATCCTCCTGTTTAACTTCCCAAGCACCTGGAATTGTAAGCCTGTAGCACTACAGTCAGTTTTGATGCTATTTCTTAATGCATAATATGATGTTTCATTGACTCCACCTTCTTTTAAGCCCTATCTAGTCTACATCTTTTATTTATTCTACATCAAGAGTACATTACCTAGTAATTACTCTTGTTGCTTCAACACAGTTCCCCAAGTGGTAGCAAAGCATCTTTTTGAAATTCAAGAGAGATGATGTCACTCCTATTCCAAATCTCCACAATCTATCCAATCCATGTAGATTGTAATGGTCTACAGAGGCTCTACAGACTCTGACACCTCACTCACTGATCTCTTTTCCTCACCTTCCATCCTGTTCTCTAACATGTCATTACTGTTCTTTGAAAATGGAAAGCATGTTCTTTTCACAGGAATTTGGCCTTGACTGTTTTTCTTCTCTTACTGTCTTGATGAAGTCTTTGTCCAAAAATCTTCCTTTCATAGATGGAGTGCTAGAGACAATTCTTGTTCAAATGGATTCACCTAAGGCCCTCTTCTACTATATCGAATCTGTTACTAATTTTGTTAAATCTCACTGTTAATACTGTCATCTTCAAACAAAAATAGGGATTTTGTTTCAGTCTTTCATTCACAGTTGTTGTCTCTCCATTTTCTAAGAACATATCTTAGAGTTAGTCTGAAGACATAATCTTGGACAAGACCACTTGATGGTTATGTCACAATATCTCAAAATATCTTCCTTGGGCAGGTACATATTAAGAATTTTTTATTTCATATAAGTAAGAGAGATATTTTACTACTATTAGAGACTTTATCATGGCTTCTACTTTTCAGCAAAATTGTTAAGAAACAGTGGGTGAGATTTTAGGGTTTTTTTTTTCTCCCATGATAATAAAATTCAAACTAATTATGGTAGTTTGGAACTAATTCATGTATCAGATTGAATTTATCTTCATTCACATATCAGAAAAAAGTGAACTCCATGAATGTGTACAAGCATAGAATAAAGTGTTTCATGAAGAGTAAGGTTGTTATCTTTTTGTACATATTTGATTGAAATAAGTCTGATATAAAAATACAACTGATTGAGAATATGTGTTTTTCACTTAGATATATAGTTTCTTGAAGCTGGAATTCTAGTCTTTAGTGGCATCTTTTGATCAATTTTTAATAAAGTAGACTACATGGTAATTCAACACTTGGCTCTGAAAAGTCACTTCACTTTACAGTTTTGTGAAAAATGCCTCTAAATAGGAGTGCAAGAAAAAGGCCTGACATGACATTATGAGACAAAGAGTTTCTAAGCATGCCTTTTTGAACTCCTTTCCAGCTGGCTGTCTATTACTGGGCATGCATCCTACCCATAAAAGTAGTTTGTTTCCCCACTGAGACAACTCTAGAAAAAAAAATAAAATTTCATTTCCAAGTGATTATAAACTGAAGATCGCTTCTGGGTAGGGATGAGGAGATAGATGTACACCCATGGAGGCCCCATGCATACTGCCACAGTCTTGGTGAGGTCATACGTGTATTGGTCCTGCAGGATTTGGAAGACTTTGTTTCCTTGTGTCTTCCATTCCCTTTGGCTCTTGTACAACACCCATTTGGACTTATTTTTTACTTTGTCTTTTAACTGATTGAAATTGTTATTTGATAGTTGTTGTGAGGGAATGACAGCATGCTATCCCTATAACACACATTTCATTTTATGTAATATATAGCAACTTAGTGAATTCCATGTTATCTGCAGTAATTCCATTACCCTCTTTGTAAGTCTCAAGCAAAAATGAGCTTTGTGTCATTTGAATCCTTACTGTAGTCCAGTGGGTCTGGTGCCGTCAAGGTCTCCTGATATTTGGTCACATCAGGCGTAAGTGTGTAAGTGTAAGAACTGCAGTTGAAATATGCACCTCGAATCTTATAGCTTGAGTGACATGTGCTCAGTATGACTTTCTGTGTTTGAACATGTGCACCCTGGTAGGTGGTGCTGTTTGGAAAAGTTATGGAACCATTAGGATTTTTTAATTAATTAATTAATTAATTGTGTTACCGTTTATTCAGCTTGTATCCCAGCTATAGCCAACCACTAGGGTTTTAGGAGCCATACTAAAGGAATTTCATCACTGAAGGTGGAATTTGAGGGTCCATAGTCTCACCTCACTTCCTCTTCTCTCTCACTACTTCCTGTGTGTGGATGAAATGTGATCTCTCTGCCTCCTGATTGTTAGGCTGGTTTCTGGTCTTCTAGAACTATATCTTCCTTGCCATGTTGGCTCTATCTCTCTGGCATTGTTAACCGAAAAGAAACTCTTCCTAACTTGTTTTCTTGTCAAGATATTTTATCATACTTACAAAAGTAATTAATTCTAGTATCATCCTAGAGCTGAAGCTCATTCCTGGCAGCACAAGCAGGGATGTGAGACTGCCACTCAACAAAAATAGTCATCTTTCCTGGGCTTCTCACTTACGGTTTGTGTTTGTATCCCTTTCTCAAGAACACCAGTCTTCTAAATATAGGAAGTACTGTGAAGGCAGAAGGCCCGATGGTTCCTTTATATATATTGGATGTGTGTTTAACTAGTACTTTTTCTGCACATTTATTTGTTCAATTTTTCTCTCTTATGTTACACCTCAACTGCAGTTTCCCCTCTTTCCCTCTTCCCAGTCTTTTTGATTTCATGATTTCACAGATGGACCGTGGGCCGTTGGGGATGAGAATAAGAGGGATCAGATGGGAGTAAGAAAGAAAATCCTGGGCGAATTGTGGGGGCAGTTTGGGGGTGAGGTGGAAATCTTTTTCAATGAAAACTCCCTGGAATTGATGAGAGTAACCTTAGCAAAGACTCCTAGTAATAGGGGACACAGAGGCTGAACTGGCCATCTTTTGTAACCAGGCAAGGTCGCAACTGGAGGGACTGGGATGCCAACCCAACCACAAAACCTTTGACCTATAGTGTGTCCTGGCTGCAGAGTGTTCTGGGACTATACCCTAGCAGAATCTTCATCAAGGAAATCAGAGAGACTTCATCCAGCCACTCAGAGGAGGTGATGTAGATACCCAGAGCCAAATATTAGACAGACCTTGAAGAGTCCTTCTGAAGAGGGGGAAGAAGTATCAGAGGAACCAAAGGGTTCAGGTAAACCACAAGAACATGAGAACACTGACCACAGAATCAACTGACCAGAGGACTTGCAAAGATCAGGGAATCTATAGGGGTATACCTAGGTCATCTGCATATGTTATGGCATATGTGCTCTAAACAGCTTGATGTTCTTGTGGAAGTCCAAGCAGTGGGAGTGAGGGTTATCCCTGACTCTTTTGCCTACTTGTGTGATCCTTTTTGTCCTACTGGGTTGCGTTGCCCAGCCTTGATGTTATAGTATGGTCCTGGTCTCTTTCTAGCTTGTTATTCAGTGTTTGGTTGATGTCCCTGGAAGAACTCCTCTTTTTTTGAGGGAGTTATTGTGGGGAAGTAGATATGAGGAACAGGGGAAGCTCTTACATTCTTTTCACTCCTGTTCTCAGAATTCTCTGAGACTGTACAGGAAAGATTTGGTGGAGACATCCTGTTTAGGGCTGAGTGTTCCAAGGTCTTTTACTCTACATGTTGTCTGCTTTGGGTCTCTGTATTTTTCTTATTTAGTATTTGTCATCTGCAGGAAGAAGTTTCTCTGATGATAGTTGAGCAAGGCACTGAAATTCCACTAAACTTCTTTTCAATTAACTGAGAGAACCAAACTTTTACGGTAACTGACTATTGCTTTCACAGAACACATGATTTACAGTGATGACACATGAACATAAGGTCAACTCTGTCAGAATATGTTCATTCTCTCTGCCTCTTTTACACACTGTCAGTCCTGTAACCACACACTATTCTAATAACCTTACTGGACTAGGTTCCATGTATTCATGGACTAGATAATAAACACAGTTACTTTAAAGTAAGATGAATAAAGCTGAATCACAATAAATACATAAATTTAAATATATCTTTGCTAACCTATTATGTTTGTCAGACCCAGCCAGACTCAAGTGAAAATTTCTTACTTAGTAACCTTAAAACAGAATATTGAGAGCACCCAGCTGTTGGAAAATGAGTTTTCCAAGCAATAGTCCTGTGATATGCAGTCTCATGACATCACAAGGGACACATGAGCAAACACATCATTGTTCTATGAAAAGGTTTTTCATGACCATAATACAGTCTGAGTGTCATACTTATGAAATGCCATAGAGATTAGCTTTTTATTCTACACTCCCATTGAAACCTTCCATTTTTGGTTTAAAAATCTTGCCAGGGAAAGATGAATATGTCTGAATTGAGGGATTGGCTCTGCCATTCATGCCTTATGGGCTTGCATTCAGAAAATAAAAGGAGAGAGAAGAAAGGGAAGGGTATGGTTGAATGTGATTCCCTTTGATGGGCAGGCAACCATTTAACTCTGGGTTATGGCTTATGCTGCCTTACTAAGAAATGCTAGTTGAATGTGAAGAGACCTTTTGTTTGAGTTGATATTTTGCTTTCTCTCTGTCTGTCTCTTAAGCTTTCTAAGGCTTTTTATTTGTAACCTTCTCAGTATATCCTCTACTGTACCTTTTTTAAAAAAAACTCTCTTCCAGTCTTAACTTGCCATATCCATCCCCACTTCTCTTTCAAATTTTACTTTCTATTAAATGCTTCAATAGTCTGGGGCACTTTTTAGCGTGTTTCTGTTTCCCAGTATGCATTTCCAGTTATTCACAGAAGCTGTTTTGATTTATAGTTTTATTACCCTTCTCTGGTAACAATGCAATCACTGTCTAGATGTTCATTCTACTTCCTTTCTTGGCCCAAAACAAACCAAATTAAAATGCAAATTAAAAATAATTTGAGATTTTATTTTACTCCAGTCACAATGATTATTATCAAGAAAAACATGGCTAAAAATCCTAGTGAGAATGTGAAGTTGAAGAAACATGTTCTTACTTTTGGGGTATAAACTGGCACAATCACTACAGAAATGGACATAGGACTATTTAAAAAAAAAACCTATAAACATAATTTCCATGTAACCCAGCCATACCACTCCTGGATACTCAGAGGTGCCTACAACAGAGATTTCACCTGTTTACTAACAGTACAAGGCAATGGAGCCAGCCTTGATGTCCATTTATGGATGAAAGGATAAAGAACATACATGTATGCCACATGTCCTCAATGGAATTTTAGTTAGCAATAAAAGAGAATGCAATTATGACATTTCCAGGAAACTGGAAGTAGAAAATACACTGAGTGAAGCGACTGAAGTCCTGAGAAACAGACACTTTGTATTCTCCCTTCTGTCAGTATTCTAGCTGTGAATATTTAGAGCAGTATATTTTACTTTGCATATTATGAAAGGGCGGAGTATAAAAGGGCCATTAAAGAGAGGGAATAAGGGAAGAGGTCTTGAGGGAGGGAAGGTAGTAGGACACATTGAGCATGAAAGAAGTTGGTGGCAATGCTGGGATTGGAAAGGTCTAGGCAAGTAAAGAGTTGGAAGGATGGGGAAATGGAAGTAACCCAAATGAAGATTCCATGAAAAAGTCATGTGGAAATCCACTACTCTGTAAGCTTATTAAAGAACAGACTTTAAACCAGGTGTGATGACCCATACCTTTAATCCCAGATTATGCAGAGGCAGGCAGTTCACTGTGAGTTAGAGGCTAGCCTAGTCTACAGAGCAAGTCCAGGACAGCCAAGGCTACACACACACACACACACACACACACACACCTTATCTTGAAAAACCAAAAATGAATGAATAAATAAATAAATAAATAAATAAATAAGCCATATCAGAAATATATAATAGTTGTTGGTTTCTTCCCAACTTACTCAGCTTTGCTAAAAAACAAAAACAAAAACAAACAAGCAAAAAACACTATAAAGAGTACCCAGAATCCAGAATCATGGATATGAATACTCAAATATTCCTTTCATTAGGTGCATTTTTGTGATTTTTTTTTGTTTGTTTTTTTTTTGTTGTTTGTTTTAGTCTATAAGTATGTGACTCATTTTATTTTATTTTTTTTTAATTTTGTTTTTCTTATTACATTTTGTTACAGAGTTACATTTTGTTAACTCTGTATCCCGGCTGTATGCCACTCCCTCATTCCCTCCCCAATCCCACCCTCTCTCCCTCATCTCCTCCCTGCCCCTTTCCAGGTCCACTGATGGGGGGAGGGCCTCCTCCCCTTTCATATGACTCTGTTTTGTCAGGTATATTCAGGACTGGCTGCAAAGTCCTCCTCTGTGGCCTAACAGTACTGCTCCTCCCTTGGGAGGTGGGAAGGTCAAAGAGACTGCCATTGAGTTCCTGTTAGAAATAGTCCTTGTTCCCCTCACTATGGGAAACCAATTGGTTACTGAGCTATCACAGGTCACATCCAAGCAGAGGTTCTAGGTTATTATCCACTCATGGTCTTTGGTTGAGTGTCCATCTCAGAAAAAACCCTGTGCCCAGATATGTTTGGTCCTTGTGGAGCTCCTATCCTTTCCACATCAAACTCCCCTTCTTTCATATGATTCCCTGTACTCTGCAGAAGGTTTGGTTATGAGTCTAAGTATCTACTTTGAAACATTGCTAGGTAGAGTCTTTCAGATGCCTTCTGTGGTAGACTCCTGTCATACGTTCAATGCACATCCCAATTGTCTTTGTAATTGAGGATTGATCATCATACCCCATGTCAACTTTCTTGATTATCTTCTTTATGTGTATAGATTTCATTATGTTTATCATATCTTGTATGTCTATATAAGCGAGTATATTCCATGTTTGTCTTTCTCCTTCTGGGATACTTCACTCAGAATGATCTTTTCTAGATCCCACCATTTGCCTGCAAATTTCATAATTTCCTCTTTTTTGATTGCTGAGTAGTATTCCATTGTGTAAAAATACCACAATTTCTGTATCCATTCCTCCTTTGATGGACATCTGGGTTGTTTCCAGGTTCTGGCTATTACAAATAAAGCTGCTATAAACATGGTTGAGCAAATGTCCTTGTTGTGTACTTGAGCAAATTTTGGGTATATACCTAGCAGTGGTATAGCTGGGTCTTGAGGTAGCACTATTCCTAATTGTCTGAGAAAGCGCCAGATTGACTTTCAAAGTGGTTGTACCAGTTTACATTCTGACCAGCAATGGAGGGGGTTTCCCATTTCTCCACAACCTCTCCAGCATGTGTTGTCACTTCAGTTTTTGATCTTGGCCATTCTGATGGGTGTAAGGTGAAATCTCAGGGTCGTTTTGATTTGCATTTCCCTAATGGCTAATGACGTTGAGCATTTCTTTATGTGTTTCTCTGCCATTTGATATTCCTCTATTGAGAATTCTGTTTAGCTCTGTTCCCCATTTTTTAATTGGGTTACTTGGTTTGTTGCTTTTCAGCTTCTTTAGTTCTTTATATATACTGGATATTAGCCCTCTGTCAGATAAAGGGTTGGTGAAGATTCTTTCCCAATCTATAGGCAGGCCTTTTGTTTTGATGACAGTGTCCTTTGCTTTACAGAAGCTTTTCAGTTTCATGAGGTCCCATTTATTGATTGTTGCTCTTAGAGCCTGTGCTGTTGGAGTTCTGTTCAGGAAGTTGTCTCCTGTTCCACTGAGTTCTAGACTGTTCCCCACTTTTTCTTCTAACCGATTTAGAGTATCTGGTTTTATGTTGAGGTCTTTGATCCACTTAGACTTTAGTTTTGTGCAGGGTAAAAAATGTGGATCTATTTTCATTTTTCTGCATGTAGACATCCAGTTAGACCAGCACCATCTGTTGAAGATACTATCTTTTTTCCATTGAATGGTTTTGGCTGCTTTGTCAAAAATCGAGTATTCATAGGTGTGTTCGGTTCCATTGATCCTCCTTTCTGTTTCTATGCCAATGCCATGTAGTTTTTACTACTATTGCTACTATTATTACAGTTTTTACTACTACAGCTTGAGATCGGGGATGGAGATACCTCCAGATGATCTGTTGTTATACAGGATTGTTTTGGAGATTCTGGGTTTTTTGTTTCTCCATATGAGGCTGAGAATCTTTTTTTTCAAGTTCTGAAAAGAATTGAGTTGGTATTTTGATGGGAATTGCATTGAATCTGTAGATTGCTTTTGGCAGGATGGCCATTTTCACAATGTTAATCCTACCAATCCATGAGCACGGGAGATCTTTCCATCTTCTGAGATCTTCTTCAATTTCTTTCTTCAGAGACTTGAAGTTTTTCTCAAACAGGTCTTTACTTGTTTGGTTAATGTCACCTCAAGGTACTTTATGTTATTAGTGGCTATTGTGAAGGGTGTTGTTTCCCTAATTTCTTTCTCAGCCCTTTTGTCTTTTGTATACAGGAGGGTTTCTGATTTTTTTTTAGTTGATTTTGTATCCAGCCACTTTGCTGAAGGTGTTTATCAGCTGAAGGAGTTCTATGGTTGAATTTTTGTGGTAACTCATGTATAGTATCATATCATCTGTGAATAGTGACACTTTGACCTCTTCTTTTCCTATTTGTATCCCTTGATCTCCTTTAGTTGTCTTATTGCTCTGGCTAGGACTTCAAGTACTATGTTGAAAAGATATGGAGAGAGTGGGCAGCTTTGTCTTGTCCCTGATTTTAGTGGGATTGATTTAAGTTTCTCTCCATTGAGTTTGATGTTAGCTGTAGGCTTGCTGTATATTGCCTTTACTATGTTTAAGTATGTGCCTTGTATCCATGATCTCCCCAAGACTTTAAACATCAATGGGTGTTGGACTTTGTCAAATGCTTTTCGGCGTCTAAGGAGATGATCATGTGGTTTTTCTCCTTTAGTTTGTTTATGTGGTGGATTACATTGATGGATTTCCATATGTTGAACCACCCTTGCATGCCTGGGATGAAGCCTACTTGGTCGTGGTGGATGATATCTTTGTTGTGTTCTTTGATTCGGTTTGCAAGTATTTTATTGAGTATTTTTGCATCAATGTTCATAAGAGACATAGGTCTGAAATTCTCTTTTTTTGTTGGGTGTTTGTGTTTTAGGTATCAGGGTGACTGTTGCTTCATAGAATGAGTTTGGTAATGTACCTTCTGTTTCTATTTTGTTGAATAGTTTGAGGAGAATTGGTATTAGCACTTCTTTGAACGTCTGGTAGAATTCTGTGCTGAAACCATCTGGCCCAGACCTTTTTTTGGAGGGGAGACTATGAATGACTGCTTCAATTTTCTTGGGGGATATAGGGCTATTCAGTCTTTCTACCTGATCTTGACTTAATGTTGGTAGATGGAATCTATCAAGAAAATTGTGCATCTTTGTAATTTTTAATGTCATTTCCAAGCCATTGTCTGACATTAAATCTTTCTTAGAAGGGACTAATCACATCATATAAGGCTGAGGGACACTCTAGAGTCTGGGGAAAATGATGGGAGTAAGTTAACAACTTGGTAGCACTGGTCAGCACATACAACTGCTGTAGATTTTAGTGTTAAATGTCAAAAAATGCAAAATGTTGATATTAATCTTGGATTCAGACATTTGTTCTTATTATTATTATGAATAATACATGTGGCACTCCATGCCTAACTTTTAAAATAGTCTTGATTGATGATGTTAAGCAGCACCATATATTCATCAATATATATAATTCATATGCATAAATATATCAATATAGTTAAAAAAGGTGACATTAATATTTGAAGGATTTACAGAGTAGAGACTGAGTGTAAGAGTGAAACATTATATATTGGACTAGTTATGAGCCAAAGAAAAACTGTCTCTTTGAATAGAAAAGAAAAACAAAGGACAATTTATTATTTTTCTTAAGTTTGACTAATTAGCTGCCAATCTTATATCTTATTATATTTAAATCTGATGTCAAAGTTGTGTATAACAAGACATATGATTGACAAGGCAGTTTTTTTATTCATGGCTGAGATGTTATACTTATGTATAACTAGGTATTTGATTGGCATATGGAAAATGTTAATATATCTTTATATTACATCTAAAAGTTGATATTATTCAAAGGCAAAATAAGAGCTTCTCAAGTGTTTGATCATATTTTTTAAAAAATTATCCTTTAGTTAATGTATAGTAATAAAATTAATTTCCTTTATGTCATTAACATATATATGGGACACATACTTAAACATTGAAATGTGTATGCTATGAACTTTGAACTCAATTTCATTTTTATATATAATACAGAATTTCATTTTAATATAGCTTACTATCATGTGCATTCAAACATAGCGAAAATGAAATGCTGCTTTAGAATATCCTAATTTATTAAACATGATCAATAAAGTATCAGAATAAGAAGGCATCTTAATAATGTTATTCAAAGTTACCATGATATTTCCTTATAATTTTCCTACTCAGATTTTACATATATGTTTGAGTAGTTAATTTTACATCTTTATTTTTTGAAATTATATTATTACATTATGTCCCTTTTCTTTTTCCTCTATTCAGCATCTCCAATGTTTGTCCTTCCTCTCAAGTTTATGGCTTCTTTTTTTAAAATATTATTACATATACATATATATGTGTATGTGTGAATACACACCTACAATCAGGCACACATGTATATATACATATACATGAGAACATATACATGTTCTCTCTATATATGTAAAACCTGCTCATTCCATTTATGTTTATATACATGATCTCAGGGATTACCACTGGTACTGGGTAACCAATGGGGGGCTCTTCTGGGGAAGACCATATCTACTGTTCTGTGCAGTGCCCAGTTGCCCGTAGTTCTTTGTCCATAATTAAGACCCCACGGGCTTTCTCTCTTCCACATTAGCAAGTATATTGCTGTCATATTGTTCAGGAAGTCATGCTGATGAGACTTCGTGGGTGTTGACCTCTATGATATTCTTAGGAGACAAAATCCCATAGCCCACGTTGTGTCCCGCTTGCTCTCACAATCTTTCCGCAGCACCATCCACAACTGTCTCCTCAGTTTTTATGTGTAGTGATTGTGTTGTGTACATTTTAGTTGGGACTGCATACCACATGATCTTCTGAATTCTGAATTTTGATCAGTCGCTGTTTTCAATACATAATGACATAGTGTAACTGATTCAATAGGTCACAGAGGAAGACAAAGCAGCCAGTCCTGATGAGACCTTATAGGCTAGGATCATTTGGAAGGGGAAGAGGACCTCCCCTATCAGTGGCATGGGAGGAGAAGGGGGGGGTGGCAATTAACTTCTCAGATAATCGCAGTTTATTGATATATCTTTGTAATCACTGGGTACTAAAAGTAGGTCAGTGATGTTTTTAATCTATACAAATAAAAAAAGTCTTTCATGTTATACAAGAATGTTTCCAAAGTTTTCCTTACCTTTTAAGTCTTAGAATCAAAGCACTAGAAAGGATTCATAGAGTTCCTGCCTTCAAGTAGGATCAAGTTAAATCATCCCTGACAGAAGCAAGCCTAATTTTGATTCCCAGTTGGTACTGTTCTCCCAAGTGAATTACTGTTCTGTTCATACCTAATTGAGTTCAGTGGGTTTACTTCTCATCACAGTCCCTTTATTTTGCCCTCTGGGGGCACTTTCAAATCCCAATCCTAGTTTCAACACCAGCACATAGTGCTAAAGACAAGATTCTTAAGTGGACTTGGAAAGGGGCAGGGAGGAGACCAGGGAGGGAATGTGGGGTTGGGGAGGGAATGAGGGAGCAGGATACAGCTGGGACACAGAGTTAACAAAATGTAACTAATAAGAAAAATAAAATTAAAAAAAGAAAAATAAAAAGTGTAATTAATAAAAAAAGTAAGAATTCCTTACTGAAAAAAAAAAAAAATCTTGAGCCTAAGACTGACTCTAAAATCTTATGCATGCAATTAATTTTACTCTGTGGCCAACATGAATTTATTCTAATCATAAAAAAAATTGAACATGACTAGGAATAGATGGTTCCATAAACCAAGATGAGAGAATGTGGAGAGGTTGGGTGGGTACTAGTTGACTCTCTACCTTACTGAGGGAAACCAACTGAACGTGCATAAGGGAGATCCTAGGAAGCCAAGAAGTGCTATGGTGCAATATGCATTCTTCTTCCTTTTTCTTTCAAGCAATTAATTCAATTAACGTTTCCCTCCTCTCCTCCCAGTGCCACCTTCCCTTCCACATTCCCTCTCTCTTACCCAGACACCCCAGCTCATCTATTCACATGAGGGCTGAGTGAATATTTCTCCCCTGTGTCCTGGCAGGGACGTCCCATCAGGGTGAAGTGATAAAAGTAAAAACAAACAAAAAACAGGCAACATGTCAGAAATATCTCCCACTCCCCTAACTAGTGGGCCAACATGAAGCTTAAGATACCCATTGGGCTTATTTTCTTTTGGTCTGTGTGTTGTAGTATGTCTATTCTTTACTACATGACTAAAATGTGCTTATAAGTGTGTGTGTGTGTGTGTGTGTGTGTGTGTGTGTGTGTCTTTCTGGATTTGCATTACCTCACTCAGGATAATCTTTTCTAGTTCCATCCATTTTCCTGCCAATTTCATGACCACTGCTGGGCATACACTTGAAAAATGTTCCACCATACAACAAAGACATTTGCTCATACATGTTCATAGCAGCTTTATTCGTAGTAGCCAGAAACCAGAAACAACCTAGATACCAGTCAACTGAAGAATAGATACAGAAATTGTGCTACATTTACACAACAGAATACTAATCATCCATGCAAAGCAATAAGATTCTTTGTACAAACTTGCAAGAGAAAAAGAATCTTCTGGGTACTTCAGTAAACTACTCAAGGTTTCTAAGAAGTGCCCAGAGAGATGGAAGAACATACCTGGGCATATACTCAAAAGATGCTCTAACGTACAGCAAGGACATTTGCTCAACTATGTTCATAGCTGCTTTATTTGTAAGAGCCAGAAAGTGGCAAAACAACCCAGATGCACTTCAAACGAAGAATGGATACGGAAATTGTAGTACCTTTGCACAATGGAATACTACTCAGCTATTAAAAACAAAGAAATCATGAAATTTGTAGGCAAATGGATGGAACTAGAAAAAAATCATCCAAAGTGAGGTAACCCAGACCCAGAAAGATCCACATGGTATGTACTCACTTATATGTGGATATTAGATCTAAAGTACCATACCACAATCCACAGACCCAACAAAGCTAAGTACCAAGGAGGGAGCTGGAATGATACTCAGAAGGGAAAATGGAATAGACAGCATAAGTGGATGAAGAAAGGGAACTGGACAGGAGATGGAATGCGGAGGGAAGCAAGAGTAGGGATCAGATGTGGGGAGAATGGGGGTGGGAGGTGAGAGGGCGGGAACAAGAAGGGAAAAGGGAGCATCTCTTTGTCAAGCTGAAAACCTGCAACAGGGTAGGCTCCTGGGAGGACGTGAGTGTGCCTCTTGCTGAGACTCCTAACAAGAGAGGACATGAAGGCTGAAGTAGTCACTTCCTAGCCAGGCAGGACTAGTGAAAGGAGGGGAAAACAGCCCACCTTCAAAATCTGTGATCCAAATATTTCCCTGCCTAGAAGAAATTCAGGGATAATGAGGGAACAAAGACTGAGGGAAAGTCCAACCAAGAACTAACCCAGTCCCACAGGGGCTTTCAGAGACCGAGACATCAACTAAGGAGCATGACCTAGGCGCCCTGTACATATGTAGCCAGTGGGCGACTTGTGGTGGGGTGTGTTTCTAACATAGACTCTACTGCCTGCTTTTGGATAACTTCCCCCTGGCAGGGCTGCCTGGCCTGGCCTCAGGGAATGAAGATATGCCCAGTCCTGATGTGACTTGAGATGTTGGGAAAGGTTGATACAGGAGAAGGGGAGCTTCCCTTTTCTGGGGAGAAAAGGAGAGGAAAAAGGAGAAAGAGGGAAGACTGGGAAGAGAAGAGGGCAGGGGCACCCTTGGTAAAGTTAATTAAAAAGAAAATAAAAATAACTTTTAAAAATTAAAATAAAATTTAAAAAATGAAGACATGGGAAAAACGATTAAGGCTCGTTACGAAAGAGAAATGAAAATCTGTATTCTTTCCCAAGGAAGTCTTCACTCTCTGTGTTCTGAGTATTGTCCCAAAGTCAAAGAAGACTGTCTGGCTCCTCCGCTGATGATGTTGTAACGAACCGGAAAGTGCTGGAGCCACACTGCTGCAGATGGCAAGCATCTTATGAAGAGAAGGCTGCTAATCAGAAGGAAGATAAAAAAGAGTAGTGCTGCCTTTGGAATTATAGGAAAACAGAATGCAGGAAATGTGGGGAGGGTAATCAAGGCTGAATAGAGCAAGAAAAAGAAGGAACAGGAGAGAGATAAAAAATGTGAAGAGGATGAGGAAAAGAGGATGGGTACAGAGGTGGTAAAAGAATGAGACAGAGGGTGGAGATGATGAAGATGATGGTGATAATTTGGTTCTACGACAGTATTTTGGTAGGTTTTTTTTGTTGTTTGGTTTCCTGTTTATTTGTTTTTATTCTCTATAAAGTATTTAACACCATTTTCTTAAAGTAAAAAAAAAAAATCGGGGAATGTAAGCTGCCTAATATTGTTTTAAATTATTCAGTGCTTTGTTTTTGTTTTGTAGAGTTCACACACTCCTGAATCGGTTTTCATATAGTCCTGATCTGGTGGTATTTTAAAATGAAAACTCATGCAATATATTTTGATCATGGTTCCCTTTCCTTCATCTTTCCCCAGATTCCCCTTACTTTCCCATCTATCTAACTATACCCCTCCTTTTTAGAGAAGAAGAAAAAAAAAAGAAAGAAAATGAAAATCTAGTAGAATTTTCAATTGCCGCTAACTTTGTCTGGGGTAGTTTGTGAGGTTTATAAATTAGCACAAAAATTTAATGTAAGTTTCTGTTGGTGCACAACATACATTAGTTACATATAGGATAGGAGCTCTTTTATAAGTCTCTGTTGCAACTTATATGAAAATAATTGTTCTGTTAATGAAATGCCACTCTATTATTGTGAAAAATAAATGCAGTTGTTTTGTTGACATTCTGAATGCTTCTGAGAAAATACAATAAAATAAATAAATAAAATATATGAGCAAATTTTCATTGTGTGTGCCATTATTCAACTTACTGTTCCATCTTCCTATTATGTTCTTCCCGAATAGTGTAGAATAGATAGGTTAGAATATAATAATACTATACAATTACTCTTTAGGGAAGCAGTTCAGTACTATGGGCAGAGAGATGGTCATATAAATCTAATTAATACATGGTAATCCTGGAGCTCCTTCAATCCACTGATCCATATCTAATATGAAAATATGGTATATGGAATGTACTGGCTTTATATTTGAGTCATAGTTTCAAACCTAGAGAAGAGCCAAATATTGTCTCCAGCATAAGTGAGTTCTGTGGTCATAAAGCTGCCAAGAAACAATTTTACTCAATATAGCCATCCTAGTTTTACCTGCAGACTGTAGTCCGCATCTTGATTTTAGCATTATAAAAAAAAAAAAATCCTGCCTGGTTACATGTCAATACTTGAGTGAGATGATCAATTCATGTTATTGCTTTGAATTGAATATTTGAGCAGAACCCGTGCTATAATGTAATGAATTGGGCCTTTAAAAGATATAGTGACAACAGAGTCTACGTGAATGAGATTAATATCCTTTTAAAGAGAATTCCACGCCTGGAGATGTACTTTATAGATTTTCTACTGTGTGTTTGGGCATGCACTTGACTCCTTGCACCACAAAAGAAACACGTGGACAGACAAACCAACAAATAGGCAAGAAACCAGGCAGATATACTTACAGAGAATCAGCTTTCTCTGTAATGTGATGACATAGTGAGAAGGCAGCATCCAAGAGAAATGAGCCCTCACCAGGCACTGGGTCTGCCAGCACTTTGATTTGAGCTTCCCATCTTCCAGAACTGTGAGAAACAAATTTCTGCTGTTTATAAGCTAGCAATCTATAATATTCTGTCATAGCAATGCAGACTAAAACAATTTTTTAAAGCAACCATGTTGTAGTAATTTGTTGCATAGCAATAGGAAGCCAACACAGCAGTTAGCCAGTGCCTGTCCTACCTTAAAGGAAGATACAATATCTTAGTTTCTCAAGTTCACATACTAAGAAAAAGCTGTATTTTCCCTTCCACAACTGCATGCGAACTCAATTCGGGTAGGCAGATTTTGTACTCTGAGCTTATGAAGAGTGAATGAGACATTTGGAGGCCATAGAACAGTTAGGTTCATTTTATTAGTGGGAGGTATGAGAATTTTTGTAGGCTTAGAGGCAAATCACTACATTAGTCTATGCTCAAGAAGAGGAAATTCACGTGCTAGAAGGCAAGAGTTGGCAGGGGTCATCTTGGAGGTTAACTACTGCACAGTCTTTACATTTTAATAAATATTTAGTAAACATTTAATATAATTAATTCATTTAAGATTAAATCTATCATATTACTCTCTTTTCCTATCCAGCAGCTGGCCTGTGATTTTATAATTCTGTTTCCCACTTTGGTCTATACAATTATGAGTAATATTTTAGTTAATAATTTGAAGATTGTGACACACATTTGTAAGCTATTAAATAAAACATAGATGAACAGTTATTCTGCAAAATAATAAAATAATCATTTTAGGATATTTTAACTGCCTTTATCTCCCTGTCTTATGCATATTTGACACATACACTTGCAGACAATAATAAATGCATTTGCATATTTATATGCCTTCAAAATGTTGATGCTATTGTTTTATAGATCAATATTTTATTATAGTTTTCATAATTTTTACTAGTTTAATTTCTTCTTATATTTCTGAGCATACTAGTAGGATCTGATTTTAAGTCTGTAGAACTCATTTTTATATTTTCTTTAGGATTTGAATTATTTATACTTTTCTTTGCCTGATAATAACTTTCAGAGTTTGCACTGAAAATACTCTTGTAGGATATAAAATTTAAGTTAACATTGTTTTATCCCTTTGCATGACTCTATGAAGACCACATTCCATAACTTTCTCACTCTACCATGGAAAGCTGTCAATTTTGTTGACATTCCCATGTTCCTTTCTTTTCTTTTTTGTTTTTTTTTAAATTTATTTTTCTTTCATATATTACATTCCCACCACAGTTTCTCTTCCCTCTTCTCCTCCCAGTGCCTCCCTTAGTTTCCAAATGTATTTAGTTATACTCTATTTTAGTTGTACTCTATTTTTATGTAGCTATATGTTAATATCAAGTCTTGGATCTATATCTGTATATATAGCTTGAGGAAATTCTCTCCTATTGTTTTTTTCAATTATTTATTCTAACATTGTCTTTTTGCTTATTGAAAACAGGTCTCTCCATATAGCCCATATTACCCTCAAATTTGTGATCTGCCTACTTCATTTTTCAAGAAAGAAATTATTCAGTTATTGTGTTATTTTGAATCTAGTTTTGGAAATGTCCATTTAAAATTAAACTCAGGGAAAGAAGCACAGTAAATTCCCACCAAAGTACATTTTCTGACCTGAGACATACTCTTTTCTCATTATATAACGGCAACCATATCTTCTCTTGATCATCAGTATTAACTTACTTATCCAATATAGTTGTTTCTTTAAGTGTGTCTCTTTTGATATAGAGAGATTCAAATGACCAATGGAGAAATATGGCTCTTAAGCTGAGAGAAATCTTACTCTGTTCCTAATAGATAACACTCCTTTATGGTACGTCTCTTTCTTCAATCTTGAAAAGCTCAATTTGTGATCTGGAAAAACCTCTACTTCTGAATACATCTCTGAAATTCAGGGAGAGTGGTATTTGTCTATCCATGTACTTTGTGCTTTGTATTTTAACTTTCAGTGATTCAAAAGGCACAATGACTCTTAAAGCAAATTATGCACTATTTTTTTTTTCAAATCATGCACTTTTAAGGTTGGCATGGGAGACTATTCTGGACAAATTAATGCCTTTGTTATGATTCTAAGTGACAATTTATGTTATCACTCTATTCTCAGTATATCAGTGATGCTGCTATTCCTGCAGGAACCAGTCGGTTCCATCATTGTGACACCACAGTTGTAATTACTTCAGTGTAAAAGTGGATGGCTTGTTATAGACAATAGAGTGAGAAATACTAGGGAAAACAACCATATATCCTTGAGGCCTTGATATGGAGCTGAACTCTAATTGCTTGGTGGGGTCCATTTTTGTAGTTTATTTAATATTTGCAGACTGTGTTGAAATGGCTGAAATTTCTCTTTGGAGACAGCCACTCATAGTGGCCGCAGAACCACACCATGGTAATATCAACTTCACCTGAACAGTTTCAGCCTCTACTAGTGTCCTGCTTCATAACATTCCATCAACCAGTCTAGTCCCACAATTGAGCTAAAGGTCAAGTAGTAGGTACATATGTTTTTCCTATAAAGGTTTGACTAAGGAAACACTGAATACTTTAGAATAACTGAATTTACTCCAATCTTTAATATTGCCCAGATATACCATCAAACCTTTAAATGTCAATATGGTCCTCAGCACTCGAGAGTGTCCAGATTTTTGGGATCATGGTGTAGAGCTATCCAGAAATTCAAAGATCAGATGTGGATCCTCTTTATCTAGAAATACACTCATAATGAAATAAATAAACCATCTTCCTCATTTTCAGGTCCATATGTAATCATCATGTCATGAGATACGGGACTGGATAAAATCACATGCTTATTTGAAAAAGAGAAAACAAGAAGACAGTATAACTAGTTCCTACAAATTTATAATATATTTTTGATCAAAATTCAACAGGACTTTAGAACATAGGGAATGCTACAATGTTCAGGTTTTGTTCTATTTCTTTGAAAAAGCTTCCAAATCTAATACTGTCTATGGTTCTTAGCTACTACCTTTGTAGTGTCCTCTTAGGTCATCTCTGAAACATGTTACAATGTTATTCCCTTTGGGTGGCCAGGTGGCTTTCTCAGTCTACTTTTTGTCTACAGGAAATTGTAGATTGAAAAGCAGTTTTATATTTCAACAATTCTCAGGCATATTTAATGTATTTGGGCAGTAATTTTATTAGTAAAGTTTTCAAGATTTTCTTTAGAATTTGAGATACATTTTAGTCACATCTCTTCACCTAATTCTGACTTAGCAACATATACTCCTTTAGACTCAATTTTATATATACTGAACACATCGTGGCTTAGTGGAACTATGACCTAAGTTAGCCTAGACATTCTCCTGTCCAGCTGATAAATCAATACAACACCATCTAACTTTGGAGTTTTAACAAAGGTTTCTATAGTCACAGTAGTATATCTGCCATATCTTTATGTGGCTCCAGGACTGGATCTGTTTGAGGGCAGTGAAGACATGAAGAAAGGACAGATGGGACAAATGGGAGGACAAAGAAAAAGCTGGAGTCTTATGGACTGGCCTCTCTGATGGGGAAACTTTACTGCTCTGAAGGCTCAGAGCATTTATTGTTTACAGTTGAACAGGGATCAGAGTTATTGCATATGGCTGAATAAAGGTGATTTTATTTGCAAATTTATAGAGAAGGTAGCCGAGTTTATAGTATACAGCTTGATCAAGGAGGCAAGTTTGGCTAATCTCCGTATGAGCAGTCTCAGTATGGGAGCAGTCTTCAGGTCATAAACACCCAGGGGGAAAAGCTATTACGACATTTTGTGCACACACTATCAACATCCACACATGAAAGAGGAGCAGGGGCATCATTTGAAAGGGTTTATATTAGAGAAAAGTATTGAGACAGAAAATTAATGAAAGATTATTGCTATGCTTTTTTTGGGGGGGAGGGTTTGGCTCACTTGCATTAGGTCGTGTTTTCTATTTTTCACATAAATAATGTCTTCAATTGTTATTCAGCCATCACAGACTATTTTCTCTGCCATGTTGGCCAAAGATCCCTCACAAGCACCTCCCTATTTGCTGTTATAGATATGGAGTCTTATATCACTAATTGATGTCTACCTGGCTCATAATGCTTAAGAACTTTCCTGACCTCTATTGCTTTGCAATTTTATCATACCCACATATGTTGAAAAACCCACTTTTGTAAAATCATCTTGTATGTCCACCCTTTGCCCATGGAGAAGTGTAACCATTGATCCTTCAGTGTTGATGACCCCTCATTACCATATCACTCACTGTTATAGTAATTTTCTGCCCTTTCAATGTAATAAAACCTATTGATACTTTCTAATGGCTCTATAATAAAAATATTCCAAAGTGTATAATGTCTGAATATCTCTACCCATTTTCTATATATTCCACCAAGGCAGTCCTGGCCTCCCACTTAAATAACTATTGTCTACCTTTTTCTCAATTTCAAAAGTACTGTCTAAGTCGCCTATTAGAGCTAACTTAAATGTTATGTGTCTTTGTCCAGGAAATTGATCTTGGAGTCACAGGAAAGAGATTTCATGTCAACATGTTTTCCTCACCCAGTTTCACATACTCTCCACTATTTCATCATCGTCAAGATTCACTCCCAAGTGTGTTTGCCATGCTTTTTCCCAATATATCATTCAGGTCTTAACATCCTTGGTGATCTTTTTGTCCCATTGTACAGAAAGCAATTTCACAATTTCTCCTTCTATATGGAGCTTGATTTTAGCTGTTGATCTGGATCCAGAAGTTAGGAGAGGAAACAGAGAAAGATCTAAGAGTAAGCACCATCATACTCATTATCATCACTTGAGGACTTTACATGATTTTTGGACATGCAAGGGCTATTAATAATATATATTACTTCTATCAGTTTCACATATGCATAAGGCTTGGAGTTTATAAACTAGTACATCTTCTTAGCTGCTTTCATCTCCAGCCTCAAAGTACAAGGTCTTCTTGGTGGAATGATTTTGGCCTTTCCTTCTTTCTTTCTTTCTTTCTTTCTTTCTTTCTTTCTTTCTTTCTTTCCTTCTTTCTTTCTTTCTTTCTTTCTTCCTTCCTTCCTTCCTTCCTTCCTTCCTTCCTTCCTTCCTTCCTTCCTTCCTTCCTCTCTTTCTTTTCTTTTCTTTTTCTTTCTTTTGATAATTAGGCTACTCTTATAAAAAAAAAAACTTGCTTATGATTTTCATCATCTTTGACTGTGGGAGATGAATATCACTTAAATCTTTCCATTGATAACTTCCGGCTTTCTCAGTGCTTCAGTTAGTGGTTGACTCATGAGCTGGCTATTTCCTTCCTCACTTACCACCAATATTCAAAGCCTGTGAACAACAGGAAAGTAAACGGTGTCCAAAATTGCATTCTGAAAGTTCTGATTCCATGAACTAATTCTCTCCTATGTTGAACTTATGTCAAGATTCGAATCTTAAAAAGATGAACTGAGTGCCAGTAGATTTAATAGAGATGATGCCAGGAAATGTCAGTAGGGCATGGGAAAAGTGAGAAAGGCAAGGAAAGACAACTAGCGAAACTGCATCATGAAGTAAATCCCCACAGTGGGAAGCTAGTAATAAATCACCCGAGGGGACTAGAAGCACATTCTTCAGAGTCATAAGGATCTGGGATGATAAAGCTGTTGTTATTTTTATACCAACCCGGTCTGCTATTGGAGGAGAGTACAGGCAGAGCACTGATGTAATCAGTAACAACTAATGCTAGCTACCATGGCTTGCAAAGCCGCCATCATTTCTCAATGGACTCTTTCAGTTACTTCTTATCTGCTCTTTTTGGTTCAATAGTTTGAACGTATCTATTCTAAACATCAAGCGTACACATTTAATGGCAGTTTAAAGAAGTGATTATGTTATGGGGACTCCTGCTACCCTACATGGAATTAAAGCATTTACAAACAAGGGTTTATATCAGGCAGTATAAAGTAAGACTACTTTGAATTCCTTTACACCATGGTCAGAATGGCAAACATCAAACAACAGCAACAACTCCCAAAGCAAAAATAAATGAGAAAAATATGGAAAGAAAAGAACACTTATTAATTGCTACTAAGTATATAGAATGGTGTAGCTACTATGAAAGTCAGTACAGAGTTTAATCAAAAATTAAATTAGAATCACCAAGGTGACCAAGCTATCCTACTCCTGGATATTTACCCAAAGGACTCCAAATCAACATGTCATTCACAAAGATAACTTGCACTTTCATGTTCATTATTTAAGCATTCCAATTAGTTAGAACAGCAATTACCAACCTGTAAGCTGTGACCCCTTTGTTAAACCTATGCCTCCAAAACTATTTATATTATGATTCATAACAATAGAAAAATTACAGTTATAAAGTAGCAACAAAAATAGTCCCATAGTTGATGGTCACCACAACATGAAAAAAATGTATTAAAGGGTCACAGCAGCAGAAAGGATGAGAACACTGATCCAGAAGTCAGACTCAGCCTACATGTCCAATGGTACATTAAGATAATATAGTCCATATACACAATGCAATTTTATTCATCCATAAAGAAAAATAAAATCAAGACTTTTCAGGAAAATGGGTAGAACTGAAATTTATCATCTTAAGTATCTCAGACTCAGAAAGACAACTACTACTGTTTTTCTCAAATTAATGTCATAGATTTCTCTCTCTTTCTCTTGTCTTTCTCTCCTTTCTTTTTCTTTGCCTCTCTCTCAGATATATTTATCTTTATTTCTCTCTCTTTTGTGTGTGTGTATGATTGGGGAGGGGGGTGAGTATAGGCCATAAAACTAGAAAAGATACCAAAGGGAAAAAGCATTTTAAAAGTTAGTAAAAAATGGAGAACAAAAGAATAAAGTGCATGCAATAAGAGAGCATAAAGGAGACAAATGAAAAGGGGAACCATTAAGAGGTGGATGAGATTTAGGAAGAAGAGGGAGGATATCATCAATAAAATCAAAATCTGTATGTAAATCCCATAATTAAACTCATTATTTGATATACTAATTTAAAAACCAATGAAACAAATAAAGGGTAAAATAATAAGTTAAAAGATTTTGTGTGTGTGTCACGGGGGAGGATTCCTGCCTGCAGCCACATGGAAGACACCCTAGAGGCCAAAGGCCAAGTGGGTGTCATTACAACAAGCAGGTGGAGAGATGGGCAAGAAGAAGAAGCCTACAAGTTTGTGCACTATGAAGAAATTCAGAACTGGAGACACAAAGGTGGTAAGGAACAACCTGATGTGAGTAGCCTGAGCTGCACCTGAGGTCATGGTACTGTCTGGCTCCTGCAGCCGCTGAGGGCCATGTCTGGGATTATGGTCCTGCAGCCACGAGGGTCTGTGTTGATGTCCATGGCCCATGTTACCACCAAAGACCTTGTGGATGTCCCTGGTCTGGGCTTCCACCTGGGTCCATGTTGATGTACAAAGTCTGTACAGAGCTGATCGGCCCCTTGCTTGCTGCAGCACTCAGGAAAGCTGGTTTCCCCACCTAGCCTGGGCAGCACAATAGAGCTGGCCCTACTGGCTAGTTTTTGAGTGCATAGTTCCCTAAGATATGTGGGAGAGCTGGCCCCTGGCTCTGCCCCTTGCCCAGGCTGTGCTTGAGAGCTAACCCTGCTGGTGCTACAGGAAAGTGGGCTGGCTGACCAATTCAGCTACCACCAGGCCCAGATCCTGGGCTTTGAGTTTGGTCATCCCAACATCTATCCATTTATAAACTGCTGGAGTGAGTGAAGAGGCCTGTTCTATAGAAACAAAGATGCAGGATCTTCACGACACAGGGAAATAACAGGATATCTGAGAGCAGTCCTGGTGAGGATTCCCTATCAATAGTGTAGCAGAAGCCAGAGGCTTCGAACCAGTCTGATAACTAATGATTTACACGTAAATCATTTTGTTTGTGCAAAATGGTATATTGTGTGAAACACTCTGACACACTGCAGCTTCCACTGCAGTATCTGTCTGTCTGTCTATCTATCTATCTATCTATCTATCCATCCGTCTACCTATCTATCATCTATCTATCCGTCTATCTATCTATCTATCTATCTATCTATCTATCTATCTATCTATCTATCATCTATTCGTCTATCTATCCGTCTATCTATCTATCTATCATCTATCTATCTTTCTATCTATCTATCAGTCTATCTATCTATCCTTTTTATTCTTAGGGTTTTTTGTTTGTTTGGGGGGATTTGCAAGGGTGGAAGGTAGGTATGGAGGGGTGGGTAGATGAGTAAGATTAAGATTAGGGTTTATGTAAAATTCACAAAGAATCAATGCATTGATTTTTAATTTTTTTTGCATTAGTTATGGTTCTCACTTCTCCTACATTGGAGAATGGAAAAGGAAGTCACCACATGAAGAAGAGTGCAGTCATACCCCACACACTGGGTCATGATGGCACTTTGAACTTGGATGTCTAAGTCCCCAAAATGGCGATAGATTAGTTCTGTTCTTCATATTCTTTCCCAGTGTCAAATATTTTTATAACAGCACAAATGGGCAGAGATGTGCAGTTTTTACTTTTAGGGACTGTCCAATGTCATAGCACGTCAGTCAGAGGTACATTGATAAATGTTACCCAGACATGTTAAGTTGGATGTGTCCCAGGCACAAACCCTCTGGAGGCATCCCAGCTTGCACAGCGTAAAAGCAGAGCATGTGTGATGACAGAAATGTTACAAAATCTGCCCCAACATCTAGCTTCCTTTCCTACCCCCTACTTTCCTTCTCGATTTGACCCCTTAATCTCATATCTACTTAGAAATTCTTCTTTCTTTATTTACTCATTTTTCTCCTTTACCTGTCATGTTGCTTACTTTTAAGTTATTTGTGTTGATTCTCCATCCACCCTCTAGAATATAAGTCTTTCTTGGCATAGTTTTGTCATTTGCTTTATTTTTTTCTGCATCTCTGGTGCCTGAGAGTCATCCCACAAATATTTGCTGAGTAATTGAGAGAAGTGATTTTAGAGCCTAGTTACTTAGAAAAAAAAATGTTCTTTCAATATACCTATATTATAACACCATTAAAATTACAAAATAATCAAATCTGTGGCATCAGCCTTCATATTATTTAATTAGGTGGTTATATGATATTTCATACTTACATACAAAATAAAAGCCAGAGTATTTTCAAGTGTTGATAGAGGCTTTCACATAGTATGGCATGAATTAAATATAAAAACAAAAGGCGACTTGTGAGTATAACTGCTTCTCTATTTCCTATATGATTGGTTTTACTAATTATCTGTAGTTTTCTTTTAATATGCCATATTATCAATTTCATAATTATGTTTAGCATTTCATAAGCCTTTGAATTAAATTCATAAAGATTATTTTGCTCTGACGTTTATTGATTTTATTTATAGCTGTTGTTTATTTATTTATATTTTAGTTAGTTTTATAAATATGTATATCTTTATGGTTTCTTGTTTTCCAAACCATTGCATGATTGCTACAAAAAAGATTTAAAGAAATAAATACATTCAAAAGTAAATAACACTATTATTCATACTTTACAAAAGTGATTAACCATTAATATGTTTATATTTATGTTTTATGTTTATTTTATTTATATATTTTTTACTAGATTGATGAAAGTTGGTACTTATAGTATTATTTTTGTTTTTCATTTCTGAGATTTAATTTATTTATTTTATTTTTTATTTTTATTTTTTTATTTAAAATGTTTTTAATTTTTTATTAATTACACTTTATTCATTTTGTATTCCCCCATAAGCCCCTCCCTCCTCCCCTCCCGATCCCACCCTCCCTCCCCTTTCTGCATGCATGCCACTCTCCAAGTCCACTGATAGGGGAGGTTCTCCTCTCCTTTCTGATCTTAGTCTATCAGTTCTCATCAAAAGTGGCTGCATTGTCCTCTACTGTGGCCTGGTAAGGCTGCTCCCCCCTCAGGGGGAGGTGATCAAAGAGCAGGCCAAACAGATTATGTCAGAGGCAGTCCCTTTTCCCATTATTATGTAACCCACTTGGTCTCTGAACTGCCATGGGCTACATCTGTGCAGGAGTTCTAGGTTATCTCCATAATAGTCCTTGGTTGGAGTATGAATCTCTGGGAAGTTCCCTGTGTTCAAATTTTCTTGTTCTGTTGCTCTCCTTGTGGAGACCCTGTCTTCTCCAGCTCTTACTATTTCCCACTTCTTACATAAAATTCCATTCACTCTGTCCAACAGTTGGCCATCAGGCTTAGCATTTGCTTTGATAGTCTGCAGGTCAGAGGCTTTCAAAGGCCCTCTGTGGTAGGTTCCTTGTTTGTTTCCTGTTTTCTTCTTCTGGCTTTCAGAAGCCCTAGGCAGAAGGTTCCTAGGTTGTTTCCTGTTTTCTTCTTCTTCTGATGTCCATCCTCTTTGCCTTTCAGGATGGGGATTGACCGTTTTAGTTAGGGTCCTCTCTCTTGCTTAGTTTCTTTAGATGCACAGATTTTAGTGGGTTTGTCCTATGTTGTATGTTTATATGAGTGAGTATATACCGTGAGTGTCTTTTTGCTTCTGAGACAACTCACTCAGGATGATCCTTTTGAGGTCCCACCATTTACCTGCAAATTTCATGATTTCCTTATTTTTCATTGCTGAGTAATATTCCATTGTATAGATGTACCACAATATCTGCATCCATTCTTCAGTTGAGGGTCATCTGGGTTGTTTCCAGCTTCTGGCTATTACAAATAAAGCTGCTACAAACATGTTTGAGCAAATGTCCTTTTTGTGTACTTGAGCCTCTTTTGGATATATGCCTAGGAGTGGTATGGCTGGATCTTGGGGAAGCGCTATTCCTAGTTGTCTGAGAAAGTGCCAGATTGATTTCCAGAGTGGTTGTACAAGTTCATTTCTGAGATTTTAATTTAATAATAATGTTTCTCCCTTCCCTTTCTTCCCTCCAAATCCTGCCATATGTTCCTTCCAACTCTTCTTCAAATTCATGACCTATTTTTTACTGTTATTGTATGAATGTATGTATTTGCATGTACATATCTATTCTTAAACTCAACCAATTGAGTCCACATAATGTACTTGTATGTATATTTTCAAGGATGATCATTTGGTACTGGACAACCTAATGTTATGCTCTTCTTTGGGAATACTACCTCTCCTATTCTCAACTCTACTCAGTTGCCTGTAGTTCTTTCTGTAGGTTTGAGAGCACTTGGGTTTTTCCTCATGCTGTTTGGTATGTTTATTGATGTCATCCTTGTTCAACTCACATTTGGAAGGTCATTTGGTTGGTGACACTTTATGGGTGTAACTCTGCAAGCTACATCGAGACACAATCTCACAACAAATCTCTTGTTTGACTCTTATAATCTTTTTACCTCTTCTGCAATGTTCCCTGAGTGAGTGCTTTGTAGATATATGTCCATCAGGACTGGATTCCACAACTCTGCATTTAGATTGCTTGTAGTTTGCTGGAATGATCTCCATCTGTTTCAATGATATTTTTCTTGAAGAGGGGTAGGACTACACTTAACTGTGGGTATAGATATTATGTTTTAGTACATTAGTGATTGTTGATTCTCTTCATATAACCATGACATCGCTAGCACTGAGTAGTTAGCTAGGTTTCCAGTACCAGCCATGGCTTGCCTCTTGTTCAGAGGGTTTTAAATTCAATTGTAGAGTTGTTGATTAGTGCCAGAGTAGTATAGGACTGCATCCATAGAATTATTGCACCATGCTGGTTGTTGATGTGGTTCTTAGGTATCATAATTGGGTGAGACTATTGGTTGCCTCCTTTCTTTGGAAGTTTGCAATGCATCTTCTGATACTGAGAAAGCTAGTCCTCAGGAAGTGGCCACACAGGCCAGTTCCTGTTTCAGGGTCTTTGGGCCCTATTCTGAAGAACATGGTATGCTCAGAAATCAGGACTAATCTTCTACCACTGGGGAAAAATCAAGAGCAATAACAATAGGCTGTATACTTTGGGAGTCTCTTAGACACCTCTGGCCAAAAATTCAAAAGAGAACTTCTCATGTCTTGTATTGTTTTTTTTTTTTTTTTTTTTTTTTTTTTGGTGGTCTTTGGCTCTTGGGGGGAGCAGCATAAGATCAGGTGAGAAAAGTTCATTCATTAAAACTACATATGTATATTTATAAATTGAATTACATGCATTACAAGTTTTTCTTTGAGGAGGCCAAGATGGCGGCACCAGGAGAACACTGCATCTAAGGAGCAGGACAACATTTTCCAGAACACTGCATCTAAAGAGCAGGACAACATTTTCCGGACAGCAACCAAGAGACTGAACTCTGGGCCTTAAAACAACAGCGATCATGTTTCCCAGGTGAGAGGAAACCCCCACAGTGTGGGAACCAGTAGGGTCCACGCTCAGGCCACCCAGCCAGAAACCAGAAGAGATCCTGGGTTGCCCAGGCACTAGGTCCCCAGACCAGAGCCACATGCCTGCGTAACCCGATCACCTTCCCAGGCTGATCAGTGGGCACAAAAACACCAGAGACTGGGAGTCCAAGTCACGAGAAAAACCCACGGGGAAGGAAAGTAGTGGGACTGGCCATAGGTCACCCAGTCTTTCCCTGAAAAAAGTCTCACAGACCTGTGGGTACTCGCCCACCACTGAACTGGGCTCCAGGCGCCAGCGCCAGCATGGAGAGGGGCTGCGCGCCCAGCTCTCTTGCACAGACAGAGCTGTGCGCCCCAGTACAACAGAGTCTGGGAGTTCCTTTCGGGAAAGGCCCCACAGGGAAGGAAGAAAGTACTGACTTGGGACATCCAGGCTTTACCCGGGGAAAGTCTCTCACAGACCAGCGGGTACGCGCTGCTATCACTGATCTGGCCCCAAGCTGGAAGCACAGAGAGTAGTTGGGCACCCAGCTCCCGCAGACTAGCAGGCAGGCACGTGGGCCGCCAGCCCAGAGACCAACTATTCCTCACAGACAGAACTGTGTGCCCCAGGACACCAGAGACTTAGAGTCACTGTCTGGAGAAATCCTCACAGGGAATTAGCCAAAGGGGACAGACTTAGACCACCCAGTATATCCCCAGAAAAGCTCCCGCAGACTGGCACAAACCAGGGACCTGCTGTGCACCAGATAGCCTACTGTTACCAGGAGAGCAGTACTCACCTGCCACAGATTACTGCTTGGGTACTGGGGCACAGAGCCCCAACCTCAGACCTACAAAAGCCTGAGATCCCTGAGATCAACCCCCAGATATCACTCCACGGTGCAACCAGTTATCGCTAACAAAACTAACCAAACCACAGGACACACAGGTTACAGCAGGAGATAACTAAATTCACAGCAAGAAACCGGGCAGCTGTCTTCAGGACTTCTCCTGGTGAGAGGAGAGCCCTCTCGACTAATAAGGACCACAGTTACTCTTCAGGTCTCTACGCCTGAGGTGAGCAGCAGCAACTCCTGAAAAACACCAGCCATCCAGTGACCATACCCAAAATAGCTGAGAAGGCTTCCTTCAGGAAAAACCATCTTCCTGACAAAGGGATTCTCTCCACCACAGGATTCCAGGAAAAACCAGTAACCAACTTCAAAAACCTAAGATAGCCCAATGGGTAGAGGCCAGTGTAAAAGTTCAACCAACAAAAGCCAGAGCAATATGGCATCTCCAGAACCCAGTTATCCAGGGACAAGTAGCCCTAGAGACCCCAGCATAATTGAAATGCAAGAAGAGGACCTAGTATCCATGATCAGGAAGAAGATAACAGAGGAAACAAATAAAATACATAAAGAAATAGAGGAATATAAAAACAAACAGTTTATGACCATCCTTAAAGAAATAGAGGCCTATTTCTTTAGTTAGTGGCCTATAGAGAGGAAATGCTTAAATTACTGAATAGAAGAAAAGAAAAAGAGGATTGTTCAAACAAACAGCTGAAGGAATTGATGGAAAAACAGGAAAATACAGTCAGACAGGTGAAGGAAATCAACAAAATGGCTCAAGACCTGAAGATAGAATTGGAAAACTTAAAGAAAACACAAATAAAGGAAATTGTGGAAAGAAGTTAGGGAAGAAAACAGGAACCACAGAGGTTAGCATAACCAACAGACTACAAGAGATGGAAGAAAGAATCTCAGGTGTAGAAGATACAATGGAAGAAATAGGTATATCTATCAAAGAAAATGTTAAATATAAAAAATTCCTGACACAGACTGACCAAGAAATTCAAGACAACCTAAAAAGACAAAAACTAAGAATTATAGGTGTAGAGGAAAAAGAAGATTCCCTGCTCCAAGGACCAAAAAATATTTTCAACCAAATCATTGAAGAAAATTTCCCCAACTTAAAGAAGAGGCCAATAAGAATACAAGAGCCCTACAGAACACACAATAAATTAGACCAGAAAAGAAAATCCTCCCACCACATAATAATCAAAACAGTAAGTATACAGAACAAAGAAAAGATACTAAAAGCTGCAACAAAAAAAGGCCAAGTAACATATAACGGCAAACCCATTAGAATCACACCTGACTCCTCAACAGAGACTATGAAAACCAGAAGGGCCTGTACAGATATCATGCAGACCCTAAGAGAACACAGATGTCAGCCCAGGCTACTATACCCAGCAAAACTCTCAGTCCTCATAGATGGAGAATACAAGATATTCAATGACAAAAATAAATTTCAGCAATACCTACACACAAATCTAGCATTACAGAAGACACTAGAAGGGAAAATACAACCCAAGAATACTAGCTACTTTCAAGAAAACACGGGAAATAATTAACCTCACTACAATAAAACAAAAAGAAACCAAACACACAACCTTGTGAACACAGCCAACATCAAAATCAAAGGATCTAACAGCCACTGGTCATTAATCTCTCTCAACATCAATGGACTCAATTCTCCAATAAAAAGACCCAGACTAACAAAATGGGTGTGTAAACAACACCCAGCAATCTGTTACATACAAGAAACACACCTAAGTCACAAAGATAGACATTACCTGAGGGTAAAGGGTTGGAAGACAGCTTTCCAATCAAATAGACACAAGAAGCAAGCAGGAGTAGCCATTCTAATATCTGATAAAATAGACTTTCAACCAAAATTAATCAAAAGAGATGGGAAAGAACACTTCATACTCATCAAGGGAAAATTACAACAAGAAGACATCACAAACCTGAATATCTATGCCCCAAACACAAGGGCATCCACATTTGTAAAAGAGACATTGATAAAATTTAAACCACATATAGATACCCACAAATTAATAGTGGGAGACTTCAACACCATACTCTCAACAAAGGACAGGTCAAAAGACAGAAATTAAACAAAGAAACAATGTCTCTAACAGAGGTCATAAATCAAATGGACCTGACAGACATTTACAGAACCTTACACCCAAACACAAAAGAATTTACCTTCTTCTAGGCACCTCATGGAACCTTCTCCAAAATAGAACATATACTTAGTCACAAAGCAAGCTTCAACAGACAGAAGAACGTTGAAATAATTCCCTGCATCCTGTCTGATCACCATGGAATAAAGCTGGACCTCAACAACAACAGAAATAGCAAAAAGCCTACACGCATATGGAAACTGAACAACTTGCTACTCAATGACATCTGGGTTAGGGAAGAAATAAAGAAAGAAATTAAAGTCTTCCTAGAACTCAATGAAAATGAAGATACAACATACCCAAACTTGTGAGACACAATGAAAGCAGTGCTAAGAGGAAAGTTCATAGCACTAAGTGCCTTCAAGAAGAAATTCGAGACAGCGCATTCAAGCAACTAATGCTCACTTAAAAACCCTAGAAAAAGAAGAAGCAGACACACCAAAAAGGAGTAGATGACTGGAAATAATCAAACTCAGGACTGAAATCAATCAATTAGAAATAAATAAAACAATTCAAAGAATCAATGAAACAAAGAGCTGGTTCTTTGAGAAAATCAACAAGATAGACAAATCCTTAGCCAAGCTAACTAAAAGGCAGAGAGACACCATCCAAATCAAGAATATCAGAAATGAAAAGGGGGACATAACACTGAGGAAATCCAAACAATCAATAGGACTTACTTCAAATGTTTATATGCCACAAAATTTGAAAACTTAAATGAAATGGACAATTTTCTTGAGCAATTCGACTTACCAAACCTGAATTGGGACCAGGTAAATCAATTAAATAGTCCTATATCCCCCATCCTGAAAGGCAAAGAGGCTGGACATCAGAAGAAGAAGAAAACAGGAAACAACCTAGGAACCTGCTACAGAGGGCCTCTGAAAGCCAGAAGAAAACAGGAAACAACCTTGGAACCTACCACAGAGGGCCTCTGAAAGCCTCTGCCCTGCAGACTATCAAAGCAGATGCTGAGCCTGATGGCCAACTGTTGGGCAGAGTGAATGGAATTTTATGTAAGAAGTGGGAAATAGTAAGAGCTGGATAGGACAGGGTCTCCACAAGGAGAGCAACAGAACAAGAAAATTTGAACACAGGGAACTTCCCAGAGATTCATGCTCCAACCAAGGACTATTCATGGAGATAACCTAGAACCCCTGCACAGATGTAGCCCATGGCAGTTCAGTGTCCAAGTGGGTTACATAGTAATGGGAAGAGGGACTGCCTCTGACATAATCTGATTGGCCTGCTCTTTGATCACCTCCCCCTGAGGGGGGAGCAGCCTTACCAGGCCACAGTAGAGGACAATGCAGCCACTTTTGATGAGAACTGATAGACTAAGATCAGAAAGGAGAGGAAAACCTCCCCTATCAGTGGACCTGGGGAGTGGCAGAAAGGGGAGGGAGGGTGGGATCGGGAGGGGAGGAGGGAGGGGCTTATGGGGAAAACAAAATGAATAAAGTGTAATTAATAAAAAAATTTTAAAAAGTAAGGAAATCATGAAATTTGCAGGTAAATGGTGGGACCTAGAAAGGATCATCCTGAGTGAGCTGTCCCAGAAGCAGAAAGGCACACACGGTATATACTCACTCATATAGACATAACAAAGGATAAACCTCCTAAAAACTGTACATCTAAAGATACTAAGCAAGAGAGAGGGCCCTGACTAAATGCTCATTCCCCATCCTGAAAGGCAAAGAGGCTGGACATCAGAAGAAGAAGAAAACAGGAAACAACCTAGGAACCTGCCACAGAGGTCCTCTGAAAGCCTCTGCCCTGCAGACTATCAAAGCAGATGCTGAAACTTATGGCCAACTGTTGGGCAGAGTGCATGGAATCTTATGTAAGAAGTGGAAAATAGTAAGAGCTGTAGAGGACGGGAACCACACAAGGAGAGCAACAGAACTAGAAAATTTGAACACAGGGAACTTCCCAGAGACTCATACTCCAAATAAGGACTATTCATGGAGATGACTTAGAACCCCTGCACAGATGTAGCACATGACAGTTCAGTGTCCAAGTGGGTTACACAGTAATGGGAAGAGGGACTGTCTCTGATATATTCTTATTGGCCTGCTCTTTGATCACCTCCCCCTGAGGGAGGAGCAGCCTTACCAGGCCACAGAAGATGACAATGCAGCCACTCCTGATATGAACTGATAGACTAAGATGAGAAGGAAGGAGAAGAGGCCCTCCCCTATCAGTGGACTTGGGGAAGGGCATGCATGAAGAAGGGGGAGGGAGGGTGGGAGACGAGGAGGGAGGGGCTTATGGGGGTATACAAAATGAATAAAGTGTAATTAATAGTAAATATATATATATATATATATATATATAAAAACCCAGTTTTTCTTTGGCAAAATAGTTAATATTATTATTATTCCTTCCATTTTTTTCAGCCACTCATATTGTTATTTTACCTTCCTCCTTCCTTCTCCTTTATTTCCCTACCTTTCCTAGGAGTCCATGAATTTTTTTCCATTTTCCCTATCAGGCCGTTTGTATACTACTTTCCTCCCCTTACTCTCCTCCAACCTTTTTCTGTATTTATCTCCCTCTCCTTCCATTAGGAGTCCCTTTTCCCACCTCCCTAATCATATAACTTATGCCTTGATAATCTCCTTTCTAGAATTGTGATCAGCTTTGGGTTTCAAAGTTTTGTGGTTGTTGTTCTTTTTGTTTCATATATAGCAAAGAATAACATGGATACAGTTAATATACGAACAAAGTTCAATAGAGGCTGAGGTTGAAATATTGGATTCCGAAGTGTTAAACCTATGTGCATGCTGCTGACAGGAATTCAATGTATTCACACTTAGATTTTGTTTTTCATTAAAAAGAAACTAATCACCTTCGACATATGCATACTAGATTTTTTGAGAAAAAGTATATAAAATATATCATGCATTATTTGTAATATCATCACTCATATTAAAATATTTTCTCTCAGAAACTAGTAAAATTGCGTGTTTGCAATCTCCATGACAGAGTTTGTTTTCTGGAAATCTGTCTCTTCCTCTTGTGCTTCATGGCAAATGATGTCATTACTTATCCTGATGCTCACACTAAAATACTGAGAGTCACTTTGGCTTCTCCCATTTCCCATTCCAAAAATAAACAAAACATGTATATTGAGTAAAATTCACAGGAATGAGGTTACTGCTCTAAGGCAGGTGCAGGATGGTAGAGTTTACGATGGTGTCCTTACTCTCCTGAGCAATGCACTGTCTTTCAACACATTTCTGACTTCTGTTCTTGATCATATGATTTACTACCAACATGAAGCCAGACTGATCATTTAAAGATAACAATCAGAGGATGTCACACTTCTCAATATATCAGAAAAATCCAAATGCCATTAAGTTGAACCTAGCACTATGTCAAATAAGTTTTTTTGGTTTTGTGATTTCTAATATGATGTGTCCTTAGGCTTGTGTGCTTGAATACTTGGTCCTGAGCTAACATAGCAAATTCGGAAGGTTATGGAACCTTTGGGTCATGTAGCCTTGCTGGACAAAGTATGTTACCTAGGAGTAGGCTTTGAGGTTTCATAACTCAGCCTGGTTTTCTCTTCTTCATGAGTGTATATCTAATGTGATCAAGAAGCTTCCTGTTCCTGCCACCATGCCTTTCCTGCTAGTTGCCTTGCCTTCCTTGTCCATTGGACTCTGAACTAGAGATATAAGACAAAGTAAACCTTTTCTTCAATAACTTGTTATGGTCAGGGCATTTTTCATAACAAAAAAGAAACTGAGAATAGTTCTAATTCAAGATCCAGCTATACCACTCCTGGGCATATACTCAAAGGAGGTTCTACCATACTACAAGAGCATTTGCTCAACTATTCTCATAGAGGCTTTATTCATAATAACCAGAAACTGGAAATAACCTAACTGTCACTCAGTTGAAGAATGGATAAAGAAAATGTGCTACATTTACAGATTTGAGTATCACCCAACTGTTAGAAAAAAAAAAAGAAAGAAAGAAAATGCTGTCATTAAAATGGATGGAACCAGAAAAAAAAATCATCCTGAGTGAGGCAACCAAGACACAGAAAGACAAACATGATGTGCACTCACTTATACGTGAATATTGGCTGTTAAATAAAAGATAATCAAACTACAATCCACAGAACAGAAAGGTTAAATAAAGCTGAAAACATGAGAGGGAAGCCATGATGTTCCTGGGAAAGGGAAGTAGAATAGAATGTTTGTGTATACTGGAAGCAAGTGGGGCCTGGAGTGTGAGGGATTGGGGCAGGGGAGAGATGGAGGGAAAGAATGCAAGGAGAGAAGGCTGGGATTCATGGGAATTTGGTGGGTGGGATGGAAATCTTTTTTTCTTTAAAATTTTATCATTATTGTATTTATTCTTTGAAAGATTCATACATGTATACAATGACCCATCTCTCTTTCAGCATTAAGTTTATTAAAGAATAACTATTTTTATAACCTATGGTGTCCAGTTATTAATGCTGCTATGTGTATGGAGCCATCTACTGTGGCATGGGCAGTCTACAATTAAGCACAATCCAAAGAGAAATGGCTCTCCTCCTCCCAGTGACCATGCATGACAATAGTTCCTTAGATAGGACTCAGACTTCCACATCTCTTCTATCCTTGCTGGAATTTTGACTGACTTGATATTGTGCTGTGCGCTGGTGTGCGCAACAGTTATATCATGTTCAGATGATATAACTGTGTGTCACAGCTCTCATCCTACAGCTCTTCCATCCTCCATCCATCTACCTTCCTCTACAATGTTCAATTTATGGCCCTGCTTAGGTATGACATGCCAGTTTTATCTATTGAGAAAGAGCCTAACTTTTTAAAGTAGATTTTGAAGGTTCTATAAGAATATTTTCCTAGAAATTCCTGGAAATTTTAGATTATTTCATGTATCTCACATCCAAGTAAAAAATCTAAGATTTTGCATAGGGGAAAATTATTTCTAGTTACCTGTGTAGTAACTGAAAATAAAAATATAAAGTACAATTTCAGTCTACTATTTGGCTGAGTTCTCTGGATAGCAGGAGCGAATGTAAACATAATTGGCTCTGCTTTTATTATTCACAGGAATAAATACTTTTTATTCCTGAAGAAAGAAAAAAAGCACTTGTCCCGTGGGTCTTTATATAAATGGCATATCGGGTAATAGTACAGTTTCATTCTTTTTTTAATTTTTATTTTTTTAATATTAGTTACAATTTGTTAACTTTGTATCCCTGCTGTATCCCACTCCCTCTTTTCCTCCCAATCCCACCCTCCCACCCTCATCTCCTCCCTGCCCCTTTCCAAATCCATTGATAAGGGAGAATCTCCTCCCCTTACATCTGATACTGGTTTATCAGGTGTCTTCAGGACTGGCTGCAAAGTCCTCCTCTGTGGCCTAGCAAGGCTGCTCCTCCCTGGGGGGTAAGGGGGAGGTCAAAGAGCCCGCCATCGAGTTCATGTCAGAAACAGTCCCTGTTCCCTTTATTAGGGTACCCACTTGGATACTGAGCTACCAAGAGCTACATCTGAGCAGGGGCTCTAGGTTGCATCCATACATGGTCCTTGTGTGGAGAAACAGTCTCTTAAAAGACCCCTGTGCCCAGAAATAGTTGGTCCTTGTGGAACTCCTGTCCTCTCCAGGACAGTTTCATTCTTATGGAAGTGAATTTTTCAGTCTCTTTTCTACTCTTAACCTTTGATTGAAACCAAATATTCAAATTTTCTAGTTTGTTTTTAGTTTTTTTTTTTTTTATAAAACTCATTTAAACAAACCTGTTTCCATAGATGACTAGACATCTGTAAGATGAGTATATAAATATCTGGTAGTATAAGTCAGTAATATACATTTTAGTATTAAATACATCCCATAACCATTTAACAATTTACCTTATTATAACTTCTCTGGTTTGATTTTAATACTGAAAAGTATCTCTTCCTACTGTACCTAAATGGATGAATTGGTTGAATAATAATAATAATTGAGTGAATTGCTTATTTTGGCAGGAGTCTCCTTAAGGGGCTATCTTTCCAGAATGATAGAATTGACAGTTCAGAACCTCATTTGTGAACATAAGATTAACAATACATGTTAACATACGACCCATAGTTATTCAACTCCATATTTATATAGTCTAATGAAATACATTATGATTATGTCAGTATCCACACACTAAAAAGATACGTTTTTGTTAGTTGTTTCTCTCAGATCAATGGACACTTCCTCTGCCAAGCCCTTGGAAAACTGATTATGTCAGTCTTTCTCATTTATTAATCACTGTTACTGGTGAAATAGAGAGCTGTGAGTGAGATCTACATGCGTAGCAATAACACCATTCACTCCATTGGATCATCGCCTAGTAAAAGAAAGGAAGAACAATAAATGAAAACAGAACAATCTCCCCCCGCCCCAGCACACACACAAACAAACAACAAGCAAGGACACTTAAGAGCTATAGCTATAGTTCTTGTTCCCTGATTTCATCCTTAGTATTATATGAATCTGGTATAGGGGAAACATGTCCCTAAGCAGCACTCAGGAGGAAATCCAGAAGGATCAGGGATTTCCTGTAATTATAGACTGCACAGTCTATAATTACAGGTTGACACCAGCATTTAGTGGAAGAAAAAAGAAAAGCTGAAGACATGGCTCAGAGGTCGAGGGTCCTTGATGGACAAGCCTGAGGATTAAAATTCAGATCCAAGTCACCATACAGAAAACTGGAAGTTCTATATGTTTCATAGGCCTGTAACCTCAGCGCTGAGTTGGGCAGACGGGAGGATTATTGGAGCTTGCCTTCCTGCCTATTCTCACAGAACAAAACAAACAAAAACAAACACTAAACTAACCAGAGCTCAAGGTTCAAGAAGAGAAGCAGCTACAAAAACTAATAGTTGGAAACAAGAAAAGACATTTGTCTCTCTGGTCCAGACTCCACCTGGGCCCACAGGACAACATACATGTGGACATGAACACACTTATACATCACACATACCATACAGACACATTCATGGAAAAAGTCCCAAATACCAAAAGGAAAGATTTGACTGTGACTGATATTAATATAGCAGACATAAGATAAAGACTTTCTCTCTTGCTGACCTTTCTTTTTCCAGAAGCTTCAGCCTAAAGTGAGCAAGAGCTTGTTGATAACACTGAAAAGTAGGACAGATATTTTCCTCTCTATTTTTTTTATAAGCCAACCTTCATCACCTCCCCATTTAACATCCCTCTTTTTTGAGCAAATACAACGAAAGCATAAATTCACAATATTGACAAATTTACTTTTACATGATACATTCCAACAGTACAGCATTATTTTTCTAATGATTTTTTACTGCCTTGTTCTTTATGTTGCTAGGTGATTGCTTCAGAGCAAAGGCTATATGTTAGGAATACAGGAAATTCTTCCTCCCTAATCCTTTTGCAGAACTATTTTGCTATAAGATTTACAAACCTTAGGGCAAAATGTTCAAAAAGGAATTGAAGAGAAAAGATGCTTAAATACATGTTTAATGTTCCTGAGACTATTTGGCAAATTAGAACTATTAATTAATTAGCTTGTTTATTTATCTTTTATTGAAAATAGTTTTTTTATTCAATATATTCTGATTACAGATTCCCTCCCCTCTACTTCTCCCAGTTCTTCCACACCTCCCCTACCATCCAGACGTACCTCCTCTTTGGTCTTTCATATGAAAAAAATAGTATCATGGGTAATGATAAAATAAAATAAAATAATAAAATAAAATATAAGAGAAAAGAAAATCAAACTTATTAGATTAGGACCCCCCCTCCAAAAAACAGAAAGGAAAAAGCCCAAGAAAAGGCACAAGAAACAGATACAAACACATAGACACATTGACTCACTCATTCAGGGATTCCATAAAACACAAAACCAGAAGTCATAATATATAAGCAAAATCTGTATAATTTGTCAGCTGCGACAGTGCAGTTGCTCACATGAGTTCACAAGGTTTAGGACCACCTGCACAAGATCAAGCCCAGTAAAATCCCAACACTGAGAGGGGAGGGGCTCATGAAGCCCCACCCCTATCTGAAGAGCTATGATGAACTGAACTCTAATAAAGGGGAAGAGTTAGGAGAGGAGTAGAGTGGAGAGGAAGAGAGGAGGGGAGGGGAGGGGAGGGAGGGGAAAGGAGGGGAGGAGACAGAAGTGTGCTGCATGTTAGTGGGAATTGGTAATACCTCCTGCAGTGTTTGTATAGTGAGGCAGTATTTACTATTTTCCTCTCCTTGTGGTGTGAAAGAAGTAGAGGGGATGCTTAGAAGACTATTAAGCCATACCATAATGGGAATAGCTTCTTCTAGGGTTCAGTGGTGTGAGAGGGAACCTGGGGTGTCTACTTTCAGAAAGAGAGAGAGAGAGAGAGAGAGAGAGAGAGAGAGATCAGTTCATTTAATAACTACATTCTTAGTTCTCTGAACAAAGCAACAAAGAGGCCAAAAAGGTACATGCCTGGTCTCCTGTACTGATAAGCTTACATATATGTCATTAGGAGAAAACAACCACAATGTAACCAAAATATCAGAGCATGTTTGGAAATTTTTGAAAATCATATTTGACTTCAAATGTGATCTCAAGGAAATTGCTTCAGTCAGAGACATCTCAAACCATTTCAGAGAGCTTCACAAAGGAGGGGGATTTCCCTGAGCCCTAAAGGATGGGAGGAATTTAGCATGTGTGAATGCTGCAGAGTGAGAAATGTAAGACAGGGCTCCAAACACTTAAGGAATTAGAGTTGGAGTCAAGGCACAGTAATGTAGAGCATGATTTGGAGTATGGTAAGTGGCCTGAAAAAAATCAGAGAAAGTCATAGGAGGTGAGATTCGGGGTGAATAGCACTCAGATAAAACAACAACAACAACAACAACAATAATAATAATAATAATAATAATAATAATAATAATAATAATAATAAAAGTTTTAAAATGAGCTTTTCTTTGCAGGCAAAAGCACACAGGAAAACATTAGCAGGGAAGAAACATGCACATTGCTGTGTAGTAATTAGCAATGGACACAGAAAAGATTGGTGAAGTGATATAAAAGCAACTAAAAGGAGAGAGCAAGATCTCTGTGTCACAGGTCTTAGGCCTCAGCAGGCTGATGGGACCAACAGCTTCCCCCAGCGTCCAGCTAGCACCAGGACCTGTCTTTTCCTCTAACTTGACAAGACACATAGGTCCTACAAAAGACCTACAGGTCTTCTCCATTTTAATGTTTTCTTCTATTGGTAGTGGATGCTGCAGAGACTATATTCAACCACACAGATAGATGTTTACCACTCAGTGAGGGTAAGGACTACAAATCCAGTCTCAGCAGCCCCTGCCACAAAAGAAAAGCCAATTATTTTAGAGTACAAAAATTAATGGTTGGTGTTTCTTAGTTCTTAAGAAACACCAATTTCTTAAGCTCAGTAGTTCTCAACCTTACTAATGCTACTACCCTTTAGCACAGCACTTTATTACTGAAGTCAGTTATTCCTTAACATTTTGCTTTAGAAATATATTTTGTTATGTGTATGTAAAACTTCAAAAAATTAAATTGTGAACGGTAACTTTATCTACAATCCCAGCAAATGGGAGGTAAAGGTGTTAGAACTGCATTGAGTTGGAAGCTAGCTTGGACTACACGGTCATCTCCAGAATGTGACCTCTTCTGAAAATATTAAACAAAGCCAGGCATGGTGGTACACACCTTTAATCCCAGCACTCGGGAGGCAGAGGTAGGCAGATTTCTGTGAGCTCAAGGCCAGCCTGTACTACAAAGCAAGTTACAGGACAGCCAGGGCTGTTTAGCCCAGAAACCCTGTCTGGAAAAATAAATAAATAAGAAAGAAAGAAAGAAAGAAAGAAAGAAAGAAAGAAAGAAAGAAAGAAAGAAAGGAAGGAAGGAAGGAAGGAAGGAAGGAAGGAAGGAAGGAAGGAAGAAAGGAAGAAAGGAAGAAAGGAAGGAAGTAAAGAAGAAAGAGAAAGAAAAAGTTAAGAAAATAAAAAAAGTAAAACACATTTTAACAGGAAATATAGTTCATTCTTTGCTAAACAGAGTCACATCTTCTTTCTCTTTGAGGTTTCCACTGTCTGACATTCTGGCTAAAAGAGTCAATCAAGAATTTATAATCAGGTTAGCATCAGTCTAACATGAATGGTTTCTACTCTTAAATGTGATTGTGGTTCATTACTAAAATAAATTTAATGACATTTTCTCCTAATGATAGGAATCCCAGAATTTAAACTCATTATGTATAAATACGTCGGCTTGAGAAAAAAAAAAAAGTCTTAATGGGTATGTGCATTTTAGAGCAGGAAGGTTGTTAGGACAGGCCAAGAGATATGCTAATTCATTCGTAGGTTAAGTTCTAGCAAATTTTCACTTTCTCTTCCACCTAATATTAGCAATATGGTTCAGTACCTTACATTCCACATTAGATGTGACTGCCTGAGGTCTTTGCAGTGACAATGTTGGTGTCGGGTTTTGATTTAATGACACCACAGTCATAATCTCACCCTTTTTCACCAGTTTGTGAGGCATGCTGGCAATCCCATTAGCTTTGCTTTTAAAAACCAACATGAAAACTCACAATTTTGTGCATAGATTATTGTGTATAGTTATAGAGCACACTCTCACAGGAAAGACCTCAACCTCTAAGATTTGGAAATTGTTAAGATGATAAGTATTGGAGGGGGCCAAGATGGCGGCACCAGGAGAACACCGTGTCTGAGAAGCTGGACAACACACTCCATGCAGCGACCAGGAGACTGAACTCTGGGCTCTAAAACAACAGCAATCGATAGTGTTTCCCAGGTGAGGGGAGGCTCCCACAGTGTGGGAATCGGTCGGGTCCACTCTCGGCTGCCCAGCCAGAACCCAGAAGAGAACCCAGCTAACGCGGGCTTTGGGTCTCCGGGCCTGCTTGTCCCGACCACATTCCCAGGCTGATTGGTGGGCACAAGGGTGCCTGAGGCTGAGAGTCCCAGTCACAAAAAAACCCCACAGGGAAGGAAAGTTGCCAGACTGGTCACTGGTCACCCAGTCTTTCCCTGGAAGGTCTCTCCCACCACAGGTACCTGCCGCCATCACAACTGAGCTCCCGCCACGCACGGATTGCAGCTGCACGCCCAGCTCAAAATCCCTACTCCCTCTTCGGAGGAAGCAGGAGGCATCCAGCAGAATCTGCCACAGACCACATTGTCTGTACCCCAACCCGAGATCGGGGCTGAGAAAACCCAATCCTTTCGGGCACTCCCCCAAACGCCCCCATCACCCTGCCACAGCAGAGCAGAAGGATAAAGAGGCGCACAGCAGCTTCACAGTGCCGGAACTCCAGTGCTGCCAGCCTCTCTTACCAAACAAACTACAGCTTGGGATCTGGGACTGTGGTCATTCTACATGTCCTGAGATTCTCCTGGGTCCAACGCAATAAGGTCTAGCAGCAAGTTCTATCACCAGCGCCCCCCCCCACCCCCCGGCAGAGAAACGGCCGGCTCAGGGCTCAGGATCCGACTAAGAAGCCCCAACCCCTGCTAGCAATACCCTGGGAGCACCTCCATAAGCTTGCCCTAGCAGAGGAGAAGGTCAGAGGGGAAGGACAGAGAGGCAGCCTGCCAAGGACACAGCACCCTCTCTCCAGCGGCCCCTAGCAGAGAAACCCAAGCTCTGGATCTGAGGACACTCAACCCTACCCGGTACTCTCTTGGGATCAGCAAACATAGATTCTACCGCTAGGCTACTTCTGGCAGAGAGATCTGGGCCCGGGATCTGGGATTGAGTACACTCATCCTAACTCTTTCCCGCGCCACCCAGGGACCAGTCAACATAACCCCTCCTGGCAGAGGGAAAGGACAAAGAGGCAGCACACAGGAAAGGTGGACACCGAGTCCTGCGGCCACAGTGTCACAGAGCTGACTGTTAGCCTACCCGTGCACTTCCGCAGCAGGACCAAAACAGAGAGTAGTGAGCAAGGGGAACCCCTGTGCATTCCAACTGGTCCTGCAAGAGAGTGGGTGAGCCTTCTAGGGAGAGATTGCCCCAGACCCAGGGCCTCTCCACAGAAGCAACCAGATGAGATCCCTGCCACCCACACTCCTAGTGTGGGCATCAGAAGGATTCTTGGGATAGCAACCCCAACATTGAAGCCTCTGCCTTGTGGGTCCACCAGGGTAATCCAGGCAAACAATCCCTGGATCTCAGTCAGAACTGCGTAATACTGGCTTGCAGGCCACTGCAATAGTCAGAGAATCCGAGCATGCACACTGCGCCCGCTAAAAGCGCATGCAAATAGCGCCAGCGTCATATTCCTTCCTTAGGCAAAACTGAAAACACAGTGCACACTCCCAAAGCAGTGAACCTCTCTCATCCTCCTGAAAAAACAGTCCAGAAAACAGAAAGAGAGGATCATAGCCCAAACTACAATCTTGAGGAACAACCAGTGAGGAATATAAATAACCAGATGGCTAGAGGCAGACGTAAGAACACTCCCAACAAAAATCAGGACATAATGACCTCACCAGCAACCCCACAAAACAATGGACACTTCAATTCACTAGATATACAAGAAAACAACCTCAAAACTATGTTTCTCCAGCTACTAGAGGCCCATAGAGATGAAATGAACAAAGCCCTCAGAGAAATAACCAAAGAAATCGAGACTAACCAAGAGGAAACAAATCGTGCTCTCAGAGAAATGACCACGAAAATTGAGGCAAACAGAGAAGAAATGCACAAAGCTCTCAAAGAAATGTCCACACAAATGAAGGCAAATAAAGAAGAAATAAACAAAGCTCTCATAGAAATACAGGCAATTATACCCAAAGAAGTAGAGGCACAAGTAGTGATACATAGAGAGGAAACGGACAAAAAAATAGAAGCTATCATTGAAAAGCAGGAGTCCACATTCAAACAGATGAAGGAAATGGTGCAAGACATGAAAACAGAATTAGAATCAATAAAGAAAACACAAATAGAGAAAAACTAGGAGCTGGAGAACATAGAGAAAAGATCAGGCACTACAAAGTTAAGCATCACCAACAGAATACAAGAGATGGAAGAAAGAATCTCAGGATCCGAAGATACACTTGCGGAAATTGACATGTCTCTCAAAGAAAAAATAAAATCAGAAAAGTTCCAAACACAAAACATCCAAGAAATCAAGGACACCATGAAAAGACAAAACCAAAGAATAATAGGAGTAGAAGAAAAAGAAGACATCAGGCTCAAAGGTCCGGAAAATATTGTCAAGAAAATTATAGAAGAAAACTTTCCCAACTTAAAGAAGGAGATGGCCATAAACATACAAGAGGCCTACAGAACACCAGTAGACTAGACCAGAAAAGAAATTCTTCATGTCACATCATAGTCAAAACACTGAACCTACAAAACAAAGAAAAAATTCTAAAAGCAGCAAGGGAAAAAGGGCAAGTAACATATGAAGGTAGACCTATCAGAATCACACCAGATTTCTCAACAGAAACTATGAAAGCCAGAAGGGCCTGGACAGAAATCATACAGTCCTTATGGGACCACAGATTCCAACCCAGACTACTATACCCAGCAAAACTTTCAATCAACATAGACGGAGAATTCAAGATATTCCAAGACAAAACCAAATTTAAACAATATCTACATAGTAACCCAGCTCTACAGAAGTTACTAGAAGGGAAACTCCAAACCAAAGAAAACAACTCCATTGAAGGAAACAGAGGAAATAGATAACTACACAACAACAACAACAACAACAAAACCAAAAGAAGACAAGCAATGAAACTCAGTGACACCACAAACACCACATCTAAAGTAAGTAACAATTTTTGGTCACTAGTTTCTATCAACGGACATCAACGGACTCAACTCCCCAATTAAAAGACACAGACTAACAGAATGGTTGTGGAAACAGGATCCATCATTCTGTTGCATCCAAGAAACATACCTATGCAACAAAGATAAGCACTACCTCAGAGTACAGGGCTGAAAAAATGTCTTTCAAGCAAATGGTTCCAGAAAACAAGCGGGGGTAGCCATCCTAATATCTAATAAAATAGACTTTCAACCCAAGTTAATCAAAAACGATAAGGATGGCCACTATATTCTTTTTTTTTCTCTCTTTTTTTTAATTTTTCTTTTTAGTTACATTTTGTTAACTCTGTGTATGAGCTGTATCCCGCTCCCTCATTCCCTCCCCAACCCCACACTCCCTCCCTGGTCTCCTCCCTGCCCCTTTCCAAGTCCACTGATAGGGGAGGACCTCCTCCCCTTTCATTTGACCCTGTTTTATCAGGTATCTTCAGGGCTGGCTGCAAAGTCCTCCTCTGTGGCCTAACAGACTGCTCCCCCCCTGGGGGGGGTCAAACAACCTGCCCTTGAGATCCTGTTAGAAATAAAGGAAAAATCCACCAAGAGGACATCACAATTTTGAATATCTATGCCACAAATACAAGAGCACCTACATTCGTAAATGAAACAATATTAAAGCTTAAATCACACATTGATCCTAAAACCCTAATAGTGGGAGACTTCAACACTCCACTCTCACCAAGGGACAGATCAACTAGACAGAAAACAAATAGGGAAATAAAAACACTTACAGAGACCCTAAATCAAATGGACCTAATAGACATCTACAGATCTTTTCATCCAAACTCAAAAGAGTATACCTTGTTTTCAGCACTGCATGGAACCTTCTCCAAAATAGACCATATAGTTGGTCATAAAGCAAGCCTCAACAGATACAAAAAGATTGAAATAATCCCTTGTATTCTATCTGACCACCATGGACTTAAGCTGGACCTCAACAACAACAGAAATAACAAACAGCCTACACGCACATGGAAACTGAACAACTTGTTACTCAACGACAGCTGGATTAAGGAAGAAATAAAGAAAGAAATTAAAGACTTCCTAGAATTCAATGAAAATGAAGGCACAACATACCCAAATTTATGGGACACATTGAAAGCAGTGCTCAGGGGAAAATTTATAGCACTAAGTGCCTGCAAGAAGAAATTTGTAACATCACATACAAACAACTTAATGGCCCAACTGAAAACCCTAGAAAAAAAAAGAAGCAGATACACCCAAGAGGAGCAGAAGGCTGGAAATAATCAAACTCAGGGCTGAAGTCAATCAATTAGAAACAAATAAAACGATTCAAAGAATCAATGAAACAAAAAGCTGGTTCTTTGAGAAAATCAACAAGATAGACAAACCCTTAGCCAAACTAACTAAAAAGCAGAGAGAATCTATCCAAATCAACAAAATCAGAGATGAAAAGGGTGACATAACTACAGACACAGAGGAAATTCAAACAATCATTAGGTCATACTACAAAAGCCTATATGCCACAAAATTTGAAAACCTAAATGAAACGGACAATTTTCTTGATAGATTCCATCTTCCAACATTAAGTCAAGATCAGGTAGAAAGACTGAACAGCCCTATATCCCCCAAGGAAATTGAAGCAGTCATTCACAGTCTCCCCTCCAAAAAAGCCCTGGGCCAGATGGTTTCAGCGCGGAATTCTACCAGACCTTCAAAGAAGTGCTCACACCAATTCTCCTCAAACTATTCCGCAAAATAGAAACAGAAGGTACATTACCAAACTCATTCTATGAAGCAACAGTCACCCTGATACCTAAACCACACAAAGACCCAACAAAAAAAGAGAACTTCAGACCTATCTCTCTTATGAACATTGACGCAAAAATACTCAATAAAATACTTGCAAACCGAATCCAAGAACACATCAAAGATATCATCCACCACGACCAAGTAGACTTCATCCCAGGCATGCAAGGGTGGTTCATAAGGAAATCCATCAATGTAATCCACCACATAAACAAACTGAAGGAGAAAAACCACATGATCATCTCCTTAGATGCTGAAAAAGCATTTGACAAAGTCCAACACCCATTCATGTTTAAAGTCTTGGAGAGATCAGGGATACAAGGCACATACCTAAACATAGTAAAGGCAATATACAGCAAGCCTATAGCGAACATCAAACTCAATGGAGAGAAACTTAAATCAATCCCACTGAAGTCAGGGACAAGACAAGGCTGCCCACTCTCTCCCTCCCTCTTCAACATAGTACTTGAAGTCCTAGCCAGAGCAATAACACAACTAAAGGAGATCAAGGGGATACAAATCGGAAAGGAAGAGGTCAAAATGTCACTATTCGCAGATGATATGATAGTATATATGAGCGACCCCAAAATTCAACCATAGAACTCCTTCAGCTGATAAACACCTTCAGCAAAGTGGCAGGATACAAAATCAACTCAAGAAAATCAAAAGTCCTCCTGTATACCAAAGACAAAAGGGCCGAGAAAGAAATTAGGGAAACAACACCCTTCACAATAGCTACTAATAACATAAAGTACCTTGGGGTGACACTAACCAAGCAAGTGAAAGACCTGTTTGAGAAAAACTTCAAGTCTCTGAAGCAAGAAATTGAAGAAGATCTCAGAAGATGGAAAGATCTCCTGTGCTCATGGATTGGTAGGATTAACATTGTGAAAATGGCCATCCTGCCAAAAGTAATCTACAGATTCAATGCAAGTCCCATCAAAATACCAACTCAATTCTTTACAGACCTTGAAAAAAAGATTCTCAGCTTCATATGGAGAAACAAAAAACCCAGAATCTACAAAACAATCCTGTAGAACAACAGATAATCTGGAGGTATCTCTATCCCTGATCTCAAGTTGTACTACAGAGCAATAGTAATAAAAACTGCATGGTATTGGCATAAAAACAGAAAGGAGAATCAATGGAACTGCATAGAAGACCCAGAAAGAAACCCACACACCTATGAATACTTGATTTTTGACAAAGCAGCCAAAACCATTCAATGGAAAAAAGACAGCATCTTCAACAAAGGGTGCTGGTCCAACTGGATGTCCACATGCAGAAAAATGAAAATAGATCTATATTTATCACCCTGTACAAAACTAAAGTCCAAGTGGATCAAAGACCTCAACATAAAACCAGATACTCTAAATCGGTTAGAAGAAAAAGTGGGGAACAGCCTAGAACTCATTGGCACAGGAAACAACTTCCTGAACAGAACACCAACAGCACAGGCTCTAAGAGCAACAATCAATAAATGGGACCTCATGAAGCTGAAAAGCTTCTGTAAAGCAAAGGACACTATCATCAAAACAAAACGCCTGCCTACAGATTGAGAAAGAATCTTCACTAACCCTTTATCTGACAGAGGGACTAATATGGAGTATATACAAAGAACTAAAGAAGCAGAAAAGCAGCAAACCAAATAATCCAATTAAAAAATGGGGAACAGAGCTAAACAGAGAATTCTCGACAGAGGAATATCGAATGGCAGAGAAACACTTAAAGAAATGCTCATCCTCATTAGCCATCAGGGAAATGCAAATCCAAACGACCCTGAGATATCACCTTACACCCATCAGAATGGCCAAGGTGAAAAACTCAAGGGACAACACATGCTGGAGAGGTTGTGGAGAAAGGGGAACCCTCCTCCACTGCTGGTAGGAATGTAATCTGATACAACCACTCTGGAAATCTATCTGGCGCTTTCTAAGACAATTAGGAATAGTGCTTCCTCAAGACCCAGCTATACCACTGCTAGGTATATACCCAAAGTTTGCTCAAGTACACAAAAGGGATATTTGCTCAACCATGTTTATAGCAGCACTATTTGTAATATCCAGAACCTGGAAACAACCCAGATGTCCATCAAAGGAGGAATGGGTACAGAAATTGTGGTATTTTTACACAATGGAATACTACTCAGCAATCAAAAAGGAGGAAATCATGAAATTTTCAGGCAAATGGTGGCATCTAGAAAAGATCATCCTGAGTGAAATATTCCAGAAGGAGAAAGACAAACATGGTATATACTCACTTATATAGACCTATAAGATATGATAAACATAATGAAATCTAAACACCTAAAAAAAGATAATCAAGAGAGTGGACATGGGGTAAGATTATCAATCCTCGTTTAGAAAGACAGATGGGATGCGCATTGAACATATGACAGGAGTCTACTGAGCGCATTTGAAAGACCCTAACTAGCAGTGTTTTCAAAGCAAAGACTCATGACCAAACCTTTGGCAGAGTACAGGGAATCATAAGAAAGAAGGGGAGTTAGTCTGATGAGGAAAGGATAGGAACTCCACAAGGACCAAACATATCTGGGCACAGGGTCTTTTCTGAGATGGATACTCAACCAAAGACCATGAGTGGATAATAACCTAGAACCTCTGCTTGGATGTGACCTGTGATAGCTCAGTAACCAATTGGTTTCCCATAGTGAGGGGAACAAGGACTATTTCTAACAGGAACTCAATGACTGGCTCTTTGGCCTCCCCACCCTCCAAGGGAGGAGCAGTCCTGTTAGGCCACAGAGGAGAGCTTTGCAGCCAGTCCTGAAGATACCTGATAAAACAGAATCAGATGAATGGGGAGGAGGTCCCCCCTATTAGTGGACTTGGCAAGGGGCACGATGGAGATGAGGGAGGGAGGGAAGGACTGGGAGGGAATGAGGGATCAGGACAGGGCTGGGATAAAGAGTTAATAAAATGTAACTGATAAGAAAAAAAATAAAATTTAAAAAAAAGATGATAAGTATTGCCCAAAAAGCCTCCAAAATTTAAAAAAAAAAAACAATTTTTCCACACACCAACCTTTTACATGCTAATGTTGACTCTGTTACATTAAAAATGGTTTTCCAATTCTTCTCTCTCTCTTTGTTTTTTCCAATTGTAAGAAGTTTTTCCCTTCATATCTGAAGAACTTCGGTTTCCTTACTTTCTGAGTAGACATGCAGGTTCTAGAAAAAACAATAGATACCAAGTAAGTTTTTTTTTAGTTAGGAGGGCTGCCTTTACCTTATTTTAGCAAAATAGAAAAAAAAAATTAAAATGTGCAAAAGTTGTTCAATGTTAATAATACTTTCAGCATATTCTTTTCACAAAAATCCTTGTTTTGGATTTATGGGTATTTCTCTTTACTTTGGTTTCATAGAAGTGTGTGGGTGTTTTCCTTCCATGAATAAGAATGAAGTGAGTTCATTTAAAAGTATTGAAAGAAAGACCATGTCTTCCATACACAATACCACTCTTTTAATTTCCTGGCTGTCTTATGCTGAAACAATGCACAGAGGGTCTGGAACAATGTATTAAACCTATCCTCCAGGGATTTCCTGGAGGAGATTATTTTCTGAAAGAATTGCAATCCTCTGGCATGTATCTTATTTAGAGGAGAGGGGTTTAGAATTGTTTTGAATTAGGTAGTTGTTTCACTTTTGCAAAAGTTGAAGCCTCTTCTTATAAGCAATGACACCTGCTAAATTCTATCATTCTAGTATAGTGGGAAGGGCAGTAGCTTCCTTGCAAATGAGTTAAGAACTACAACAAGAACTGATGGTGTACCCACTATTGTAAATCTTTTAGCTATGTGATGACTATAGTAGAGTATGGTTTGTTTTCTCCTCCTCTTAGATAATCAATTCTCTCTAAAATATGAACATTTCTTGAGTATGAAAATTTTTCTAGATTTTTAAAAATTAAATTGAAAAACATACTACATTGTTCATTAATTTTAGATGATAACTATAATATGAGGCTGATTTTTTCCCCAAGACAGTTTAATGAGATTTATCTCAAAATTTACTGGCAGGAACCATTAAGGTTAAAGGGAACATTTTGACCAAAAGGTTGAAGTCAAACTTCAGTTTGACAAAGTAGCCAATACTGATTTATTGAGGTGTCAAGGGGATGATAGAATTTTGTTGTAAGGTCAGGAACAATAGAAAAATGTTATTTTCTCTGAACTTGACAGTTTTGAACATTTTTATGCTAGTTTTCAAACTCATTTTAGTCTAATTACTATTTTTATTTTTCCTCATCTTCTGTATAACAAGAAGTTCAAAACTCTACACATTACCTATTAACTACAACACAGAAGGTGTTAAGCAGAGCCTATTTAAGCTCTTTTCATTGGTGACAAAGGGCTACTTAATCTTTTGAGTTTAGACAATCTAACTGGTTGGTTTAGGGCTAAAAGGTGTGAGCATTGGCCATCAAAGGACAGTCTCTGTTTTCATTGATATGTACTAATGAGAGGGGTGTGGTAAGGCAATTACCAATTGTTTAAATAGATAAATCGACCTACCTAAAGTATCTGCTTATTTTCCAGGAGCCTACTGTTTTGAACTGGAGCTAAGAGACACAATCATCTTTTTTTTTTTTTTTTTTTTTTTTTTTTTAATCTTCTATGTGGCCCAGGGCAAATGACATCTTTGCAACTTTACACAATGACATTTATTTGGGCTCTTTTACACAATATCTATGTTATTCACCATTGTGAAGTAATTCTCGTTTCAAATCTGTGATGTGAAATAGAGAAAGTAAGCTTTGCTAGGTTCTTCAAGGGTAAATAATGTTCTAAAAACAGCTCTAAAATCCAAGCTTCCAAAATGCCCATGGATGATATAGGGCAAACCAAAATATAACTATGCTATTCCATAGAGACAAACATTATAAACGATTTAACTGTTATTGTGTTTGCCCTCAGTGTAAAAATCAAAGCATAGGTTCTTACCCTAAATCTAAAGAACAAACACTTCTCACTTATTTCTATATTTGAAGACATTTTACCTTGAGCTATCAAGGTAAGAGACTTATGATCTCAGGAAAAGCAGAATCCATGATCTTATGACTTTGCCTTTTCCCACAAGAGTGGACCTACTTTTCAGAACCAAAATATCATTATCGTACCAGTGGGAGATTTGGGGAAATGTTTTAGGTGTCAAAACAGTCTGTTTTGACACATGTCACCATTATTTCATTTCAGATATGCCTCAGGTCAAACGTGTTCTTGAGACACTATCTTTCAAATAAAAGTCTTTTGTACAATACCTCAGGAGACTTGGTGCCATGTTTCTCTAAATCTGAGACCTAGGATACACTGAGCTCTGCCCAGAGTATGTGTACATGATTTGAAAGAGCTGGCTGGAATAAGCCTGGAATTTAGACAGTAACATTATCATTTAAAAAAAATTACCCAGCATAATAAACTAAGGGATTTAAAATTCTCAAGTGACTAGAGGTTGAGTTTAGTTAGTTTTGCAACTGTTAAGAGATGGATTTAGATGTTTTTATGACCTTGTCATGCACATTAAAAGAATAAATTGAGCAATCTAGCTATAACATGGTAAGCTATGTAAAAGAGAACTGTTTACTTTCTGTCACTTAAAACTTAAATATCCATAATAAATGCAGGTTGGTCTATGTAGCAGGAGTTTGTTTTCCTTCAACAAGAATTACAAGCTTGAAGGGCAGAGAAATGGCTCAGGTGTTGAGAGTACTTACTGCTCTTGCAGAGGTCATGATTACTTCCCCAGATTTTACATGGCAAAACTCCAGGTCCAAGGGACTCCACAACCTCTTCTGGCCTCTTTGGACATGTGATGCATGTACATGCAGAAAGAACTCTCTTACACATAAACCAAAATAACTAAACCTTTTAAAAGGGATATTGACTTCAATTTTAATATGGAAACAGGAGGTATTTGGACTTGTTTCTGAAATGTGCTCAACACAATTTATTACCATTGTCTCTGAGATGAAGCTATGCTTCAGAAATGACCACGTATCATAAGCCTTACAAATTTAAAAAAATCATATTGTCTTTTTGAAATAGATGATTTGTATAGAGACAAAGTCAAGAAGTAAAAACATGAAGATATGTCATTTTAATGTGTTCTATGTGGTTAAAATTTCATTAAGCAAAAGTTTTCCTATTAGCTAGTTTTCCCTAGCCAAGACAGATAATTAAAAAGCCATCTTTTTCTTTCAGTCTTACAAAAGAAAGGGCATTTTTGTCAAAGGGCATTTTACGTAACTTGTTTCTATTCTAAACAGCACTGTAAAGTAGGAATTGTATGTAGTTTGCCAATGAGAAAGCTGAGGCCTGCTGAAGTTTAGTGACTTGATCAAAGTCATAAATAAAATAGATAACAGAGTTAGAATTTCAATACAATAAACACATGCTACATGGAGTAAATTAATTGACAAAAATAGTTAGGTTTTGTTTATCCTGTGCAATATTAAAACACAAAAGTGAGATGGTTGTAAAATTTGTATCTTTTTTCTTTATTAATTACACTTTATTCACTTTGTATCCCCCCCTGTGGTTCTCTCCCTCCTCCCGTCCCAATCCCACCCTTCCTCCACCCTCTGCATGCATGCCCCTCCCCAAGTCCACTGATAGGAGAGGACTTATTTTCCTTCCTTCTGATCCTAGTCAATTAGGTCTCATCAGGACTGGTTGCATTGTCTTCTTCTGTGGCCTGGTAATGCTGCTTCCCCCTCAGGGGGAGGTAATTAAAGAGCAGGCCAATCAGTTCATGCCAGAGACAGTCCCTGTTCCTATTACAATGGAACCCACTTGGATACTGAACTGCCATGGGCTACATCTGTGCAGGGGTCTTAGGTTATCTCCATGCATAGTCCTTGGTTGGAATATCAGTCTCAGGAAAGAAAGCTGGAAACAGCCCAGATGCCCCTCAACTGAAGAATGGATGCACAAATTGTGGTATATCTACACAATGGAATATAACTCAGCAATAAAAAACAAGGAAATCGTGAAATTTTCAGGTAAATGGTGGGATCTGGAAAAGATCATCCTGAGTGAGCTATCCCAGAAGCAGAAAGACACACATGGTATATACTCACTCATATAGACATATAATATAGGATAAACCTACTAAAATCTGTACACTTAAAGAAACTAATCAAGAGGGAGGACTCTGGCTAAAATGCTCAATCCCCATCCAGAAAGCAAAAAGGATGGACACCAGAAGGAGAAAAGAGGGAACAAGTCAGGAGCCTGACACAGAGTAAAATTTGTATCTTAAGACCCACCATTCAGTGTAAAGAGTGACCACGCAAGCTAACGGAGGAGAGATGACTTTTGGTGACACCAAATACTCACCCTCCATCTCCTTAGGGAAGCTCAATAATGACTTGCTTGCCTAGATGAATGAAGTTAGTGGAAGAATGAGAAGGCACAAAGACCTTCCAGCATCCTTCAGCAAAGCTATACCATTTCTGCTCCTAACTAGAGAGCTTCTGTTTCCTCTCTACGTACGTATGCTCATGGGGCTGCTTTATAAGAGGTAGAGCAAGGGATTTCTCTGTGGGAAAGCAACCACTCCAGCTACGTTCAATTTAACACGTATCCCTGTAAAATAAGAGGACGAGGGATCATATTGTTCTCTACTGCCTGTCTGCTTCTATGATTTTTACACAATAATTATTTTTAAATATTTTAGCAAGTGTGTCAGTTTTCCTTTGCACAAGACCAGAATGCCCTGAAGTGTTTAAAACAAAGCTCTTGTCAATTGCACCCTCATTGATTTGCTTTTCAATGTAGTGTGAGAATCCTTTGCAGCTGAACTGTTCAGAACAAATTCTCTCATCCACTCTTCTCTCTGCATTTTGTTTTCTGCTGACTTGCACCTGATAATCTAGATGTTAACCTAGGCTGATCTGTGATCAGTTGTATCAAAATCAACTCAAAATTCAGTAGAAATATTACGATTAGATTATTCAGTAAGAGTCTTCTATACCAGGAAAACAACAACAACAACAAAAAAACATGTTTAGATAGCCAAACAGGTCTTATAAGAAAAAAAAAAATAGGCCATTTCACACCTGTGTCTTTCTTTCGCTTCCTCTTCCTCAATCTTTATTTTTTATGTTCTGACTTTTATTTTATTTCCACTGTTAGTTCTGCTTTGTCCCAGTCATTTCCGTATTTTATTTTTATCTGTGTCACTTTTACCTGATATGGTTTTTATTTCTTTCCAAAACTGAAAAGCATCACTACTATTTTTTTTTTCTGGTCTCATTGCACTGAATTCTCCCTCAATTTCTTTTTGTGTATCTCTCTTCTTTTTTATTGCTTGGTGAAGGATGTTATGCTGATTTATGAGAACAAATTTGATATGATGATGTAGTCATTGAATAATGTCATATTGCTGCATTAAGAGTGCAGGACATGGTTGAGGACCCTGGTAAAACAATCACCTTATTCATGAAAGTAATTCAAGGCCCCGGAGAAGTCTTCAACAACTTCTTACAGAGATTAGGTTCAGTGGTAAATAGAGGTGTACCAGACTGACACCAGACAAGCACTGATACCAATCTTGGTGCATGAGAATGCAAATATTGAATGTAAGACAGCATTTAGACCATTCAAAGCAAGAGGAGTTCTAATAGATGAATGGATAAGAGAGACAACTGATATTGGCTTTCAGGAGCATCAATGTGAACATCATAGGACAAGCTATAGCTAGAGGTCCCAGTTATCAAAATACCCTTTGCGTTAACTGTGGTGAATTTGGCCATTTACAAAGAAACTGTAAGGTTAAAGTCTCTAGAACACAAAACAGGAGGTGTGTTAATGCTGAGGGAGGTGGTCTGTTTACTCATAGAAGGAAACAAGCAAATTCTGGCTACAAGGGAATACAAAGGCTCCCGGGGATTCAAAGCAGCTGTGGCCAGGGAAAGCGTTGGTCTTTGGATTGCCATTCCAAGAGGGTCATACAAGGTAACCTCTTGCCATCGGGAAACCAATGGAGGGGTCTGTCAGCTCCAGACCTCTCAGCCAACAATATGAGCAGTCTTCCATTGTGCAGCCAGGAAGTAATGGGCAGGCAGGAAAATCAAAACTAAGGATTTCAGATTTGATACACACCATTGAAGGAAGCACAGCTTTGTATCTGGCTACATATAAACTTCTTATCCTATCCCCAAGAGTTGAATGTTATAAACTAAGCACAGGTGTTTATGGACCTTTGCCTTCAGAGACAGTAGGGATGATCTTGGGAAGAAATGGATTAACTTCTCAAGGATTTATTGTACATGTAGGTATTATAGATGGGGACTGCAAGGAAGAAATTAAAATCATGGAGTATGTAAAACTGGAGATAGAAATTAATGCAGTGGATAGAATTGCTCAGCTGTTACTGTTTCCCTACATCAAGGGCAAAGCCACTCCCTTAGAAAGAACAGGTACATTTGGGTGAACCAGAAAATGTGTGTCCTGGAAAACAGTGCTTAATGATCAGAGACCCAAATTAATAGTACAAACCAATGGTGTTTAAATACAGGAGCTGACTTCAGTATCCTCTCCCAAAAGTCTTTGAATCCAAAATGGCAACTTCAGAAGGTTTATACACAGTTTCTAGGAATCGGTAAATTATCTCCAGTAAGAGAAAGTGTATGGTGGATTAAATGTGTGAAACTAGAAGGGCAAACGGGGAAGTTGAAACCTTATGTAGCTGATGTACTCATAAATTTATGGGGAAGAGAACTTTTACAACAATGGGGTACTCAAATTAATATTCCCTCAATCCCAGAGACAACAAATGATGAAATTAGGCCTCTTCCTTTATCTTATACTTCTATCTCCTTCTGTTTACCCCTTGATAGTTCTATTTCCTTGATTTATTTTTCTCTGTGAGCATACTGGAGAAAAAGCAAAAAATGCACAATAAAATTATGTTTTAAAATAAATGTAACAACATATTATTATAAATCCTTTTATGTGATAAAATGTATTTTATCTGTAAATTCATTCAACTTTACTTAGTGACTATGTTATTTTTTAAGACAAATATTTAAGCATCTTATTTCTTGCTGAAATTTTAAGGGGTATATAAAAGATACATTTAACAACAGGGAAAAATGCTACCTATCTTCAAAGATACCTCAAGTAAAAACTTGTCCAAATAGTAGAATATTAATTATTAGAAAGGGGAACAGCAGGATACACTGTCAGCCTAAATGCCATAAGAACAATACATTAACAAAACCCTCTCTGAGTTGCTATTGAGGGTAATCCAAGTAACTCCCAAAACTATATAGGCAATGTCTAATGTCCTTGGTGAAAAGTAAGTTCCTGCTGCTGAAGACACTATGCATTTAGAACATAGACCTCAAATTATTTGAACTGAATGCAGTGTGAAAGCCTCCTGCCTATAGTCTAGTTTTTATAGGACTGGAAAGTACTATTTAAGATGCCAAAGTAGGAAAGCAATTAATAATCACACTCAGCTATGACTTCGGTAAACCATAGCAATGGCCTGCAAGACGAGGTATCTGTAAAGGAGCAGTAAGTGGCACTCAAATGTTAATGGTTATCAGCGGCTGTCTAATTAGACTTACGGCCCACACAACAGGAGGAAACTCATGCTTGATACTAGAAACTTAGGTGATTATCTGGGGCCACTGAAGTCATGGATATTAAAAGATAATATACTGCTGGACAGGGGTAATGCATAACTTTAATCTTAGCACTCAAGAGGCAGAGAAGGTGGATCTCTGAGTTGAAGGTCAGCCTGCTGTACAGAATGAGTTCCAGACAGCCATGGCAACACAGAAACCTTTGAGAGAGAGAGACAGCGATCCCTTCCTCCATATGCTATATATATGCTGCAAGCAGAATGTGTGTCCCCATTAGAATTGGGCAGTAGGGGTAGTAACCATAATCAAGACAAGGTTCCCAATGCAATGACAGCAGATCAATGTACTAGTATTGTGCTGTTTTGAATGTAAATGATCTCCATAGACTTATAGGGTGTGGCACTATTAGGAGGTCTGGCCTAGTTGGAGTAAGCGTGGCCTTGTTGGAGGAAGTATATTTTTGCTTTGGACTTTGAGATTTCAGATGCTCAAGCTAAGCCCAGGGTCACTCTCTCTTCCTGCTGCCTGCCAATCCAGATGTAGAAATCCAAGCCCTTCCAGGACTATGTCTGTCTGTCTGCATGCTCTAGTTCCCACCATGATCTTAATGAACTAAAGTTCTGAACAGTAAGCCAGCCCCAATTAAATATTTCCTTGATAAGAATTTCTTGGTCATGGTGGTCTCTTCACAGTGATAGAAACTAACTGAGACACACAGGACGAACACCAGAGCAGCAGGAGAGATTTTGCAGACTCCTTAATGTGACCAAGGACCCACTTCTCATCAAACAATAGGCCATACCAATCTTCTAATATCCAAGAAAAGAGCCCAATGATAGAATGAAGAATAAGAAATAATTGCTTGTTTTCTTTGCTCCAAGTGCTTGATTCAATTATCCTTCTTACTGTATCCTAAGCAAACATGAGTTACTGATCTTTCATTCTTCTCTCTCTAACAAATTCTCAGTACATTCAGTTCTCTTCAGTTATTCAAAGACCTACTCTGTGAATCCTAATCATATCATTTAAAAAACAGAATTCCTGTCTTGTTATTTGTTTGTTCCTGCATTCAATGTCCATCTTATTTGTCTTTCTAAGTGAGGACTGATCATCATACCCTGTGTCCTCTTTCTTGTTTATCTTCCTTAGGTGTATAGATTTCAGTATGTTTATCCTATCTTATAGGTCTATATAAGTGAGTATATACCATGTGTGTCTTTCTGCTTTTGGGATACCTCGCTCAGGATGATCATTTCTAGGACAGGAGCCTACCACAGACGGCCTCTGAAAGACTCTACCTAGCAGTATATCAAAGCATATATTAAGACTCATAACCAAACCTTCGGCAGAGTGCAAGGAATCATTAAAAATAAATGAGGGGGGAGTTAATATGACCTGGAGAGGACAGGAGCTCCACAAGGACCAAATATATCTGGGCACAGGGGTCTTATAGGAGACTGTTTCTCCAAACAAGGACCATGTATGGATGTAACCTAGAACCTCTGCTCAGATGTAGCCCTTGGTAGCTCAGTATACAAGTAGGTACCATAATAAGGGGAACAGGGACTGTTTCAGACATGAACTCAATGGCGGGCTCTTTGACCTCCCCCATCCCTGGAGGGAGGAGCAGCCCTGATAAGCCACAGAGGAGGACTTTGCAGCCAGTCCTGAAGGTACCTGATCAACCAGTATCAGATGAAAGGGGAGGAGGTTCTCCTGTATCAGTGGACTTGAAAAAGGGCAAGGAGGAAATGAGGGAGAGAGGGTGGGATTGGGAGGGAAAGAGGGAGTGGGATACAGCAGGGATACAAAGTTAACAAACTGTAACTAATATTAAAAAAATAAAAAGAAAAAAAAACAGGATTCCTTCTTACAAAAAATGGATAGTTTTTTTGTGAATTTATAATATAATGTTTAACTAGTGTCAATCAGAAGTAATTATGTCCCAAATTACATGCATTGGCATATTTAATGCTCAAATGGTCTAGTTATTCTCTTAATACTTAAAGATTATAAAGGTAATAATATAGATATTCTGAGAATAATGATGTCTTCGTAACTATCCACTCCTAAATGACTTTCTATAAATGGAGTCACTTTTGTAGTTATTTGTCTGTTTGCCCAGAATGTTTCCATGTGTTCTACTCAACTCTCTCTCTCTCTCTCTCTCTCTCTCTCTCTCTCTCTCTCTCTCTCATTCTCTCGCTTGCTCACTTGCTTGCTTGCTAGCCTTCCTGGCTTGTTTTTACTCTCTATAGAAATTTCAATAATTACCTGGCATTAGAGCCTATTTCTTTGGGATTCCAGTGTATGCTTAATACCAGCTGGGCCTTTCTGCCTCTCAGACTGAACTACTAGAATCCTGGGCCCTACCTTGACAGCCAACCATTGTTGTTAGCTGTTTTATACTCTGTGATTCATTGTAATAAATCTCCTTTCTGTGAATATAGAGAGACCCGTTTATTACATTCTGCTAATAAACAAAACATTTACTAAAACTGTGCCTTTGTTACTATTTACAATTTGTAGCTAGAAATAGGCAGCTTCCTGCAGCGGGAGAGGGGCAGGCAACAGACTTGTGATATGCAAGGTTATAAGACTGTATTAGGGGTCGGGGGAAGAAGGAGGGAAACATAGAGAGGGTGGGAAGGCCCAATGGGATCTGCCCACAGAGTGCTGGCTGTTCTACCTTCATGTAGGGCAGGAAAGTCTACAATTTGCCTCACCATGCTCAAATGGATACATAGGTTAGATAAATAGGAGTGATTCTCATAAAAGATCAGTCAACAAACTGGAGGTGTGATGGCTATCATTGGCTGTACAACTTGACTACGTCTTGAATTACATAAAACTGAAAAGGCTGGGCACACCCATGAGGCATGTTTTCTTAATTAAATCATGGGAAGTGGGAAGACGCAATTCTAATCCTCCCAATATAGGTCTTTGAGGAGTGAAGGAATTCCCATAAACCTGCTCCTTGGAGGTATAAAGATCCAACTTTAATCTGGGCTTCACCTTCTCTTGGCAGCCTATAGAAGAGAAAGGAAGAAAGAAGTTCATTCTCTCTCTCTCTCTCTCTCTCTCTCTCTCTCTCTCTCTCTCTCCTAGCTTGTCCTCCCAGTCACTAGGAAATATCTGGGTTCACTGACATAACAACCAAGTTATTTGGGATTTAAGTGTATACACAAGACCAGCTGAACCATTCAGCTGCATAGAGTGAACAGCTACTAGAATCTTAGTCCTGGAGCCCATAGGCAACCTGTGAGCCATTATAAAAAATTCCCTTTCTACATATGTAGAGAGATTCACTGTATAAGTTCTGTTCCTCTAAGGAATGCTGACTAATACAAGAGGTAATGAAAGAGAGAGAGATCACTTAAAAGCATACCTGGGCAAGGTGAAATATGCATGCATCTGATAGATATCATCTGAAATTCAAATATGACACACTGTCTTGTACTTTTCCTTTAATGGTTCTAAAAAGCTCAAACCACTTTTCTTTATATTGGGACTGGAGTTCTGATGACTACTTTTGGTGGCTCACTTGACTCTTCTTGGAAAGAACAAAAATTCAGAAAAAGAGGGTACACCTCTGAAAAATTTCTCTGCTTTGTTTGGAGTAAATCAACTACCGGGCTTTGAGGCAGGTAGATACCCTCCTTTAATCCAGACACACCTTCCATCTGGAGCACAACTTAGGTTGGAGGCCTACACCTGCCTTTAATCCAGAACCTGACTCAGAAAGACACACCTTCCCACCTGGGGCACGCCTTCTGATAGAGGCCTATATAAGGCCATGGAAGAAGGAAGGGGTTGCTTTTTGCCTGCTGGTGCTCTCCCTGTTAGCACATCCTTGCCTTCACTGGCACTGGAGCCTGATTTTTCCAGATTCCAGTTTGGACAGAAGAGCAGCTGAGAAACCCAGCCATTTGGGACTGAGCAACTTCACGATTATTGGATTTTCAATTTACACATAGCCAGTGTTGGATCATCTCAATGGCAGCCTGTAAGTACTTCCAAAAATTTCCTTCATATATGTATATTTAGAGAAAGGAAGATCCATTTCATGAGTTTTGTCACTCTAGAGAACCCTCACCAATACAAGGGCATGTTCCAGTCATAGGAATTTATGAGTCATTCCTGAAATTTGAAGCTTTAAATTCATGTAATGAAACAAAATCAATTGATACCATGTAATAGGTATAAAATGATCAAGACAAAGACTTTTTATGATTTGTATGGGATTTTTTATATGGTTGGCACACAGCAATCTAAAACACATAATTTGTTTATGATAATCTTTTCTGTCAGTGTAGGTGGGTAGAAGCTTGAAGCAGGAGGCAGAGCGTGTATGTACCTACATCTGGTCTCAAGTCCTTGGGATGCTTAAACACCTAGTCCTGAGAGCCCTAGAACTCCCATGAAAGGAGAAAAGGGACCACACAATCCCAGGTCACCAAGGACTACCACAGTGTTAGTTCACCCTAGGGAAAGATTGGAATGGTGTTGGTAAAAACATTTATAGAACAATGGCTTAGAAGGTGACTTTGTATAGTTCTTCATCTGTAAGGACTGCTTCTTATACTGTTGATGGGCAGCTTCTGTCAGCACCTGGCATAGACTGGGACCTGTACCTCCGGGATCATTGGTCACATGTGTGACTCCAAGAGAGTCCTTCCCTGGTGGAGTCAAAGATTCTTTGTTGGGGAAGGATTTCAAATATATGGCACTATTTTCTCAGAATATCCCTGCATGGCTGGAACACTGGGCAAGGATCTGGATTCTGTTTGGGCCGGGAGTTGATTGAATCTTGAAATTGCTTCCGGGGACTCAGCTCCTTAGAGCAAAATCCTTAGTCTTAAAATTTGGATCTGTAGTGAATGTCTGTGCCCCAAAGCTTTTCTCCTGTTGCAGCTGCAAGTCTCTCATCAAGGGAGATAGTGGTAAATTGTGCCAGCTACTATGCTGGTACTAATGGCATGATCAAAAGTGCATTTTTCTCCTGCTTGGGCTTATGGAAATGCCCTCAAAAATCCATGGGTCTTTTGCTAGGTGATTCAATCATCTTATAAATTATCTTATTATTTTTAGGTGTATATATATATATATTTTTTTTAATTTTTTATTTAACTTTTATTAATTGCACTTTATTCATTTTGTATCCCCCCATAAGCCCCTCCCTCCTCCCCTCCCGATCCCACCCTTCCCCCCTTTCTGCATGCATGCCCCTCCCCAAGTCCACTGATAGGGGAGGTCCTACTCTCCTTCTTTCTGATCGTAGTCTATCAGTTCTCATCAGAAGTGGCTCAATTGTCAGGGTTCTAGGTTATCTCCATGAATAGTCCTTGGTTGGAGTATGAGTCTCTGGGAAGTTTCCTGTGTTCAAATTTTCCTGTTCTGTTGCTCTCCTTGTGGAGTTCCTGTCCTCTCCAGCTCTTACTTATTCCCACTTATTACATAAAATTCCATTCACTCTGCCTATCAGTTGGCCATCAGGCTCAGCATCTGCTTCGACAGTCTGCTGGGCATAGGCTTTCAGAGGCCCTCTGTAGCAGGTTCCTAGATTGTTTCCTGTTTTCTTTTTCTTCTGATGTCCATCCTCTTTGCCTTTCAGGATGGGGATTGAACATTTTAGTTAGGGTCCTCTCTTTTGCTTTGTTTGTTTAGATGTACAGATTTTAGTGGGTTTATTCTATGTTATATGTTTACATGAGTGAGTATATACCATGCGAGTCTTTTTGCTTCTGGGACAACTCACTCAGGATGATCCTTTCCAGGTCCCACCATTTACCTGCAAATTTCATGATTTCCTTATTTTTCATTGCTGAGTAATACTCCATTGTATAGATGTACCACAATTTCTGCATCCATTCTTCAGTTGAGGGGCATCTGGGCTGTTTCCAGTTTCTGGCTATTACAAATAAAGCTGCTACAAACATGATTGAGCAAATGTCCTTTTTGTGTACTTGAGCCTCTTTAGGGAATATGCCTAGAAGTGGTATGGCTGGATCTTAAGGAAGCACTATTCCTCAAGAAATAGTGCTTGAGGAATAGTGCTTCCTCGCTGAGAAAGCGCCAGATTGATTTCTAGAGTGGTTGTACAAGTTTACATCCCCACCAGGAGTGGAGAAGGGTTCCCCTTTCTCCACAACCTCTCCAGCATGTGTTGTCACTTCAGTTTTTGATCTTGGCCATTCTGATGGGTGTAAGGTGAAATCTCAGGGTTGTTTTGATTTGCATTTCCCTAATGGCTAATGAGGTTGAGCATTTCTTTAAGTGCTTCTCTGCCATTCGATATACCTCTCCAGAGAATTCTCTGTTTAGCTCTGTTCCCCATTTTTTAAGTGGATTACTTGGTTTGCTGCTTTTCAGCTTCTTTAGTTCTTTATATATACTGGATATGAATCCTCTGTCTGATAAAGGGTTGGTAATGATTCTTTCCCAATCTGTAGGCAGTCGTTTTATTTTGATGAAGGTGTCCTTTGCTTTACAGAAGCTTTTCAGCTTCATGAGGTCCCATTTATTGATTGTTGCTCTTAGAGCCTGTGCTGTTGGTGTTCTGTTCAGGAAGTTTTCTCCTATACCATTGAGTTCTAGGGTATTGCCCACTTTTTTTTCTAGCCAATTTAATGTGTCTGGTTTTATGTTGAGGTCTTTGATACACTTGGACTTCAGTTTTGTGCAGGGTGATAAGTATGGATCTATTTTCATTTTTCTACATGTAGACATCAAGTGGGACCAGCACCATTTGTTTAAGATGCTATCTTTTTTCCATTGTATGGTTTTGGCATCTTTGTCAAAAATCAGGTGTCCGTAAGTGTGTGGGTTTATTTCTGGGTCTTCTGTTCGGTTCCATTGATCCTCCATTCTGTTTCTATGCCAGTACCATGCAGTTTTTATAACTGTTGCGCAATAGTACAGCTTGAGATCAGGGATGGAGATACCTCCAGAAGATCTTTTATTGCAGAGGATTGTTTTAGCAATTCTAGGTTTCTTGTTAATCCATATGAAGTTGAGAATTTTTCTTTCAAGGTCTGTAAAGAATTGTATTGGCAATTTGATGGGAATTGCATTAAATGTGTAGAGTGCTTTTGGTAAGATGGCCATTTTCACTATGTTAATCCTGCCAAGCCATGAGCATGGGAGATCTTTCCATCTTCGCATATCTTCTTCTAATTCTTTCTTCAGAGACTTGAAATTTTTTTCATACAAGTCTTTGACTTCCTTGGTTAGGGTTACACCAAGGTACTTTATGTCGTTTGTGGCTATTGTGAATGGTGTTGTTTCTCTAATTTCTTTCTCAGCCCTTTTGTCTTTTGTATACAGGAGTGCTACTGATTTTTTTAAGTTAATTTTGTATCCGGCCACTTTGCTGAAGGAGTTTATCAGCTGTAGGAGTTCTCTGATATAGTTTTTGGGGTCACTCATATATACTATCATATCATCTACAAATAGTGATAATTTGACATCTTCCTTTCCAATCTGTATCCCCTTGATCTCCTTCAACTGTCTTATTGCTCTAGCAAAGACTTCCAGAACTATGTTGAAGAGATATGGAGAGAGTGGGCAGCCTTGTCTTGTCCCTGATTTCAGTGGGACTACTTTAAATTTCTCTCTGTTCAGTTTGATGTTGGCTATAGGTTTGCTGTATATTGCCTTTACTGTTTAGATATGTGCCTTGTATCCCTGATGTCTCCAATACTTTAAACATGAATGGATGTTGTCAAATGCTTTTTCAGCATCTAGGGAGATTATGATGTGGTTTTTTTTTCTTTCAGTTTGTTAATATGGTGGATTACATTGATGGATTTCCGTATACTGAACCACCCCTGCATACCTGGGATGAAGCCTACTTAGTCATAGTGGATAATATCTTTGATGTGTTCTTGTATTCGGTTTGCAAGTATTTTGTTAAGTATTTTTGCATCAATGTTCATAAGGGAGATTGGCATGAAATTCTCTTTCTTTGTTGAGTCTTTGTGAGGTTTAGGTACCAAGGTGACTGTGGCTTCATAGAATGAGTTTGGTAATGTTCCTTCTGTTTCTATTTTGTGGAATAGTTTGAAGAGAATTGGAGTTAGCTCTTCTTTGAAGGTCTGGTAGAATTCTGCGCTGAAGCCATCTGGTCCTGGGCTTTTTTTGGATGAGAGACTTTTGATGACCGCTTCTATTTCTTTGGGGGATATAGGACTATTTAATTGATTTACCTGGTCCTTATTCAGCTTTATAGTAAGTCAAGTCGATCAAGAAAATTGTCCATTTCATTTAGATTTTCAAATTGTGTGACATTTAGACTTTTGAAGTAAGTCCTAATGATTGTTTGGATTTCCTCAGTGTCTGTAGTTATGTCCCCATTTTCATTTCTGATTTTGCTGATTTGGGTGGTGTCTCTCTGCCTTTTAGTTAGCTTGGCTAAGGGTTTGTCAATCTTGTTGATTTTCTCAAAGAACCAGCTCTTGGTTTTATTGATTCTTTGAATTGTTTTATTTGTTTCTAATTGATTGATTTCAGCCCTGAGTTTGATTATTTCCAGCCGTCTACTCCTTTTTGGTGTGTCTGCTTCTTCTTTTTCTAGGGTTTTTAAGTGGGCCATTAAGTTGCTTGAATGAGCTGTCTCGAATTTCTTCTTGAAGGCACTTAGTGCATGAACTTTTCTCTTAGCACTGCTTTCATTGTGACCCACAAGTTTGGGTGTGTTATGTCTTCATTTTCATTGAGTTCTAGGAAGACTTTAATTTCTTTCTTTATTTCTTTCCTGACCCAGCTGTCATTTAGTAACAAGTTGTTCGGTTTCCATGTGTGTGTAAGTTTTTTGCTATTTCTGTTGTTGTTGAGGTCCAGCTTTATTCCATGGTGATTAGACAAGATACAGGGATTATTTCAATCTTCTTGTATCTGTTGAGTCTTGCTTTGTGACCAACTATATGGTCTATTTTGGAGAAGATTCCATGAGGTGCTGAGAAGAAGGTAAATTCTTTTGTGTTTGGGTGTAAAGTTCTGTAAATGTCTGTGAGGTCCATTTGATTCATGACCTCTGTCAGAGATATTGTTTCTTTGTTTAATTTCTGTTTCGTTGACCTTTCCTTTGTTGAGAGTGGGATGTTGAAGTCTCCCACTATTAATGTGTGGGGATCTATATGTGGTTTAAATTTTATCAATGTTTCTTTAACAACTGTCGGTGCTCTTGTATTTAGGGCATAGATGTTCAGGATTGTGATGTCTTCCAATTACACAAGAAGATTTATTTTAGATATTGTTTTTTCTGTTATTCCTATCTATTAACATTTTTTTTCTAAATTCCCTTAAGCTGTGCCAAATAATGATTTCTTCTTCTTCTTCTTCTTCTTCTTCTTCTTCTTCTTCTTCTTCTTCTTCTTCTTCTTCTTCTTCTTCTTCTCTCTCTCTGTGTGTGTCTTCAATTAAAATTTGAATCATATCATATAATATATCCTGTTGACCAGCTGGACCTTAATGGCTTTGTGGATGTTGTCCTTGACAATGGGGCCTGCCTGTCAGCTTGCACTGGGAAAAGTTCTCTCCTAGCATTAGTCTGGGTTGTTTGGGATCTCCATGAGAAGCCATCAAGCAAACAACTCAAGGGCATGTAATCCATTTCTGCCACTGGGAGATTTGCCTGACTACAAGAAATGGCCAATCCAGACTATTTACCACCCATACTAGGGATCCTCACTAGGATCCTAAATTTTGCCTCCTAATTTTCAGTTAGTTTCCACTGCACTAGGTTTCCAGAATACCACCTAACAAACCCTTAGTTTCTCTGATTCTTCCTTGATTCTCTTGCACCATCTCATCTTCATCATGTGATCTCTACTAATCCTGTCCCTATTCATGTACACCCACTTCACCCCAAAAATATATTGTATTTACCCTTGCCTAAGAGATGCATATAGCCTTGTAAGCGGATGTTAGCTATTAAGTAAATTAGAAGCATCCAGGATACATATAGATCTTAAGAGAATACATAAAGAGAAGCAATCTGTGAATTCTAAGAGCCTGGTAAGAGAATGTTAAGCAAGTACTCAAGGTGTGGGGCTCAGCACACAGCAGGGTATGGCCTAGTAAACCATAGACCCTCAAACCCTTCCCACTTCCGGCCAAGGTTTGTGAGGGGAGACCCCGGAACTCTGCAGCTAAGTTTGTTTCTCCTGTCCCACCTTCGTCACAGCCCCAAGAGGTCTGAAGCCCTGGCCCCCAGCTCCATCTCATCTTCTCAGTATGTTTGTGTCACGCCCCTCGCTTAAGTCAGCCTCCTCTGTGTGAGGTCTACTCTCAAGGACCTTAGGGTCTCCCAGCTAAAACTGTATTCAGCAAGATGTCCTCCTTTCCCCCAACAGTTGAGGAATTTGATGAGCTCATCCAGGCCTT
>NW_026594418.1:5396805-5509898 GCF_907164565.1 Psammomys obesus
GTCCTGTGTGCTGACCAGACACTGTGGCCAGCAGGCGCTCAGCTGATGGAGCTCAAGGACACCCAGGACATATGCCTCCCAAATGCCCAGAGATCAGCAATACCGGACACCCAGAACACCGTCCAAGAGGAAGGCTGCTGGATGAAGACCCTGAGTGCCAACAACACCCTGGTGACCTTCAGTACAGCCCAGAATGAGAGTCAGAGGATTACCCTTGGTGACAGCCAAGTTGCTCTCTGTGGAAGGCCTGCTGACCAGAGCCCAAATGAGGATCATCGAATGGCCTGGGCATGTGACCAGACCTTCAGTGGTGACATGGGGATGCCTGTCAATGGTGACCACACCTCCTACAGTCTGTCAACTCTGTCAACACCAAGAAGATGATTCTAATGTTGTTAGTAGACGGTAATAGTAGATAAAATAAATAAATACGTAATATTATAAATATGTAAGTATTATTATATTTTAAATATTATATATAACTTTAGTATTATAAATATATAAATAATAATAAAAATAGAAATAATGTGTAATAATTAAATAATATATAAATAATATATACATTTATATAATAATTTTATAGTAATATATAATTATATAATAATAAATATATATTTGGTTGAGAACGTATTTGTACACTATTTTGGTTTCTTTGCTCAATTTCTTCAATGGACATCACTTCAGAGACTTTCAGTGGGTGTTGTCTTCATCCTTGTTTCTGTTCTATTCTGACCAGATACCATGACCATGACAAGATCTTTTATAGAAGAACATATAATTTGAACTGTGTTACAGTTCAGAGTTTTATTCCAATATTCTCAGGGTAAGAAACATGGGAACACTTAGGCAGACAGGGTGTTGGTGAGATAGCTTAGAGTTCTCCATCTTGATCTTTAGGCAGCAGGAATTGAGGGTGATACTGTGTCCTGTCTTCGGCATCTGAAACCTTAGAGTGGGTTACCCAGGTACACACTTTCTCCACCAAGACCACACCTACTTTAAATTGTTCATACCTCCTAATAGCACCACTTTTTATGGGCTTGTGAGTACCATCTTCTCTCAAACCATCACACTATGGATATGTAGATCTGCCGTTACTGCTTTATTAGCATATTTCTTTTCATGGTTATTGCCACTTTTTCATGCTTGCAGCATCTATCTCAGAGATTTCTGGATAAGTTGATTTCTCTGTTTTTCCTGCCTTTTTTCATTAAACTTTGCTGTTAGGCCTGGGTTAGATTTTAGTAGGATAATTGAGATTACACCACACTATAGACTATAGTCATCCATGAAGAAGGCTGCTGGATAAAGACCCTGAGTGCCAACAACACCCTGGTGACCTACATCTTTCTTCTCTTCCTATGTTGTCTTCTTTTCTTCTCTTATTCTAGAACAAGATTCTGTGTTTTGAAGGGCTGTGCAGGAAGAATAACCTAACAGCTAGCTTTAGGACTCATGGAATGCAACTCACCTGTTAGCATAGCTAGGATGTTTTTTTTTTTTTTTCTAGGAGTTTAGAGCCCTAAGAACCTTGTGTCCTGAGGGCTTCAAGCTGTTGTGGAGTATTGTCTGCTTGTCATCCTTGCAGCCTTTATAAATCTTCCTAATATAAGAGTTGCGTGAGTGCTCTAAGTGGGCTTCCAGCACCTCACTTGGCATTATCACTGGCTCTTGCCATAATAATGCTTGATCTCTTTCAGGCAATGCTGCTGGAGCAGATTAATGATTCAACCACCACCCTTGAAAATAACCTACAGATGTAGACTATTTTCAATGACCACTACCCTTAGAAAGAATTTGGAAAAATAGATTGTTTAGCAAGGTTAAGTAAGGATATTTTTGATAGTGTCTCTGATGTAGAATATATTAGAGAACAATTTGAAGTTAAGAAAAGTACAATCTTTAGAGTAAAACTAGGGACTTTTTGAGGTTGGTGAGCAAGCACAATAGCCCAGAATAACATTGGTTGACACTAATCTTTCAGGCTCGGCTGGTAACTGAGATTACGATTAATTTTCTTGTACCCATTTTAGCCCTCAGCTTCCTGATATGGTTTAATAAAAATTATTAATGAGGAGATGCTCACCAAAGGATTTAAAGTGGAAATGCTGATTGTTGTTTTTTTTTAAATAAAAGTTTAGATTTGTGATTCTATTCAGATTTTTATATGATGACTTTCTAAGATAATTGATTCTTTCTTTGTAACCACAAATTGCAGCCTGCCAGTAAAAAAAAAAAAAAAAAAAAGGAAAAAAGAAAAGAAAGGAAAAAACAAACAAACAAACAAAAACCAAACCACCACCAAGAACAAAAAGAACCACTGACTGAGAAATTACCTTGCTTGCTCACACTTTATTAATACAGAACAATCTGCTTAGTTACAAGTATAGATGGGTTCTTGGAAATAATTTGTTTTTCATCTTTGTTTCTCATCCATAATTCGTAAAACATTTGATCATGTCAGGGGACTGCAGAACATTTTTTTTTCCCTTACATACATTCATTTTAATTGTTCATTTAAAAAAAATATAGAGATGTGACCATGTTGTACTGCTTGAAAGATCTTGCTGGAATGTATAAACTGTGGGAGAAATAACAAAGCTTGTTGGGACCCACCAGAGTTTGTTCCATTCACCAAATACATACATGCATATGTATTTATATATATATATATATATATATATATATACATATACATATACTATACATATATATATGTATAGTAACAGGTTGGGTTGGAGTCCTTTTCTATCCACAAAGCAGTTAGAATATTTTCCCATCAACAAAGATATGTGTATGTACACATATTGTAAAATTGATTTGAAGTTTTGCTCCATCCATCCAATGTATGAATGTGTCTGTATATACGAATGTTTGTATGTATGCATGTGTATGTGTAAAATAAGAGAAGCTTGAAGAAGAAGCTTGTTGGAACCTTCCTGCTGGAGTCTATCTTAGATCATCATCAAGTATAAGTGTGTGTGTGTGTGTGTGTGTGTGTGTGTGTGTGTGTGTGTGTGGTCTTTTTCTCTACTTCTTTTCTTTCCTTTTTAGATGCTTGCCACCACCAGTGAAAACTGCTGCTAAGAAATCAAACTGAGACACAATAGATTCATCAGCCACCAGCTCTAGCGCCCACTTGCTAAAATCAGGTGTAAGCCTCTGCCAGGATGCTACCAGCTCTAGCTTTCCACCAAGAACAATTAATTTTTGCCCTTAATTTACCACTATCATAGAGGCCCTGCCTATTACAATCAGTTCTGACCTGGACAGTTAAGCCTTGTACCCTCAGAGAAAGTCTGCTGGGTGATCAGCTAGCCTTGGCCTATGTTCTGCCTCAGTTTACCCCAGCTGATGTAGAAGCTGGACTTCAGCACACTCTTCAACTACTGTAAGTTGAGTTCTACCCCTTGAGAGCTGGAGAAGAACTGTTTGTATGTATGCATGTGTATACAGGCATGGCAACTTTGAAAATCTATGGCCTATTTTATTGTGTCTCAATAGATTTCCGGTACTTTCTAAAATAAATAAATAAATAAATAAATAAATAAATAAATAAATATCAGCCTTCTGTCTATACAAAGTGAATGGGGCATGATGTCCAATTAATTAATTGATTAATTAATTAACTAACATTCATTCAAAGCTACATAAATGTTTTTCTTCTCAAATATTGTAATAAAAAAATAGATTATTGACCTGGCTAACATAAAGTTATCTCACATCTTTTCACTTGGAATCTCTATCCTACTTTGATAGAGACTTTAAGAGTACAAGACAGAGGAGTTGTGCATCTGAACTCTGGCTTTTCATTTCCAAGCTACACAATCAAAAAAAAAAAAAATCCAAGGATCAAGAATCTGTTATTATTACAGAATAGATCTGATGACAGGAATCCAGCCATGATGATGATAAATTTGCTGTTCTAGTGTTGATTACATTCTAATATAAATACAATGATTTTCTTTTATTTGGATTGAGTTTTTTTCAACTTAGAGTTAAGATAACCTTAAAATTATCTAATGTAAAATCATAATGTATAACATATTTTATTGTTCATATATTTTCTGTTTCCTCAAATTCATGATCCTCTTGCGTCAGCTTCTTCAGCCCTTGGAATGCAGGCAGACATAACACACTCTAAAGTCATTTGTATGTAATAATATATTTATACATTAATTCTTGCATTTTATAAGATTTTTTGTTTTTATTTTGTTTAAAGAGTTTTGCCTGAATATGTATTGATGCACCAGCTGCGTGCAATAGCTAATGAGTCCACTAAAGTACATCATTAGAGCTACATCTCAGACAGTTGTGAGCTATCCTTTGGGTGCTGATAATCAGATCTGATCTGAGTGAAGAACAGTAATGCTCTTAACCACTGAGCCATCTCTCCAGCTGACTGTTTGATCACCAAATCAGTGCCTGATTAAATTTTTTAAGTGATTTCCATTGAAAATTTATAGAAAAATGGTTTCCTCTAGTTCTTGGTATTTTGAACAACCGCATATACTAATTTGAGTTAAACTTTGGTTCATACCTGTATTGGATTACTTCATGTATGTGCTCAGGGATGCAACACTTAGAAATATTCAGTTGATTGAAAAATCAAGGAGTGCAGAAATGATTGAAGTTTGATTTCTTCAAGTTTTTGAGCCCATAATTTTATACTAAATAATTTTGTTGGATTTAATGCCTTTTAATTTTAATTTTTATTAATTACAATTTATTCACTTTGTACCCCCCCCCCGTAGCTCCCTCCCTCCCCCTTCTTCACCCATGCCCCCCTGCCAGTCCACTGATAAGGGAGATCTTCCTCCCTCCCTTCTGATCCTAGTCTATCAGGTCTCATCAGGAGTGGCTGCAATGACTTTTAAAAGCAATAATTTAATCTTCGCATGCCTTTGTCCAAATGCTCAACGAATTGTGGGTATCTGAGTGGTTCATTATCTTGCTTGTGGTTTTGTTGTGTGTGGTTTCTGTAATCATTCTTTGTAGTCCAGTCCAAAAGTTCTGTAAAGCTGCTAAAGACTCCATTCACTTGACATAGCCCTGGGGACTCAATACTGTGTGTTCTGGAGAAAGTTACACCATGTGAAATGAAGGCACTACTGCTGTGTAAACACAAAGTGGGCACACTGCAAAATCTTTCAATTCAGTACATATTTTGTGATCAAAACAAAACGAAGTGAGTGAATAAGGCCCATAATAATCTCAGGGGGGTAGAGTGAGCAAATATTTACACTTATCAATTTCTAAAATTTGAGATTGCAGATGAAGGTGCAGGCAGTTGATAATTTTATATTCTAGCAAAGGTATTTAATGGGCAAGATATAATATATACCATTGAAACGTAATAAATAATCTTAGAAGAGTTTTGTACGTGTTAGTTCATTTAACCCTCATTACAGCAATCTTTTTCATCTCCAGTTACAGGTTAGGTATGAGAAGGTTAAAGAAGTTCATAATCCTGTCAAATTATAATATAAATCAATGCAGAACTGGAATTCAGACCAGGGGATCTAGTTGAAGATGTGATTATCCACTTTGCTATTTTGCCTCTTGTTGTCTGTTTTGTAATAACTAACTTCTAAAGTTGACCTCTGTTTTAACACCTGTCCTATATTGCCTGCTTTTCTTTTTTTTTTCCAGAAAATTGTAGGATTCTTTAATTATTATTTTTTTACTATTAATTACACTTTATTCATTTTTTTATCTCCCCATAAGCCCCTCCCTCCTCTCCTTTCGATACCACCCTCCCTCCCCCTTCTTCATGCATGCCCCTCCCCAAGTCCACTGATAGGGGAAGTTCTCTTTTCCTTCCTTCTGATCTTAGTCTATCAGATCACCTCAGGAGTGGTTGCATTGTCATCTTCTGTGGCCTGGTAAGGCTGGTCCCCCCTCAGGGGGAGGTGATCAAAGAGCAGGCCAATCAGATTATGTCAGAGGCAGTCCCTCTTCCCATTACTAGGTAACCCACTTGGACACTAAACTGCCTTGAGTTACATCTATGCAGGGGTTCTAGGTTATCTCCATGCCTGGTACTTGGTTGGAGTATGAGTCTCTGGGAAGTTCCCTATGTTCAAATTTTCTGGTTCTGTTGCTCTCCTTGTGTGGTTCCCATCCTCTCCAGCTCTTACTATTTCCCACTTCTTACATGAGATTCCATGCACTCTGCCCAACAGTTGGCCCTAAGACCCAGTGTCTGCTTTGATAGTCTGCAGGGCAGATATTGACTGCTTTTCTAATGGTGTATGAAGACTTTAGTCAGAAGGAAACAATTGTCCACACTAAGAAAATATGATTATTTAAGTTGATGCCTGTCTCCAGTTTTATTTGCCTCAGGTACAATGAAAAGTACAATTTGGTGTGTGTTATGGTGCGATGAGGTATGTGGTGTGAGTGTGTACACATGCGTGTTTAACACAAATAAGACTATACTGAAACATTTATAACCATATATTTTATAAAATCTAGTAACAACAGACAAGTCACAAATTCCCTTTTCTCCTCAAAATGGGATGTCTACACATAGCTTAAATTTTATATCTCAGTTGTTAACTGCAATGACACCTTTCCTCTTCCAGTTTATCAATAGAATGGTTTAACTAAATATAAACTGTTCTTTGTAGGAAAAGAAAGACTAATCGCAGAAATGTAGACAGTCTTAGTATCACAATGCACAAAAGAGATATTATGATTTGTAACCTGCAGAGTTTCTGTTTGGGGGAATATTGACTCATGCCATGGAATAGATCATTTTTATAATCACTTCTACTTGTAGCCCAAATTCAAATTAAGAGGAATCAGGGATTTTGAATAAATTATATCGGACTTCATGTATTATTGCTCTTTTAGCTTTCCATTTCTGTAGGAGTTTATTTCCAGTATTGGCTAATTTAGATTCAAACCAAGTCATGCTTGCTTAGTAACAGCTGGAGTGTCATGGATTTTATTTCCTAATACCAGTCCAAATATTGCCTTAAAAGTTTACATTTATCATTATATCTGACAAAGATTCAGTACTAGCCACTACCTTAGCTCTATTGGCATAGCTATTAATCCAGTCCTTGGAATTGTCAGGGATGATGATAGTGTTCTTGGCTTTGATGCATTGTGGCTCTCTCCATGCAAAGCAGACTGAGTTTGCTACTGATTTGATGCTGCTCCATCTCCATCACAAAGCATAGATTCACTCATTCCCTTTTGACTTTGCCTCTCATTCTTGTAATTAAGACTGCTTTGATTGTGTTTGGCAACTCACCATCTGCAGAAAAAGAGGGCAAGCCCAGAAAACTGGTGCTTTCACAATTTCACAGGTCCTTGATTAAACTCCGTTTAATTCTGAGAATCTTAATCAAGGTAATTATCTGAGTGAGGGTGTCTGCGTCTGTGTGGGCACTGGTTCCTCTGTGGCTTCTTCCAACAGCTGGAAGGTGTTTTGAATGTGGCATATCTCCACAATGGACCTACTGTGGTGGAGCAGAACTGAGTACAGCAGTTCTGCTGAACACAGTCTTGAGTGGCTTCCTATACTGATTTGTTTTTTAAAATCTTCCAAACGTGTACAAAGTATACTGCTTATTTTGTGCCAAAAGACTAGATTAGCTAATTTGTAATAACAGTTATTTCAACTCCTTAATATATTTTTCCATAATTCTCATACCAAAATGCAGTAATTACTTAGTATGCTTCACGACTTTCCCCCAAATATAGGAAGTTTAAGCCAGAGAGAGGTCAGAAGTCATTTTCAATACATGCATCCCTCGTTTTACAAAATGTTCGTTTACTAGAAATATTTTGAGCTGGTAAGTATTCTAACGTGCCTAACTGGCCAACACTAACAGACAGTACGAAAATAATTTCTAATATTAGAAAATATTTGTCCCTGAAAATTTAACGTTCTGATGGTTAAATAGTTTTAAGAACTGGGATTGCGCATAGCTACGGAACTCTGTTAAAATATACTCTTTTGTCCAAGCCAGCATATCCTGGGTTGAGAGTATATAGATTTTCTTAAAAATCCAGACTTCCATTTTGATTTATACCTCATGAGTGAATCGATCCACCAGAGCTATTATATATCTTCCTTTTCCATTTGCTTCCGTCAAGGCCTTTAGTTAGCGGGTGGAGGAAAATGAGAATCTGCCAGCCATGGCAGTGCAGGATACGAAAACCTTGTTCTCCAGCCTAGCTTTTCTCACCTACTGATTTTGTTTCAAATTTTTAACCAGCTATACTCTCCTAAGAACACAAAATTTAGTTAATAAGTCTAGAAATTTCAAGCCAACCTTAAGCTTATATTTTGAAGTCAGTGATTATACCAAAAATGTTTTATTTCAGAACAATGTGATATTTTACTAAAAAATTAATTGAATATAGTAATCAACAATATTCAGAGCATATAAGATTTTATCTTACATATTTTTTACTAATTCATATTAAATAAATATGTGTTATATGAATTTTTAACAGGTAAGTAATTAAAAAGGACATATTCTACAATATTTATATATGGACCAAACATGTTTTTACAGAATAAATTTTTTCTAAGCCTTATTTTCATGACCACCTATTTGGAACTCTTCAACATTATACTTGAATATGAACACTTTAAGAAACAGAAAGTCTATTAGCCTAGATGATGAAAGAAGAGGAATGTACAAGAGCTGTTTGTTGGCATGTTTTGTTTTAGTTTAGTTTTGTTCTCTAGTAACAGGTTGTTAGTATGTATCATCTTAAGTTCCAATTTTTAAATTGTGTTTGTTTTCAAATAGCATGTACATAAGATAGATATGTTCCTGTGTTTTTTTGTTTTTTTTTTTTTTTTTTTTTTTTTTTTTTGTAAATCAATGTTTTAATGTGCTGTATGTAAGATTGCCAAAATCATACAAACTTGTGAATCTGGTAGTTGAGCCTGACAGTTTTCCAAGAAAACATCTCTCCCTCATTATCACCACATTTTACTTCTTTTTAATAGGAGACACCCTAATTTCTTTTAAATGGCTGCCTCTTTACAGTATAAAAGTTTGACTAAAATTACTGTATCAAAATATTTGTACAGCAGACTTGAAAACTAATGTAAAACAGTATGCTAACCTCATGACAGTGACAGCTTCTAAGGTTTGGGAGATGAGGAGGTGACTGAAAGTATGGATGTTGATATTATATCTTTTATGTTTAAAGTACTAACTTGAAAAAAATGTTTCAAAATTTCTAACGGTAACTGTTAACAGTATCTTCTCCATGAAGCAAATCAAACGTTGATTGTTTACCTTTCTCCTGCTGCTATCTTCTTTCACCTGTTAGGTTTACAAATTTCCCTAAGATCCCAGAAAGTTTTATTGTCTACTATTTCAATGTGGTTTTTTCCATCTCTTATTATTCTCCCACAGCAATGGTTGCCTCCTCTCCATCACCAATTTACTAGTAACTGTAAAAGTCACTTTCTGTACCAATGGTGCACCACTCAGAACATATTGATGAATTTCATGCTCTTTTGTTAAATAATGAGAAACTGCAATTCAAAAGTTAACTTCTATGCTTCCCACAGTTAAAATTCCTCAATTGTATAACCATCGAAGTTGGTTTTCTTGTGCCTTTTTTCTATAGAGAGTATTGATAATGCTTGGAAATTTGAAAAGAAAAAGTTAAGCCTGCTAATGGATTACCAGGAACTTTAATCAGAAAGACAATGTAGTACCAAGATCATACTTTTTCTTGTTAAAAAGACATACACTCTATGACTACTTAAATGTAAACCATTCTGCTTATGTTTTATTTTAATTATAATTATATATAAAAATGAAGCCAGTTCACAGCACTAATTATTAGATTATTATTACCAGAATACAGTTCAATGGCAATATTCAATCTGGTATTTGCTCTTTCTCTCAACTTTTTAAATATTGAGAGTCTCTACAATCACCTATGAATTATTCCATGTAAAAGTTCTATTGTGTCATATTTAATCACATGTATATATACAAAGATGGAGTACAGCTCTTTAAATGCCCTGGGGAGTAGGTATTTTGTAGATCGAAAAGAATAGAACTTGGGCTTCAGTGTCAGCAGCTTTTGTTAGAGGACTCTCAGAAACTTAACGTGACACGCAGAGATAATTTTTCTGTTTATTTTTTGTTTGTTTACTTTACACCCCAAGGATGCCCCCTTCCCCATCTCCTCCTAGTCCCTCCCCCTTTCTGCTCCTTCCGACTTACCTCCCCTCTCCCCTGTATTAACCTTCCTCAGCACATCAAGTCTCATCAGGACTGCACATATCTTCATCCCCTGAGGCCAGGCAAGGTGGTGCTACCAAGGGGAAGTGATCCAAAAGCAGGCAATAGAGGCCATGTTAGAAACAACCCCCCCCTACACACACACATAAACACACTTGCCAGGTGTCCCTATGTGCCATCTATGTGGCTGAGATGATTCTTAGAACAAACAATCAAGGTGACTTCATCATACAGCTGTTTCACAAACACCATCAGGATGCCTTTGAAGGCTGGGGAATGTTGATCAAAGCAAAGTCTATTGTGAAGCTTCTGAGATATTTCAGCAAAACATTAAAATAAAAAATATCATACCAACTTAACCCCCTACCCTAATGTGATTTGTTCTGTTAATACCAAACGTGATTGATTTAGATGATAATGCATTGCTGTTGCCTTAGTAAAAAACAAAAACGAAAACCAAAATAAAACAACCAACCAACCAAACAAACAAACAAACAAAAGCAAAATGTTTCTCAGAGTATATTCTAGGTCCCATGAAAGTTTAAGATATAAAACAATATATTTACTATGATTAACTTCTATTTCTAGGAACAACCTGGGATGTGGTATCTTAGGTGACTGCATTTGAAACCTTGACTTTCTCCAAGGAAGGGCCAAGGACAAGTCAAGCAGTAATACTGTAGAATTTTTTCTGCTGTATAAACTTTGCACACAGAAGTAAACAGGAAACCTTAAATTGCCCTTCTCCTGTCTTGGTGGTAAGACAATCACCCAGTCAGTTCTAACTGTGAGGACTTAGCAAAGTACAAATTGATTTTAGAAAATAGAATCTTAAAACTTCCTATTGAAGCAATTGCAATGCTAAAATCAAACCAAACAATATACCCAGCTCTCTTGTCCACACTTACTGTAAACATTTGAAGTATAAAAATCAAAATAAAATGTACCTAGTTTAATGCAAAGTCTCCTGACAAAGTTCTAACATAGTCATGATGTACTCAAATAACCAAAAGGATGTGATGTGTTTGAAGAAGGAACAATCAGAAATTCCAGTAAGTTATTTTGCCTACCAATATTTTGTTTGTTTTGTTTTTGTCTCTGTTTTTTGGGTAGTATCACTATGTAGCCTGGAATTTGCTATGTATATCATTCTGGCCCTGAATTCACACATATGCGCCTGCCTCCCAAGTGCTGGGATTAAAGGCTTGTGCCACTATGCATGGCTATATTGGCCACTGACTTTGATTTTTTTGTCACTCCTTTTCTCACCATCTAGTTATTTGTTTGGACAAAACATGTTTAGTCTGGAAGTCAATCTGGCGCTTTCTCAGACAACTAGGAGTAGTGCTACCTCAAGACCCAGCTATACCACTCCTAGGTATATACCCAAAATTTGCTCAAGTACACAACAAGGACATTTGTTCAACCATGTTCGTAGCAGCTTTATTTGTAATAGCCAGAACTTCGAAACAACCCAGATGTCCATCAACGGAGGAATGGATACAGAAATTGTGGTATTTTTACACAATGGAACACTACTCAGCAATCAAAAAGGAGGAAATCATGAAATTTGCAGGCAAGTGGTGGGATCTAGAAAAGATCATTCTGAGTGAAGTATCCCAGAAGGAGAAAGACAAACTTGGTATATACTCGCTTATATAGACCTACAAGACATGATAAACATAATGAAATCTACACACCTAAAGAAGATAATCAAGAAAGTGGACACAGGCGAAGGTGATTAATCCTCATTTAGAAAGACAAATGGGATGTGCATTGAACTTATGACAGGAGTCTACCACAAAAGGCATCTGAAAGACTCTACCTAGCAGTGTTTCAAAGCAGACACTAAGACTCATAACCAAACCCTCGGCAGAGTGCAGGGAATCATATGAAAGAAGGGAAGTTAGTATGATATGGAAAGGATAGGAGCTCTACAAGGACCAAATATATCTGGGCACAGGGTCTTTTCCGAGACTGACACTCAACCAAGGACCATCTATGGATATAACCTAGAACTTCTGCTCGGATATGGCCTGTGGTAGCTCAGTAACCAAGTAGTTTTCCAAAGTAAGGGGAACACGGACTATTTCTAATAGGATCTCAAGGGCAGGCTGTTTGACCCCCACCCCAGGGGAGGAGCAGTCTGTTAGGCCACAGAGGAGGACTTTGCAGCCAGCCCTGAAGATACCTGATAAAACAGGGTCAGATGAAAGGGGAGGAGGTCCTCCCCTATCAGGGGACTTGGAAAGGGAGGAGACCAGGGAGGGAGTGTGGGGTTGGGGAGGGAATGAGGGAGCGGGATACAGCTGGGACACAGAGTTAACAAAATGTAACTAAAAAGAAAAATAAAATAAAAAAAAATAATTAATATAAAAAAAAACATGTTTAGTCTTTTAATTACAATATGATATGGAATTTTAGTTTTGGTCTTATTTACTTGATGTTCTATGTGCTTCTTTTATTTGTGTGAAAATGTCTTCCTCTAGTTTGAATGAGTTTTCTTCTATGATTTTGTTGGAGATTTGATTCCATTGACTTGGGATTTTGCTTCCTCATCTGTGCCTATATTTAAAAGGTTTGATCTTTTCATGATGTTCCACATGTTATTTTCATGTGTTTAAGTGTATACAAATGTTTATTTTTATATATACTTAAAGTATATATATTACAATATATATTTATATTTTATTCATATGTAACATATAAAGTAATATATATAATTGTATATACATACATTCCTTTGGCTTATTTAGTCTAGATCTTTTACTTTATCTTTGAGTCCTGATATTCTCTATCTTCTGCTTAATTTATTTGACTTGTAAGACTTTTCCTTGAGTTTTCTCGTTGAGTTATCAGATTTTTCAATTCAGTCTTACTTTCAGTTTGAGTCTTTGTAGGTGTTTTCCTTTATTGAATTCCATTTTAAAATCCTGTATTGTCTTCATCATTTCCATCTGCTTTATATTTCTGTTTTCATGGACATCACTCAGACATTTATTCTCTTTAAGTTCTTTTTTTTAATTTAATTCAGCTATCACTTTGTATTTTCTTTAAATTCCTTGAGTGACTTTATGAAGTTGATTGTTCTTTCAATTTTGTATTCCATAGTTCATCTAGGTAATTATTATTGGCAAATATTTCTACAGGGTTGATAGGTTTTGGAAGGGAGATACTACCTTGGGACTTCATATTGTTTGGATTGAGCTGTTTTTTTTTTTTGTTTGTTTGTTTTTTGTTTTTTGTTTTGTTTTGTTTTCAATGAGATGTGGGTTGTGAACTTCCTTAGTCAGTTCTGTTTCTGATATGGACAGAGCAACTAGGTTTGAAGGGGTGTGGGGGACAGTTGGGCCTAGAAATTGTAAATAGTAAGTGGAATAAAGTCAAGTGGACACAGGGAACTAGGCAACTAAGCTGGTATGTGAAATGTATGTCTAAGCCTGGAGTGTGGGGTTAAATCTAGGGGTTGGAGTGAAAGACTCCCGCTAGAGCCTCTCTAGACAGGGAGACCCTGCTTCCCAAGGAACAGCGAAACTAGCCTTCGGATGCAAGCCGCAAGAGGTTTATTTCGATACACGGGTACCTGAGGTGACAAAGCCTTTCGGAAGACTTGCGCGCCTCTCGGTTGGGGTGACGGGTTTTTATAGGGCTTGGGAGCAAGAAGCACGGTTACAGAAGCGAGAAGCATAGTTACAGGGATCTGATTGGGCGGTTTGAACAAAGCCATTGTTAGGTCACGTACCCAGAACAAGGAAGGCGGGAAGGCAGATGTGAGCGGAGTCATGTACCCGGAACAGGGAAGGCAGGAAGGCAGATGTGAGCTGAGTCACATACCCGGTTCTTATCTTGGGTGCCCAGAGTGTTTCAGGCGCCCAACCGCAGATATCCTGCTGTTGGGCATCTGTCCTGCCTTGCCTCTGACCCTGCACTGCTCCAGTCTTGCAAAATAGTGTTGCCAGCATTATGCTAGGGCTTTATTCTTTCATTCCCCCTTTTTTCTTTTAGCTTAGAATGGAATCCTTCATTCTACGGGTCTAGGGAGAGTCAATCTCCATCTCCAGCTCCTTGAGTTGATGATATTGCTGGGTTAGTACTAACGTCTGTATGACGGAGAGCCGGTCCTTTATAAACTGAACTAGCTGATTTAGGATACAAGGCCCAACTAGTAGAATCAGGAGAATTATGATTAGGGGACCCATAATGGAGGAGATCAGGGTGGTAATCCAGGGGGACCGACCAAACCATCTCTCGTACCAGCTCTGTCCTGACTCAAAGAATTGCTGTCTCTGTCTGAGTCTTTCCCTGAGTTTAGCCATGTTATCCCTTACCAATCCAGTATGGTCAGCATAAAAGCAACATTCTTCCTTTAAAGCTGCACACAGTCCTCCTTCTTGTAAGAAGAGGATATCTAGCCCCCTTCTATTCTGCAAGACTACTTATAAACCTATTAGGGCCCCCCGCCCGAGCCAGTCTTATCTTTAGTGGATTTTGGGTGCGATGGAGTTTCCATGAGGAGGCTGGAGTCTGATCTTGCTTTGCGTTGCGATGAGCCGCTTTGGCATGGGAGGCATGTACCCACGCTGCGATACCGTCGACCTTGAGCGCCGTCGGGGTTGTTAGCAACACAGTATATGGTCCTTTCTAGCGGGGTTTCAAGTTCTTGGTTTGATGTCGGCGGACCCAAACTGTGTCTCCGATCTGGAACGGATGCGGCACCACCGGTCGGTTTAGCTGTTCCTGGTATGCAGCAGCGATGGGTTTTCAGACTTCTTTCTGGACAATCTGCAGTGCCTGCAAATGAGCTTTTAGAGAGCGGCTGTCAGCAAAGGAGGCTATATAGGGATTAAAGAAATTAACGACCGGTGGTGGGGCTCCATACAGGATCTCGAAAGGAGTGAGTCCATGGGGGCCCGGGGTGTTCCGGGCCCGGTCCAATCAGGTCGTTCCAAGGGGAAGGCCTTGTTGATCTCGTTTGGCAACTGAGTAGGCTGTCCGTTATCCCCCGGAACGTTTTTACGGGCTTTCAAAATGACCCGTTGCTTCTCCTCGGTGGTCAGGGGGGCCTGTAACAGCTGCTGACAATCGTCCCAGGTGGGCTGGTGGGTTACTAAAATGGACTTGATTAAAGCAGTGAGTCTAGAAGGGTCCCTAGAGAAAGGGGGTTATTATTTTTCCAGTTATATAGATCTGAAGCGGAAAAAGGCCAGTATTGGAGCTGGCCGTCAGGCCCCGCTCGTAATGGGAGAGCCTGAGATGTGGAATCTGAGGGGCCTCTCGGCGCCCTCTCAACCACCCTGCCACCGGGGAAGGAGCCGGTTCCTCCTGAGGTCCGGCTGCGGCGGCTTCTCCCGGCTCTTGGTCGGGGTTTGGGTCCCTATAGGGTAGATATAGGGGTAGTAAGCCAAGGAGAGCTATTATTCTTTTTTTTTAGGGTCTCTCTAGGCTTTTAGCCCAGTTGCTGCAATATTAGTTTTTATTTCAGCTAAGCAGATGCTCAAGATAATAGCTAATGCCAGGGAGCTACTTTTGACTTAGCATTTCAGCCTGCTAGGGGGGATTTGGGCAAAGATCTGTCTTCTGGAGCTTTTTCGATGCTGACCGTTGGACTGTAGGCATCAGGAGCTAGGGAGGCTGAAATGCCAGTCAAAGGCTGGGCAATAGGGCAGTCCCAAGCATCTGGTTAGTTGATCCACCGGAAGAGGCAGGGAGCAATCAGGTCAGTTTCCAGGAAGTCCAGATCTCAGCTTGCAGTCCACAGCTGATCCCAGAACAGAGTTAAACAGGTGAAAATCTGCTGAGACAAATTTAGACTGGAGACAGAAGTTAAAATTTATCTATTAAATTGGAAAGATCAGGGAAAATCTCATCTGTGATCCTTTTGAGCTATGCCAGATCCAGGTCAAATCCTGAAACTTATATGAAATTTTTTAGTACACAAAAGGAAATACATAATTTTAAATACTCAGAAAAGTAACATATCAGCAAATTGAACATTTTGAGAGTAACAGGTAAAACTGCATCCCACTGAATAAGTATCAGCTGTTTGTTTTATAACCTTTATACACAACTTAAGTGTGTCCACGGTAACATTTTTTCTGTGGGCATAGCTGTTGGTAATTAGCCACGAATGAAGCTTGGCCATTTTTTTTATACACTCAGCATCTTTTAGTCCCCATCTCTATGTTCATACTGGAAAGTTAGGCAGAAATACATTACTGGCTTTAGTGCTAAACCCTGGATGCTTGATTTTTCTTTATAAAGTAACTAGAAGGAATAGGTTTAAGATATTCCTGTGTCAAAATCTACCCCAGAAATGGCAGATATTAAGAATACCATACTAAAAGCTATGACTTTTGGGTCAGATATACACATTAAACAGATGTTTTTAACATGATGAGAAGTACCTTTAAGTCTTTAAGTCTATCTCCAGAAGCCAACCAAAGGAAATTAAAATCTCAACCTGGTGACTGAATAATAAGCAGTCAGTGCTCCATCAACTTATCAGAACTCTATTGATTAATGCCAAAACTCTGAACTTCTGAAATCTCATAAAATAAGCACAACAGTAGCAAAGAGGGGGGAGAAATCTAAAGTATCTCTCAGTTTTAACATGCTTTAAACTATTTTTATTAACTTAGACACTCCAATTTTTTTTGCATTTATCAACCCTGAAACATTTTCTCAGACTAAATAACAACATTCTAGATTTTTACAACCTAAACTCCTATATCCTCAGACTCTACATAGGCTCTGTATTTTTTAATCTAGCTATATATTTTAAGACACAGATAACTAACATGAATTCTGTGAGCAAGGCAAACCTGTTTTCCTTTCTAAATAAGAGATCTAGTACCTAGTAGTTCTAGCTAATGAACTGATCAATGAACTAACAGTGGATCTAATTGTCTTCTCTCTAGCTGCAAAGCTACCGTAAGCTTAGCATAGCCATCAAGGTGTTCAGAGACCTGAGAAGGATAAATTATAAGCTAAATAAATATACCAATCCATGTGTCAATCAAAATGACAGAGGTGACTACTTAGTCCATCACCTAGGCAGTGTCCCTCACTCCTGTCTCTCACGGCATCCTGAACAGAGGCTGTCCAGCCAGGCACAGAAGTTGAGAGACTGCTTTTACTGCTTCTGTGGAAAGAGGAACAGAAGAGACTGACCTCACCTTGCCTCTCACAATATGAGACAATGGCTCTTCAGATGTCCCCGGCTTTGTCCACAGCTTAGGCTGGGCCCTAGCAGTGGGCCAGTTGAGGCAATATTGCTCAGTGGTTAGCGTACCACAATCCAGAGTCGCAGTCATCTGTCGTTGTGCCCAAATCTTCTCGGAGACCTTGGGGGAACTACTGCCAGGATTTCAGGACTTTCTGTCACAATAAGCTTACACAGTTAAAATGCCATATTCATTAGATCTCTGACAAGCTTGAGGGCCAGCATATCTGAGTTACTCCTTGTCTATCTTTATTATCTGTTCTAAACTGTGTAAAAGAAAAACTAAACAAAGACACTAGGTATAGCCAACTGCAGTTGTTAGTATAACTTTAAATCTGCTCTTTCTGAACTAAAATCAAAGCAAATCTTTTAATCAGATACAGTTCATAGAGAGCCTAGCAAATCTTGCTGCTCCTACCACTTGCATTAAAATTGAACAGTAAAAAGCTTTGCATTTAGCACTAATCAGATGACTGAACATAACTGAGATACCTGAACAAAAATGATCACAAAGCACTAATCAGATGACTGAACATAACTGAGATACCTGAACAAAAATGATCACAAACTCATGGCTCCACCCTCTTTCTCTCTGGACTAGCATGGCGACTGACCACGTGTAACTGAACTCAGCTGGAATCCCTAAACAAATATGGCAGCAAAAATACAGCTTCACGTGCTCTCTATCCCTGAACGATCATGGCGGCTAGCCACGTGTTAGGCTACCACAGGCTGCGACTGACAATACCAAACATAGCCATTAGGTGCTGATGATGATACAGCAAACATTGTGGAGCATTTACAATCCCCCACAACCAACATTTTTAACTTAGTGATTAAATAAGTTTTAGAACCAACTGCATAACATTACAGTACAGAACAATTTTAAACTGTATGAATTATTCTAGCCATACCAAACCTATCAGCCAGAATTTTTTTCCCCCTAAAAGAGCGTAAGAAAACATTTTGTAATGAGGAATCACCAGCCTTTTAAATGAACTATAACATATTTAAATACAGTTTTTTTCTCAAATCATATTAACTCTCTGGCTTTTTATTATACATTCACTAACCTTCTGCAACATCCTATATACCTTCAGGTTCCTAGCTTCCTTTTTCTGGCTTAACCAGACATTCTTACTTTTTTTTGCTCTCTCTCTTGCTTTTTAGACAACATACAAACTCTCATCAAAATCCTTTCCATCCTAACATGATCCTGCTGGAGCCCAGCGTCCACAATTTGCTTTTTATACGCAAAGCAAAAACAAGTTTCATTACTACAAAGAGGAGTTCTGAAACTGCCAAATTTTTTCTCTAAAATTACTTCCCTGTAGCAGACAAGATGGTCCAAGGTCACATAAACTCTAAGGGACTTAGAACAAGCTTTAAAGAACTTGTTGAAACTTTTTTTTTGAAGGGTTGTAACATGTTTTTCCATAAACAAAACAGCTTAACAAACAAACAGCTCTCCATAAGATACATTCTAAAAACTGCAATTTTTTTCAATCAGCACAAACCATACGGCTGGGTTTCATTTAGTAAAATTGACAAAATAAATATTAAAGTATTTTTATTCTCCCCCAAAGGATCGAGAAACTTTTAAAAAGGATTGAGAAACTTTTAAATTTGTCAGACCACCCAAGATCATTGTTATACCCAAATGCCTGATAAACTTTAAATATTTTATAGCCTTAAACATTTAAACAATTTTTTAAAACCCGTTTTTGCAATATCAAAATAAAGTACCCCTTTTGTAGGAGAGAAGTCATAAGTTATAACCATAATCTTTAAAAGTCAAAACCAGATTTTAAAACCAGCATTTACCAGGGCAAACAATGTAATTTTTAAAACCAATACCAATCCAAAACAACTTATCCCTTTAACCCAGAAGGAAATGAGAATTATTTGACCAAGGTTTCCTTTTTTTTTTTTTTTTACCCACACCAAGATGGAGGTCACACCACAACCCACATGGCAAAGTCAAGATGGCGGCGAGGCACTGAGGCACTTTACATACCATGTGATACACTATACATATGTGTTCATAGATCTAATGAACACATAGGCACACATTTTAAACAAGTTTTGTGAGGCCTTTCAGAACAGAAAACAGAAGGTAAACACGAACAAATACTGCACAGAGACATTGAGACAGAAAAACACCCAACAGCTGGCCAAATTTCCCAGGACCAAAACTGAGGCCTTACAGAAATTCCTCCAGGACGAGCACCCAGGCCCAAGTCCCTTTCTGGGTAAGGTACTGTAAAAACAGACCTTCAGATTCCCGCTCTGGCTCCTCTGCCACAGAAGCCTGAGTGGTGGGTGGTTCTAGACCACCTCCAGATACTGATGAAGTTGGGGGACGTCTCTCATGGTTTCAGAGAGACTAATACCAAACACAAACCCGACGAACAATAGACAGACAGTGACACAAATGCAGCGCACGGCAGGACTCTGGCGCCAAACCGGAAACAAAACTTCAGATGGAGACTGTGAAGAGGGTCCGGATCCCCCGTCTCCCAAAAGAGACACGTAGCCCTCGGACAGGGGCGAAGCCCCAAAAAGTCCGGGTTGGGTCGTGTCTCCAAACAGACGGGCCCCCAAAATCGGGCCCCCAGACACTCCTGGGACGTCACCCAAGAGTTGCGGAAAAGAAGTCCGAGCTCGTCAGCTCCTTCTAGTTTCCGCCTAATACGGAGCGACTCAGCTGAATCGTACAAATTTCAAGAGATGGAACAGGCAACAAACACGTGACGGAACGAAGACAAGAGACACTCTGCTGGCCAGCTTACCTCCCGATGATGGGTCGGTGATCCCTGGGCGGGGGTCTCAAATCTCGGTGGAACCTCCAAATGAAAGACTCCCGCTAGAGCCTCTCTAGACGGGGAGACCCCGTTTCCCAAGGAACAGCGAAACCAGCCTTCGGATGCAAGCCGCAAGAGGTTTATTTCGATACACGGGTACCCGGGGCGACAAAGCCTTTTGGAAGACTTGCGCGCCTCTCGGTTGGGGTGACGGGTTTTTATAGGGCTTGGGAGCAAGAAGCACGGTTACAGAAGCGAGAAGCATAGTTACAGGGATCTGATTGGGCGGTTTGAACAAAGCCATTGTTAGGTCACGTACCCAGAACAAGGAAGGCGGGAAGGCAGATGTGAGCGGAGTCATGTACCCGGAACAGGGAAGGCAGGAAGGCAGATGTGAGCTGAGTCACATACCCGGTTCTTATCTTGGGTGCCCAGAGTGTTTCAGGTGCCCAACCGCAGATATCCTGCTGTTGGGCATCTGTCCTGCCTTGCCTCTGACCCTGCACTGCTCCAGTCTTGCAAAATAGTGTTGCCAGCATTATGCTAGGGCTTTACTCTTTCAGGAGAAGGTTTGTGGGCAAGCCGGGAGGATCAGGCAAACTCTCTGAGCAGAGTGTAGGAGAAGGAAGGTCATGATCTGGCTCAGTGGAGAGGTTAAATGTAGCATTGGAGGAGGAGTGGGTGGGGACAGGCAAGATGAGCCCAGAAGAGAACCTAGAGGTTGCTTTTGAAGCACAGTCTGAGGTGGCAAGATTAGGACATGGTACTAGTTTTGGGACCCAAGATCAAGCTGCTTTTTTAGAATTATAGGCTATGGCTATGCCTTCAGTTACCCCCAAGGGGAAGAAGGTAAGTTATTGCTGAAGAGACTGTGTATTTCACACTCAAGGTCTTGAGGCCCCTGAGCTGGAAATGATATGAAAACCTCTTTCTTAAAGACTAGCTTGCAACTATCAGAAAACATGCAAAATCCCAAAGGAGAAAAGCAACCAACAGTTTTAACCACAACAATAACTAACATGGCAGGATAACCCTAGAGGTTCAGTAAAGATGCATACCTTGGGGGTAGTGAACACCTCTCTAATTGGATTTAAAATCTGCTCAATAAGAGGGAAACCATGCCTGCTCCTGGAAACCTATTACAGCCACTTCACTAAACTAGCATAATCTCTAATTATACTCTAAACATTTGTCCTTATACTCAAAGATAAATGTATCTTCACTTGTCATCAGAGAAACTCCTTACAACATATAGAGACCATTACAGAAAACCATAAGCAATCAAAACACATAGCTGTAGAGGCCAGTTGCAGAGGATACCTCTACAAAACACCTAAGGGGCGGGGTCACTGAAGAAGAGGGAGTAGGAAGATTTTAAGAGTTAAAGGATCAGGGAGTTTGCTGTGAGATTATGTTTCCTAGGAATCTCAGAACCTGAAAATATTAATACTCACTGACATGACTGCCTAAACATGAACAAAACATGGGCAACAACAATAGACTTGCTCAAGTGGGTGGGGAAAAGGCCAGAGGCCTCAACTCTACAGAAAGAACTACAGGCATCTAAAGAATGCTGACAGCTATATCAATAGTCTTCCCTAGGGAAGAGCAAATCGACTGGTTATCCAACACCAAATGGTCAGTCTAAAAACATACATACAAGCAACATTATACAGACGAATCAGGATGTATTTATGTATTAATTTCATACATATATTACATATATGTATGTAACAACAATTAATGAAAAGGGAGGCCACAAATTTGAAAGGAGAAAAGGAAGTTTATATGAGATGGTTAGAAGGAAGAAAGAAAGAGTAAATAATATAATTATATCATAATTTCCCAAAATATTAAGACCAGCTGTTCAATAAAAGATTAAAATAGTGATTTATCTATAGTGGAGATACATCACACATTTATAGAATGTAAGAACACCTAAGCCCTCAGCTGTCTGATCTTTCTAGCCCTCCTTTTTTATTACCACATTATACTTCAACTTATGAGAAATAAATCAAAAGGATGAAAGAGCTCTCAAAAGTTAAAAACTAAACTTAAAAAATTTAATTTAGTGCCAAAAAAAGTTACTTTTCTGTATAACCATCAAGGGAAATTGGATATCATCCCAACCATCCATAAGAGAACCAGCACTTTGAACCTGGGGACTGATGTGGTTTTGTAAAAGAATAGCCATGACCTAGAATCATGTTGAATTGTCTGTATGATTCAGTGAACTCCAGTCTATGTTAACTAGATAAAAAAAAAAAAGAAAGAATTCACAAAAATGAGAAGTTCTCAAAACTTTGTTTAAGAAGACAAAGCACATAGGTGAGAGAAATTGTGCCAAAAGTTGAGTTGTCTACTAGAAACTAGTATGTTCAGAAAAACATTGAGTGATATAAGGCACTGCTTGGTTTGAAGTCAACCTTATTTTTAAGCATCATACCCAACTTTTCATGTGTTTTTCATAGTGGGCCAGAGACTTCCAAATTTGCCTCTGTACTTTTTTTTTTCCCCCTTCTAGAATGATAGTTTCATTTCTGTTTGAAATTCTGACCAGTTTCTCTAGCTTTACTAAAAAGTGCCATCTGTCTTGGTAATGGACTTTAGTCAGTCAGTTACTGTGGCCTTTAAAACATAGTAACATTTTAAATACTGAGTTGTAAGACACAAGAAAACTGTAGGCTTTTTCAGGGTCAGACTATTTGCTGATAGTACCAGAAAGGGCCCTGGATTTCTATAGGCCAGAGATGACATTTAATCTTTGAGACTTACAAGATTTATGGAAGTTAAAATACTTAACTTCTCTGGGCTTATTTCCCAACTCCTACCTTCGGGATATGTTTCAGAGGGTTGTGGTGAAGGTTTAATGTGATGGCAGGTTTAGAGCTTTTAGCAAAGTGTTTTGCACATTTAAATAAAATGCCACAATCTATTTCTCACCAGCCACATATAGGATTGAGCTCATGCAAACTACTCCATAAACATTTAATTATGAAATGAATTAACAAATTAATGGTATTTTTTTTAAAGTTACTTAAATATTTTACTTTTTTTTTTTTAATTTGTAAGAGATAGGGAGTTTGTAACCAAAAATGTTAATCTGTTTGCAATGAATAAGTCTACTGAAGCATTCAAAAACCAACTGCAGAGCAGTGTAATTGGTGACCTGGGTGAATTTTCTCCTGAAGGCACTTCCTTGGAAGAACAAGGAAATGTAAAGATATGCAAAGAGTATCATCCAGCTGAGCCGAGCTTATTAGAATTCTCATTGACTCTACCAGGAGGCCCTCCTGCTACAGCTTGGGCTGGGAGCCCTCAGGGGTCCAGATGGTCTCTGATGCACAGTTACAGTCAGAGCATAGAGTGAACTAGGTCATCAACCTGGGAAGGTCCCATGTTCCAACAGCCTGGCCTGGTTTGTGCTGTAGTGCCATACGTATGAAGAAAAGAAAATGTTTGGCTTATCTTTATGAAGAAAAAAAAAAATTTTCTGGTGTTTCCTGGCACTATGGCTTCATGATAGTTCAAGAGTATCTTTTAAGTATCTTAGAGATTTGAAGAAAAATGGAAAAAACATTGCCTATCAAAGCAACCCGATTTGTCCATAAGGGAAAAACTTTGAAAATATTCTGTTTATTACTCTTGCCTTAACGCTGAATGTATTCTCTCAATTTCTAATTATAAATAAAGTAGGTTCTTAGGCTTGGTACTCTATTGTAATGTAAACAAGGATAGCTGGGTTTTTTTTTTTTTTTTTTTTACCCACAGTCGGAGTGTATAAACATTTTAATAATTTGTCTTATAATAAATTAAAATGTAAGTGCCAAGAGAGAACTACCTTTCTCTTTAGATTTAGAAAGGGTTATTTGAATTTCAACCCTGATTCCAGATTGTGGAGACAAAATGAGCTGATGATTTTCTCACCACCTCTATTCCTGGCTTTAGGTCTCTCCTCATAGCTTAGTGAAATCTCAGGATGTCAGTCAAATAGTAAGACTCTGTTCCTCAGATATCTACAGTACTTTGTGATTTAGAGAATTTAGTTTTTTTTTCCTTCCATTTTTCTTTTCATTGTGCTAGTTATACAACTCAGGGCTTCATGGATGTTAGGTAAACACTCTACTGATAAGATTTATTTTTAACCTCAAGGGTCTAATGGAGGGGATGTGTTATTACTAATACAATATCTACTGATAAGCCAAAGCACACCTGGCATTTCATAGGGACCTGTTTTTGTTAAAATCCTCTGTCAATGTCTAAAAGCAGAGTCCTTCATTATCCTTAGCTTTTTGTCATCTCTCTGTTTTTTTTTCTCATCTTGCTTCATTATTCCTCTCCCTAATTTTTTCTTTCTTTTTCCTTTAACAAACAATAAATAAACAACAACAAGCACATGAGAACTATTTTTATTTTGTCAGAGTCAGCATCGTGTGTTATTTGAAGTTTGGACTATGGATGGGGTCAAATGCCACCTTTGCCGATTGCAGGGACATTGTCTAGGGAAAAACTACTTAATCTTCCTCAGTTTCATTATTTAAAACATGAAGGGAAAGAATTCATTCCTCAGAAAATAGCTATGATAATTGTGTTACTAATTTCTGCAATCCTCAGGAATAGTTCATGGTACTGTGACAAGAGAAACCATCATTTCTCTTACTGCCACTTGGACTTATCATAACATTTTTAGCCTCTCTACCTATCAAATTAGATTTAACAAACTACTTCCACCATAAAAAGGAATTCCGGTGTCAGACATTTAAGGGAATACTGGCTTCACATCCTTAGAAATGTTTCCATCCTTGAAATCCTCTGTAAAGTATTGATATCTACTACTGTACTATTGATATCTAGTAACGTAATGAACAAGGAACAGATATTTACCGACGAGATGAGAATAAACCTAAGAACAATCAATATCTCAATATATGGGACACAATCCTATTGGGTTTATGATTAGAAGATGAATGTTGCATGATTTATTTCAAAGGTTTATCAAATGAGAAAAGCTTTTCAACCCTAAGTGTAATATCAGAAAAAAATTTGTGCTGTGCTGTGCTGTATAAACATTATGCAAAAAGCAACAAGTTTCAGGTATGGTAGTGACATTAGCTTGTTTTTATCCTTAGCGATGTTTTGAGCAATCATCAAGATTTAGGGACTTGAACTTGTTTCTGGGTAACAGTGTGACCTAGACAGGAGCTTTTTTCAAGGCCAACTTTTGGATAAAGGAAGAATATGTGAACAGTAGTTGCAAACATTTTAAATTAAAAAGTTAAGTAAAGGGAGATATTGTTCAATATAGAGTTGCAAAGGATGAACAGTGGATTAGGTATAGATTAAAACCAAATTACCAAAGACTAAGGCAAATTAAACTAGGAATGAAGAACCCTGGTTGCTGCCAGTAGACCTCAAGGTCACCTGGGCCTTGTTTAAAATACAAATTCTAGCTCCTTACTCCTTCTTGCCCATTGTAACCAACCAGCTCACCACAGAAGCTGTGTCTTAACTGTCCAGGAGCTTTGTGTGATACTTCTGTTTACTCAATATGGAGAAGCACTAAAGAATAAATTTATGTGTTGTCCACATCTCTTACGATAATTTAAGAGATAATTTTCTCAAGAGAGAGAAAGTTAAATTAAATTGGCATCTTTATTATGTATTCCCTCCCCGAGAAAGACTTTATATATAAAAAAAAATCTGGTGATAAGTTAAAGTTTAAATGTAAGATCTGAAGTATAGAACCCCCTAAAGGAGAGCATAGAGTTTTCAAGGTTGATTTTTTTTTTCTGTTTGATATACAGTAAACAAACTCACAGGCAGCCAAAGCAAAAACAAATGGGGAAAGAGATATTAAACTAAAAGGTTTATTCATAGTAAAGGAACAAAACAAAATGAAAGGGTAAATCATGGAAGGAGTAAAATAATTGCAAATCACATATTTAATAAGTGTCTATACTGAAAATACTCAGAATTCAAGAGCAAAAACCATATCATCCAATCAAAAGATAACAAAGGAAAAGCATAGTTTCCTAAGGAAAGCACACAAATGGCCGAACATATGGAAGGATTCTCACCATCACTGGGCACAACAGAAGTACGAATTAGAACCATAATGGCATATTACCACACAGTAAGGATGGATGTTGTAAAAAAAAAATAATAATAAGTATTTTCAAGAATTTGAGGAAAATGAAACCTTCATATTGTATCAGTGGGAATGTAAGCAGCTCCAAAAGTTATGGAAAACAGTATGGTGTATGGAACTTCTTCAAAAACTTAAATATAGAATAAATGCCCTATAGTAATCCCAGAGGAGATAAACTCATTACCTCAAAGAGGTACCCTGGTAGCTCATTTTTATTTTAGTGCCAATCACAATTGTAAGATATGGAAACAGACTAAGTATTTACTTTAATATGGACAAAGAAACTGACTACACTCAGCTTTAAAAATATCTGTAATTTGTGAGAATGTGAATAGGGTAGAAGACACTATGTTAAAAGAAAGAAGTCAAGCACAGAAGGATAGATTCTGCCTCCAGTTCATGTGGGATTGTTGTGAACAAGATTAGTTACACTTGTTTAGATAAGTAAGCACTTACCTAAATTGATAAGTAAATTTTGTAAATTGCATATACAAAATGATTATTATAATCTTTAAATCCTTATTACAGAAGGAAGAAAGCCAAATAATTGCATTGCATTTAACACTGCTTTGTTAACAATATAAAAGTTTGATGAAGGCTTGTAAATGTATACATTCTTCTGTAACTTATCTATTTGTGCTCTTTGTTAGAACCTTTCTCTATTTACCACCAGTATCTCAAACATTTTAAAGTCTTACATGTTGGATCAGTACCCAGTCTCTTTAAGGCTCATGTGTCTATTAAAATTATTTAAAGTTGTTTAGCACCTAGTCTATGACAGCTAAACTTGAGCGTAGGGTACAGAAGTGAGTAAATAACCTCTGCCCCTTTAGAATGTTATTTAATGAGAACGGCAATTCTTTCATTACCTCAAAATATAGCTTACGTAAGGAGACATTTGTTACACACAATTTTAGAAATAAATGATAAAAATCTTTTATGTTGATTAATGTGACATACTGCAAAATCGTTTACACTTAAATCACAATGTAATAGGATTGGAGATGATATTTTATTTTTATTAAGGGCTTACTACTAGTTTCAGAAATCTGAGTATTCAAATTCTATTCTTGTCAGTGACACATTACTTTCTGACTTGAAAATTCACATGAAATAGGTTTAGCTATAGTACAACTTAAACAATTATTATGGTGATAAAAGAATAATAGTGAGCATTACTGTGCCTTGATTTGTATGTTTATACAACCTTTCCTTTTTGTAAGTATATGTAGTGGATGTGATTGAAGTGTTGTATTAGTACTGGCAGAACTTCGACATTTAATGAAGTAACATTTATCATACAAAAGCCTTGCTTAACCTAGCTATAAAAATTAGGACTGCATCTTTTTATGTGTATTAGCTTACAGACATATTTTTATTGAAAATAGATTTATCTCTCATACAACACATCTTAGCCCCAACGGTTTCTCCTCCCTCCACTACTCCCAGCTTCTTCCTACCTTCCCCCTCCCCCAGATCCACTTGTGGTTTCTTTTCCTTCAGAAAAGAGCAGACCTCCAAGAGACAACGAAACACCACAAAACCCCCGGATATAATAAGCCAAGGCAAAAGCCTTCACACTGAGACTGGACAAAGCAATACAATAGGAAGAGAAGAGTCCCAAGAGCAGCAAGAGTCAAACACCCAGCCACTCCCACTGTTAGATTTCCCACAAAAAATACTAAGCTACGAGCCATAACATATATGCAGAGGACCTGGAACAGACTCCTCCAGGCCCAGTGCTTGCCACTTTAGTCTCTGTGAGCTCATTTGAGCCATCCTTAATTGATTCAGTAGACCATGTTTTTCTGGTTTCCTTCACCCCTTTGATTCCTATAATATTTCCTCCCCCTTTTCCAAAGGGATACAGTTTTATAATAATCTACATTACTCAAATGAATTGTAAAAATAGTGAAATATTTTCACAGACTTTGGAAAACCGCTTCCTCCTCCTCCAAATTCTCACTTTTATACTCCACTCATTTTCTCAGAACTCCAGATTTTCTACAACACAAAGCTGAGTCGCTATTAGAGAAAGTCTGGCCAGCTCAAGCATGGCAAGCATGGCACTGGCTGGCCTTGCCCTTCTCCCTTGTTCCCTCTCTTCTGCTAAAAAACCAGTAGCTTACATTCCTAAAGCTAGCACTCAAGGTGTTTTCCTTTATTTGGACACTCCTTCCTCAGGAGGCTGATTATTGAGGTCCAGTTATCCATGTTTTGAAGTTCAACAGTCAAAAGCCACCTTTAGCTAATCAAATTAGCATGCCCAATTAAAAGTAAACACTTCATTTTAACACAGGGCTTCCCAGTTTAGCTTTATAAGCTGCCAATTTTCTATGTGCTACATCTGTCTCCTCTATCCAGAGACAGTCCTTTTCCCACTCTGGGACAAATACCCCTTACTCTTTCCCTTGTCCCTTTTCTCCCTTCTTCTTTGTTATCTTCCCCTTCTCCCTCTTCCTCTATCTCCTGTCTTTATCCCTTATCCCTGCCCTTTCTCCCACTGGGGCAAGTAAATCTTCTGAGGAAGATTTACTTTTCTCTTCACTTATCTTTGTTTTCCATTGGTAATTATGATTTTAATATTCTTTTGTATTATTTCCAAAATTGCATTCAAAATTAACAAAAATCTTATTTCTAATATGTACTCATAAGACAGTAGCATTATTTGTATTTAGGAATCACTAAATGGCTTGTTGGAATTTATATTTATGAGATAAGACAATAAGGTCTATGCCATTGGGCAAGTAAAGAGCTCCAATTAAACTCATGTAAACTTATCACAGACTTTTAAATCATTGTTCAAGCAAACTGGCCAAACAAACATCTAATAAATGGATTGATAACTGATATTTTTAAGAAGAAAGCCTATAATTGTAGAGAAAACTACACTAGAAAGGCTAGGAGATTAAAAAAAAAAAGGAAAAATCTACATATTCCACCAACACACGTGACCAATATATATTACAGTAAATTGTGTATGAAAGAGTCATCTGCGTGCTCTTAAACCCTGATACTGCTAAGCAAACACCCTACCATTTAGGTACAGGCCCAATCCATACCTTTTCCTCAGCTTCACACTGCATGAAGGAGTAGTTAAGTCCTATCAGCACGTAATAGAAGCACCGTGCACACTAGAAACACTAAGATGATCCTCAGGTTGCAGGTGGTAGGAGTTGATCTATTTGTTTTACTGTTTTGTTCAGTAATATGCAAGCAGAATATTTGCTTGAGGTATACAGCATATTTAAATACGTGAGAAGTGATGGAAAACACTAAGTACGACCCATTGCTGTGTAAAAGATACAATACTATAAGCTAAATGTCAGGTTAGGATTATCCTAAGTATTGAATTTCTACTACCTTCTCTGAAGTCATCAATAACATCTAGTCTCAAAGGCATGATTGCACAGATCCTTAAAGTAAAAGACAGGTGATGCGTTCTTCCCTGAGTCATTAGGCTAAAGAAAAATGTGTCTTTAAAGGTGTTTTTCGTTTTTAATGCTGTGCAGCTGGCTTAAGGATGATTTTTATGATTTCAACATTACTCTCAATATTTTCTTCCTCCCCACCCACCAAATGCTCATCTTCACCATTATTGAGAAGGAAATATATTACAGAAATGACACCTTAAGAAAAATTATTCCTATACTATAAAGGGCAACATCTTCTAATACACAAAAGGGATATGAAATTGTCAAAGGAGAAAACAAATGTAAATAAAACAAGTTTTAGCTACTTTCTAATGACTGTGTTGATAGTGGCCTTAACAAAATCACAGAATGTGGCAACACTGTCAAGATTTGCATCATCACCAGAGGAAAGGAATGGGAGCTGTGGATTCTTAGTGAGATGCTGCAAACGCACAGGGAAGTAATGACGGAGACCAGAGCAGCAGTGATGAGTAGAGGGTAGTTGCTTAGGCAGTGCACAAGCACAAGTTGCTTAGGCGGGAAATGCTATTTCAATGCTCAGTTCACACTAATCGTAAAATTAACAGGAACTCTCTCTACCTTTTATACCGAATTCATTCCATGAAGCAGCAGGTACTTTATAATCAAAAGCCACAGGACTGCAGATATGTTTAACACCCTCCCCCACACATACCAAATGAATCCCGATATTGCTACGAATGTGCCCTAGTACATTTGTAAATGATAGCATCACCTTGCAGTGTTAAACGATTGGAAACTTACGCACAGGAAAAGAAATCTGTAGCAACTTGTTGCTAGCTAGCATCATGACAAACATATATAATTCATTGTGCTTTGTTTGTCATTTAGATAGTTACAAAAATTTATCATCACATCTGTGTTTCAGAAACAAGATGGGACATGGTAACTATTATAGGTCCTAAAGAGATCTATACATCCAGAAGTTATTTTAAGTCCAATATTTGTAAAGATAGTTTGCAGTGATTGCTCTTGTCTCCTTTTATGTTCTAAGGAACTGCAGAGCAAAATATTAGCTGAATGAGAACTCTGTTGTTTGTTACCACACAGATAAACCATTTGAATACCGCAGAAAAACTATCTTTGTAGAGTTAGGGCAGCTGAGTGAGAGTCAAAGTACTCGTTTTTAGTAGAACTTAAAAATACACTGTAGAAGCCAGGAAGAAAAAGGTTGCTTAACCATCACTCCCACCCTACAAGAGCAGTATGAGGAGAAATGTCACATGTTTCCACATGGAAAAAAAAAATTAAATCCAGTCCTTACCCCAAATCTAATGCCAACTTCACCACAATGAAACTTAAGACCCAGGCATGTCCCACAATCCTAAATCAGGGATAAAATCCAAACTGAGTTGGGATTGGTGTTTAGCTATGGAAACAAAGGATTATCTCCAACTCTCAGCTTCAGGCCACGGAGGAGGGGGGGAGCGACCCTCCACCTTCTGGGGAGTAGGGTATAAGAGTTAGCAGTGGACTTTGTCTTAGAGCTCACTGCCAGCACTGAGTAGAAAATAACAACTTCTGTTCTGAGACCGGAACCTTAGACAAAGCCTGCCAACCTACCCTGACAGCAGACAAAGCTGTGTCCTGGTGGTACAGATGCAATTAGGTTGCCATCATTGTGATCTTTAACCTGTGCCTATTTGTGACCTTGAGATTTTATAGATCTTTAACTGTCGAACTTAGTCACAGTCCAGCCTAATATCTGATTTGGTGGCCAAGTAACTGCCTTTATCAATAGTTTTCCACTCTTGGGCAACATAGCATGGACATGACCCTATTGAGTAGAATTATCACAGGGCGGTAAGCACAGGACATTGACGTGGAATTTACCCAGTGACACTGCATTGGAGAAAACAGAATTTTTTTTTTCCCAGCCGGTATCAACTGCAAATATCATCTTTATTAGGAGAGGAATTTTGTGTTCACTCTTCTCAGTGCTGGGGTTTTGTCTGATTAGAAACTGTGCAGGCTATGGTATGAAAAATATAAATAATTTTAAAAGAATTTACTATCAACCTATGTAATCCTAACATTGAATACATCAATTTTGTTTGTTTTTTGTTTTTGATTTTCAAGACAGGGTTTCTCTTTGTAGCCTTGGCTCTTCTAAAACTTTTTGGTCCAGGCTGACCTGGACTACATACATCTACCTGCCTCTGCCTCCCAGATGTTGAAATTAAAGTCGTACACGGGTACCACCTGGTTACACTGAGCACATCTTAATGATGTCTACTCCCAAGTCTCTGTGGACAGAACCAATCTAATGGTAGGAAGAGGGGGGATATAAGCGCCTCTGTGTTGGAATTCTCTTCCAGTCAGTATCATACACAGCCAGTTGTAAAAGTCTTGGGCCACAGCCACCTTTAGGACTAGCATCCCATAGCGATGTGAGTCTTGATCTCTCTATGGAGCTGTGATTGTTTTGCAGATTATAGGTTCAGTGCATAATAGTCATTTTGTTCTTGGTGACCATGACTATGGGACATAAGCCTGCATATTATCATCCCGTGATGTTTCTGTTCTGAGAGAGAGAGAAAGAGCCTGTGGCAAACCACAGGCTGGTGACCCTAGAAAAAGAATTTGTCCACTTATCCTAAGAGAGATGTTTGGTGGACTAGAATATACTTTTTTGTTTTATGAAAAAATTCAGTGTATTATTATGTATTTTCTATGTATGTGCATATATGTGAGCACATGAATGCTACAGTCCCTATGTCAAGGGTAGAGGAAGTTGGTTCAATTCTTTTTAGATGTGGGACCTAGAGATTGAACATAGGTAAGTAGGCACATTTATTCACTGAACATCTCACCTGTCTAAATGAGTAGAGCATGTTTTTTAAATATCCTCCATGTTCCTGATAAATAATTGTATATTCAGGAGACAAATAGACTTGCATTATTTATTGTGCTAAAATAGTGATATCATTCCAGACTCAGACTTCTGGTAAATTGGTCTCCTTATATTGCTGAAATGGTGGAAGTGACTACAATATTAGAGAAAATGAGCAGCCTGCTTAGAAGTTTTGTCAAAATAAGAGACATGACAGAGATTTTCATCTCAGAGGAAATTGCTACACAACAGAAGAACTGATATTTGGTCTATTTGAGATACTTGGTCTATGTGAGGTGCCTGGAGCTCACTGGTGTGAGCTGGTGAAAATAACTGTACAGGTGTTGGCCTGTAGGCCAGATATACCAGAGCAGACTTACTTAGGATTTTAAGGACTGGCTTAGCACCTATGTATTCCATAACAGTGCAGGAACCTGGGTATTTAGAAACTAATCTCATATTTATTAGATACAGGCTTGAATCCTGTCTCTCATACAAACAGGTGAGACAGAACCTCAGTTTAGGATGTAGATCAAGTGCTGGCTTGGCAGAGTGGGGCCTTGAAAGCTGGTCCGATGCTGAGCAGGCTAACACTTTGTGTTTATGTGTTGTTATCTGGTGTTTGAGACCATGAATGCCCACCACTTGCAGAGGTGGCTTGAAGCCTGGATGTGTCAAAGTGGTTTCAGTAAAACACTATAGCACCATCCTGGTGCTGTTGAGCTTCTAGGTCCTAGAGAAGATCCAGAAACCAAATCTTCGAAGGAGACATGGAAGCTGGGACCGTGCGTCCTACATAGTGGTGTGGTACGTCTGGGTGCTCAAACCACGGGTATTAGTGGAACTCTGGAGGCTGATGCCTGAGAGTGTATGGCCCGTTCAGCACTAGAACCAGAGGCCAATGTTTCTGATATCAGCCTGATAGTAGCTGTCCAGAGTCCGAGGCCTGTGTGGGGATCTGCTGCTATTAAAGACATGCCAGAGTGAGCCACTTAGGTTTGTCTTGGCAGTGGGATAATCTGAAAACTAGGTCTGCTACACGTACCTGGAGGCTTGGTGTGTGAGCTCTGTCCTCAAAATGGAACCGTCCTAGAGGTACAGTCTAAAGGTGCTGTTCTAGGACTAGGGTCATGGGGGTCTGCATTACTCTGAGTTTTAATTGGAGGAGCCTGGTCTGGGGTCCCACAGTGATAAGCACTCAATTTCCTGTTCACCTTCTCAGCTTAATGTCTCTTTCCACACTGCGTTTTACAGATTGGGAGAGAGTGATACTGGAAATCACTAAGCAGCAATGTCTCCCAGCTTTCTTCTATTCCTCTTTCCTAATCTCTGTGCTGCACTCAAGTGCTGTGATTTCTCATGATTTACTTAGCTCTGGTGACAGTATATTGCACATTGATAATTCTTTGAATGGAAGTACAAAGAAGTACAAAGTACTACATTCCCCTACAGAATGTAGGGGAATGGACACTAGTATCCTGTTCCACTGTCTTGTAGACCTTAGACCTGAATCCTTAAAGTATGTCATTGATTTAAAAAAAAAAGTTCTATTTCTATTTTACTTTTCCAACTTACTTGTGCCTTAATTTTTCTTTTATTAAATTCTATTTCCTCAGATTTTTTTTCTCACGATCTTTTTGTCTATACTAAACTGGTCACATAATTTATTCAGTTTAATTTTACTTTCTGCCTTTTAAAATTAGATCTTCATTTTTCTATATAATGCATCTGTTAGGATGCATGAACACACATATATATAAAGGGTGTTTTGTGATGATAAAATACTCTATATCTTTTTTAAAGCTTGTCACCTGCAGTCACGTTGTTAACAATCTCATCACTTTTAGATATATCTTCTTATATTTATTTTAACAAGTCTATGTAATGTGATCAGATGTTGATGTTTAGATTTCAAATCTTATATGTCAAATAATTTACTGATAACTTAAAAATTAGGAAGGAACCACTTTTGACACCATCAAATTTCTTTCTCAATGAGCTCTCATGAGTGTGTGTGTGTGTGTGTGTGTGTATTGCCTTCAAATGTCCTAAGATCATGATCTATGAAATCGTACTTAAATCGGTACTTATTTAAGGCATTACTATGACTGTGAAAACAATTCAGTACTAAGCTATATGGTATATTATGAATGAATTTCTCCTTGCAAAATTTTTACAAGTCATGATATGACTATATTTTTCTTCTTTTGGAGTATTTCAATGACTATATTAGGCATATTAATCAAACTTTCTGACAGCAAGACTCTCTGCTCTTAGAGTCCAACTCATCGGGAAAACTACAGACTGGTTATTTTGTTTTGTTGTAAGGGACTCTCCAATATTCTGCCAAATAGTAACTCTATTGGTACCTTGAATGGTTTGGTAAATTTTGTGACTTTTCACCATCGTCTTTGATTTTTCTCTTGTTCTCCTGCTCTTGACTGCCTTATACTTGTAGATCTAATTTTTTCCTTTGTCCATTTCTTTTTACCACTTCTTAGTGATTATATGATACAACACTCAACACTGAATGGATAAACAAATTTTTGGTATTCCTTCCATGACTGATAATACATTTAATTAATCTTTAGTTGACAGATCTGGTGTAGATAGAATTCTATGTTGAAAATCTTCCCACTTAATTTTTGAGTATTTTAAACTAGTACATTCTTCTTCCTGCTTTTGAGAAAAGAATGTGCTGACTGTCGTGTTATTTGTTTAATATAATTTTATTACTTCCATATATTATTTTCTCAGGTTAAAAGTTCAGGATCTCCACTTTCTCTGTACATGAGGATGTAGTGAGGAACACTGACGGGAATGACTGGAAAATTTCCGTGTTTGTCATGCTTGTGGTTAGAAGAAATAAGTCTAGATATAGGTGATTTTCAATCATGAAAAACAATTTGTGCATGTATTTTTAGACAGATTCTCTTGTCTCTGCCCCTCAAGTCCTGGGTTGCAGACATTAGCCACATATCTGGAACCTTATGTAACTTTTGAAATACTTTGCTGCATCCATTTTTTTCAGTATGATCTCTTTCTGAGAACATGTACGATGGTTATTGAATCCTTAATTCCTTTAACTTAACTATTTTTTTCATTCGTTTTAATTTTGGGTCCCATTTTCTGAGATTGCTTCAAGCCTTTTGTATAATAATTCTATTAAGGATGCATTCTTTTTATTTTATTTTAATTTGAAAAACCAATTTTATTTTACTTCCTGAAGTTTTTTTAAACAGGTTTTAAACAACTGTATTTATTTCTTTATTATGTGAGTGCACATGTGTGCTTTTGTGTGGGAATGCTTATGACAGTACAGTATGGTGGTCAGAGGACAACTTTCAGGACTCACTTCTCCCCTTTTTAACTTGTGGGTTATAGCCTATCAAGTTAGCTTGCTAGTCCAATTTTCTTTCTTTAAAAAATGTAATATTACACATTCACATATGTTGTCTTTTTGGTTATATATATTTGAGAACACAGAATACTTTTCTAATATTTAATTTTTGAAAGTTTTTATAATGTCTTGTGGTGATTATCAGTAATTTGATTCATTTTTTATCAATAAAGCACAAATGCATCCTACTTACTGATTAAAATTATGAATATGTTGTTCCTTAATGAATATGGTACACGGACTGGTAACTGAGCATGTGAAGTACACAGGTGGATAGCAGGATCCATTTCTGGATCATCAGGAAGAGGTGTAGTTCCATTAGGTCGTTTACAAGTGGCTAAGGCTTCACCCTAAGCTGGCTCTGGAGAGCATTCTTCTGTCTCCATGGGAGAGGGGCAGTGTATCTGCCATCCAAAACCTTGCTGAGGAAGGAATGTAGATTGATAACGACAGGTTCACTAGGAAGTCAGGCACATTCTCTGGATCTTCCTGGTTTCTGCATGGTGCCTCATTCCTGCCTTCTGTTGTGACTGGCTCCCTGTGCCTTATTCCTCGGCAAATAAAGTTTGGAAGTTTTTGAGAATAACAAGGCTGGCTTGGAGCTTATGGGAAGTGAATAGATACTGTCTTCTATACTTGGTAGAAAATGGTTTGTGTATACCTCATAAAACTTTACAGTCCTCTGAAACCTCAAGCCTCCTTTGAGCAACCTAAATTAGTGTTCTAAGTCTTTTTTTTTTTAGTGAGTTTTGTATATTTTTATGCATCAAAGGGGGAAATTTTCCTCCTTTCTACCGTCTAAGAAAAATCATCCTGTTAGAAAGTGTTCTGCTCATAGTAAACATGGTGTTTTAAAAACTTTTGTTACTGAAAGGCTCAGACAGGAAAAATGATTTCCACAATAGTCATTAATTATACTATTTAATTAAAAGGTAACAACTGCAAAGATTAGAGAATTCAATGTTATCAGCTGGGAAAAAATAATCATCTATTACAAGAGAATACTTAATGCCCATTATTTAAGTCAGCCCATTTAGGTACTTTGATACAGATCTTATCATGAATTTCCTTTAGAGATTTCAACACAAAAGCACACTATTGAAAGCTAGTCAATGAACTTACTATTTTTAAATTACTACACTTATTTATTTACTGTGAGAAGGTAAGAGGGCAAACAGGTACTGTAGAATATGTGTTGGGGTCAAATGATATTCCATGTGAGTGAGTTCTCTCTTTCCATCATGTAGGTTATAAGAATCAAACTCAGCTCCTCAAGTTAGTGGCAAGAGCCCTTACCTACTAACCTATTTCATTGACCTTCTGTGAGACACTGCTGGTTCTTTTCTTTATGGCTCAGGTGCACACTTTGATGATACTCGCCTTTTAAAATGTTTTCTCTATGATTTTGAATGTGTATCAACTAGAAATATAGACGTAAAATTTATACAAACAAATGTGGTTGCATGCTTTTTAGGTACTTAGCCTCATTAACAAATTATCATAGAAGGAAAGACTGTGATGATAAATTCAGTATTACTTTGGAATATGTTCAAGTTCACTGTCTCTGAGCAAGGAGTATCTGCTTGGAATCAACACAGTGTAGGAATGGATACTTACATAAAAGAATTTAGAAGGTTAAGCAGAGTTTGAGAAATGGCTAAAAAATCAGAGATTCTCTGGGGCGCCCAACTCTGGTGATTCATACTGAATCATAGGAATATGTACATAGTTGTATGCAGGGCTATGATTTCGTACCATAAAAACACAGCTACAGAAAGGAAAATAAAAATGGAGAAAAGTCTGGTAGAAGCCAGGAGCATAACTCCAAGAATTGTCTTCCTGTGGAGGCATATGAATTATACTTAATTTTTCCAGGATTTAAATATGAACCAAAAAACTTGGGCAAATGGGTCTTTTCTTAGACTGATACTCCAACCAAGGACCATGCATGAAGATAACCTAGAATCCCTGTACAGATATAGGCCATGGCAGCTCAGTCTCCAAATGGGTTCCCTAGTAAGGGGAATAGGGACTGTCTCTGACATGAACTCAGTGACTGGCTCATTGATCACCTCCCCTTGAGGGGAGAGCAGCCTTACCAGGCCACAGAGGAAGACAATACAGCCACTCCTGATGAGACCTGATAGGTTAGGGTCAGAGGGAGGGGGAGGAAGACCTTCCCTATCAGAGGGAGGAACATCTGAGGAGATGAGGGAGAAAGGATGGGATTGGAAGGGGACGAGGGAGGGGGCTACAGCTGCGAAACAAAGTGAATAAACCCTAGTTAATAAAAAATAAATAAATTAAAAATGTGAAATGTTATCCATTAGAGAAACTGGGCAGAGATCAGTACCCCAGGTTATTGTCAGGGACTGGTCACATAAGCAGATACTCTTAACAAAAGCTCTAGATAATCAAAAGGAAAGGGAACATTTAATCTAAACCATTTTGTGTAGTTTAAGCACAGTGAGTCATTCCTAATAATTTAGGAAATGATATGAATGTTCCTAAAATGCAAGTTCATAAATATCAACCAAGGACAGATCTTGTAATCAGGACTTAAAGGGTATCAAGCCTGTTTTTGATAATTCTTTTTATAAGCACAGACAAAATAAGAAAACTATATTTTATTGAATGCCTCCCAACTGTAATACTTTGTAGGCATTTTTTAATTCAGTTACACATTTAATTGTCTCACAGCTTCTACGAGGAATAAGAAGAACTGAAATGAGGAATGAAGGGATATAATGCAGAGCTTTTGTCCCTGCTCTTGAGACTTCAGATTGGCTTCAAGATTATTTTATTTATAGTGCTGATGACTAAAGGTTAGAATTGTTACTCCTTTATACTCAGCAGGCTCCAGACTCTGGAGACTAGAGTACTATTTCTTCTATACACTGTACTGGGTCTTGTCAATATTGCCCAATAAGTAAAATTTGATTTCTCTACTATTCCCAATCATAAAGACACCGGAGACACTTTGGGGAGAGTATAAAGTGGTGGAGCTCTTTTGCCTCAGAGCTCACAGAGAAAGCAGGTACAGAGGGAAGCTAACATCTGAGGGGTTGCCAGAAAAACAGAACCAGTAAGAGGTATTTATATGTGTATATGGAATTGCATATGCACATAATTGGTTCGTATAATTATATAGGCTGAGTTCCAAGATATGCAGAGTGAGTTGGCAAGCTAGAGGCCCAGGAGAGCTGATAGTGAAGCTCCAGTCCAAAGCCTGGAAGGCTAAGGACCAGGAGTGGCTGATATTTAAGTTCAATTCTGAAGGAAGAGAAGACCTAAAAGGAGACAATTTTGGGTAAACTCTAGAAGGGTCGAACTTGAACTTTTTGTTTGCTTTCAGGTTTTCCAGATTGGATCAAACCCACCTGCATCAGGTGCGGCAGGAGACTTTACTCAGCTTATTGTTTGGGTTCTGCACGGTCCCATAAACCAGACACATAAAATTAACCACCACAGTCAGTGTCTTATTTGTTCATGAGATGGATACATTTGGTAAATCGCAGAGAAATACAAACACATCCAGATGTTAATTAATGTGTTTTCTTCTTAAAAGTCACAGGAGATCAACTGCAGGGAGACTCCTCAGGATCAATTGTTTTGGGCTTCCAAGTATCCCCGGTCTCCTTCTGATTACCGTACACCCTCATCATGCCCAAGCAGCTTTCTGGGAGAAACTCTCCTTCTCTGTATTTGCGGTTGTGATGAGGTGCTGAAGATTGTACTGCACTGCCTCCCTGGCATAGAGTTAAGCTTCTGAAAATAGAGTAAGTTAGGTAGAGTCACTCCATCTGTTTAGGGGAAGTAAAAGGACATATGCCTATAAGCTGCTTCCATATAGAGGGAAAGAAGAAAGACAAATGCTTAAAATAAAAAAGCAAATAAATGAAAGGAGGCAACAAACAGCATGTTCTTCCAGGTCCAGCGTCACCCACCCCACTGGTGAGACGTCCTCAAGGAGCCAGGTCAGGGTTTCTGAGAGGGCAAACCACAATTACTTTGATGTTTTCAGAAAGCTCCGTTATGCCTAAAAAGTTTTCTTGAGAAGGAAATGAAACTTGAGGTCAGGGTCTTTTCATAACATAACAAAACACAAAACAAAACAAAACAAAACAAACAAACAAAAACCTTTTTTTAAAAAAATTTTGTTTGTTTAAGACTAAAACATTCACACAAAGGCCAAATTTTATCTGATAATAAAGAATAGATAGCAGAGCTGGGGAGGTGGCTCTGAGGCGAGGTGCATGAGCATCATTAGGATCTGTGTTTTGATTTCAAATGTCCACCCAAAAGCTGTCTGGGTAACTCTTCTGTAATCCCAGCACAGGGCTCCTGGTGGGACAGGCAGAACCTGAAGGCTTGCTGGGCAGCCAGCCTAGCGGAAATGATAAGCTCCACGCTCGGTGAGAGATTCTATCTCGAAGAAACCTAAGGTGGGATGAGATAGAGTAAAACGTCGTCGGGTATTGATTTCTGGTTTCCATGGGTTCAGAGTGCGTGTTTATATCACACATGGCTACACCTGCACATAAATTTAAAGAAAAAAAAATCCTCTGTAGATTTAATATCCAAATGATCTGAGATTGAAAGAGTGAAGACTGAAAGAGGAAAACACAGGGGGAAGCACACTAGCCATTCCAGGATGAACATCCTGTCTTTTGGTTTGTAAACTAAGCCCGGAAATACAGGCAGGTCTCCAGGAGTGTTAGCACTGAGTCAGGAGCTCCTGGGAGGAAGTCTGGTTCAACATGGGCATGGCCCAGACTTGGCTTGAGAGTCTCCATTCTTGGCAGAACTTTTGAGCCGCTGCCTTCAAAGCCACCATAGTCCTTGCATTAGCCGAAAGTCTGTCTCACTTTTCTTCTGCTACCGCCACGGTATCTTTTAGCATTTCTCTCTATAGCAGAGGTGGAATTTGTTTCTTTTTTGCTATAACAATCTCATTGCTATGAAGTAAGAAAGAACCTAATCATATATAAAGAAGTCTGTTAAAATTTTCTTTTAGACGTACTTAAAAGTATTATTATCTATGTGTTTATTCAGATGATCCAAAATAATAACTTTTGCAGGTTTCTTCTCTAGGAAATGGGAAGTCATTCTGATTTGTTTTCATGTGTGTAGCTATGAAGGACATCACTTGATAACCTGTGCTGACATTTGGAGATAGTGTTGAGATTTCTGTGTCCAAATAATCCTTGTTTGTGACAAAGTAAGTAGTCTTTTTTAATGCTTGAAAATATATCTGGTAATATAAATTGTGAAAGAACCCTTTGGCAGATATAAATATTTTTACAGAGATAAATGATGAAAGGTTTGGTTTTTCTTGGATGTGGACTATAATATTACATTTCTAAATGTTTAAAATAAATTTGATTACTAGGAATTTATGGTAAAACCCCATCTTTAATTTCATGTATTTTTGTGAAGGGTTATGCAGTGCCAGTCATGTCACAGAAAGTTTTCTGTTTTGGATAATAATGCTAAAAATGTAAATATTAATATGACAAGGGTGGTCTGAGAAGCTGTCGCTCACAAGCTCGAATGTTTGGGTAGCTGTGTTAAATCTTAAAACTGCTTTCAAAAATTATATTTTATTTTACCTAGTTGATTGGCTTTTATATTTATTTTTCAAATTAGTTGCTCATATTTCTCAATTTTGTAGCCCACATTACTCTCCTTTTTAGTTACTGTTATCTTTGAATACAACAAATTAAAACCCTTCCAATCTGTGTCTGATTTATAATAATTCACAGCTCCAGATATAATGCAACAAGATTGCATACTGCGATGGCTACTTTCATTCACATCACCCCGAACAATACTTTTCCCTTGTGCCTTTTAATAAGTAACACAGAGACATCTTCCTTTTCTTCCATGCCTGGGAAGGCAATTTCCCCTCTAATGTAGAGTAGCTAGAGAAGGTTGTTCTGAGATATATGTGGTTTTGCATGGAGAATAGTTTTCTCCTGACGACTGCTATCATATCAACTCACTTATTTTGATTGTCAAAATAAGTCTTCTAAAATGTTTCTTTCTGTGTATCACACTAACTCAGACCTAAAACAATCAGGGTGACTTTGTTTGATTCTTCTCAAACCAACAACATCCATATAGTGACAACGATTTCAGCTTAAACAATGCTTACTGTTGCTAAAGATGTGAAAGCCTGATAGAAGGAAGTCTGGCTTTCATAAAAGAAATTGTCTTTGGAGGGCTTAGAGTGGCTCAAAAAGAGCTTACCTGAGGAATTGGGACAACACCATCAACGGCACAGACTTCAGGTTCCATTTACAAAAGAGCTCCCTCTCTCTCTTCTCTTCCCCATCCCCCATTTTCTCCACCCTCACTGATGTGGGCAGAAATTCTTTCAAAGTTATTGAATGAATGTGAACGGGACAAAATTAGTAGATTCCTGTGAGTCATGACAGTTTCAGCACAACCCCTAGCTGCTCTTCATGTTAAATTATAGTGTGTGGTGTTTTACCATGTGTTGTGATGATTAACCACAGGGCAGACTCACCTCTAAAGGTGGTACTTTATGTCATTATGTAGCATAAATTAAGAAAGAAATAGTGACAGAAGAGGGGGACAAATGATTTCAATATATACCATTTCATCTCATCATCTTGATATATGGTAGAAGCCTCGTGCTTACAAACTTCAAGCCTTCCTGTTAAGCAAGGGGACCTATAATAAAGCTTAAAGTGTATGATGTCAGTGCTCAAATGGCCTTTCGTTTCTTAAGAACCTGATATTAACTGTGGATGCCTTGACACATTTAAAATAACAGAGACGTGTGTTTTGGAACGAAGCACTGACGTGATTGTGATTGCTTAGACCCACTGAGGTTGGAGGAAGAATAAACTGAACAATGTGTTATTCTAGCACCCTAACGGTAATGCTGTCTTTAGAGAAGAAGGAAGACATTTTTTGTTTGTTTTACTGGACTTAGAGCAGTCGCGTGATTTTGCAACAGCAGTAGCTAAAAACTACTGAGTTCTTACTGCATGCCAGATGCTGTGCATCTGGTTAACATTAATACACAATAGACTTGTACCTACTCTAATTTAAGTGTGTACCTACTATGTGTAGACGGGGAAACCAAAGCTCAGAGACAGTGATTTCTTTGCCCAAGGCCACATTACCAGACTCATCTCTTCTGTATCTGGGTGCAGTGGGGAGCAGGAGCGTACGTGATCTTGGAAATGCCTGCTGTAACTGGATGTGGAACTCAAGGACTCCTCCAGCTGCGTCTAACATGGCCTGGTTTTTTTTAGACAAGTGAACCCATATCAAATATCATTTTTGCTTGGCTGCAGATTAGAAATACGAAGGCATTTGTTTCTGTTTGCACCCTTTTCCAGATGAAAACCTCTCTTGTTAGCTGTCAACAATGTCACTTCCACATTTTCATGTGATGGGTTTCTACTGCTGCTTATTTTGAAACAGAGGTGATAATTAATCTTCCCACATCCAAGCACTGCAAACATATTTCAATTTCAAATGAGATAAGACCCAAGCCGAAACACCCACACTTGTATTTTCAATAGCTTTGTACCATGCATTGTAGCTGGCCTGAATTTTCTCCATGCCAGTCCATTATGGATGATGACCGAGGAAGTATTATCCCTAGCAGACAGTCTCAGCAGAACAGGGAGATGACGCAGTAACTTCTTCTCTGAGATAAGAAGTTGGAGAATACAGGAAATGAAATCAGGTTAATGTGCATCATTTTGTGGCCTGTATACTACCCTTGTTTTATGATGCACTTGCCAATAGCAGTATAATATTAAAACTTACCTAGGTGGAACCAGGTACAGATCACTTCCTGTATTTCTTGTCACTGATTCAGAACTTCAGGTTGTATCGGAGAATGCGAGAATCAGATTGATAAATAACCTATAAGGCATATAGTTTATATTGGTATGTATGTATTTGGATACTGAGTTCTGGGTTATGGTTTCTGTAAACATTATTTGCAGATGACAGTGTCCCTAGCTCGGACAGCTTCGTACTAAGTCATAATAGCAGAAACAGGAAAGCTTTAAACAATTTTTATTTTCTCACATTCTCTGTATTTGTACTACTATACTCCTATGTTTTCATGGAATTTTTTTGGAAGATGTAACAAATCATATTTGAAACCTAAAATATGTTAATACTAATATAGATATTTTTAAAGATATGGACTCAGGGGTTTTGTAGAAGTTATTAAAAATGTCTTTGGATATATGTATTATAATCACCATATTTCATAGAAAAACCTGACAAATCTGGCTGGAAGGGGCTTCTAAAGTATCTGTGATTACTCACAAGTCATACAGGCTGTTTGGTGTGGTAAAGAGCAGAGAAACTTCATTTTGCCTCTACAAGGATAAGTGTACTTTTTAATTTCTGAATATCACTTCTACAAATTCTTGAGATTTTATGGTAAATGGATTTTATTTATTATTTTATAGATATATGTGTGTATAGACTGAAAATATTTACTTGCAAAAAATAAGAACACTGACTTAGTTTAAAAATCAATGCTGATCAGAAGGAAAAGGAGGAAGACAATCCCTATCAGTGTACTGGGGGAGGAGCATGGGTGGAGAAGGGGGAGGGAGGGCCAGATTGGGATGGGAGGAGGGAGAGAGCTACAGGGAGGACACAAAGTGTAGTTAATAAAAATTAAAATTAAAAAAATCAATGCTGAATAAATTGGAACACAAAAAGCTACCACAATGAATGACACTGACTTTCTTGTTCTATGATCAATAGTTCATCTCCACATGCTGTTTATAGATTGAGTTTAAAACTGTTATTTTAATTTAAAATATATTAAAGACTATTTATTTATGTATTAGGTCCTTCTCTTTCTTTAACAAAGAAAACTGAAGCCACGCTGAAATTAATATAAATCCTCATATGTTTTTCTACATCTAGGGAATAATGTTATGAAGGCAATGGATGTGATGAAACAGCAAAGAGGAAAGGGATTGATCTGAAAAATAAAATGGTAAAATATGGCATTAGATTTGGTCTAAGAAGATATATTCAACATATTAAAAATTTGAAGATAAATCTCAAAGTGAAATGAAATCTTAAGAGGCTGATTTTACAGTATTTAACCTGAAAGAGACAATCTTTAAAGACTAGAAATGATAGCAAATAGATGGTGTATCTTGTGTGCTGGATATGGTTCTAGACTCTGCAGTACCTAAGTCCTTTGATATATATATATACATATATATATATAAACAGTTTTTGAAGGTAGACTGTACTCTGTCTGTTTCAAAGATGAATGGCAAGAAAAAACAAAAGCATGATTAAATTCCGTAGCATCTATTCAACTAAGAAAAGACAGAGGTGGGATTTCTAGGCTGAAAAATCTATTCACAAAGCTCAAATCTGTAAATGAGTGAATAAAATAATATATAAAAAATTAAACAAATGAGCAGCAAAGTGAACCAAATAGAAACCTGGCTGATTGTCATTGACTCAGAATAGGCACTGACAGGATGGAGTGACCCCAATGATGTGGCCCATTGATGTGTCTATTGTTCATGCTTTAAAAAGCAGAGACTGATGGTTGTGGTAAGCCTTTTCCATTTGATGCACTCAAGACTCTAAAATCTTTTGCCTTTCCCAAGCGGACCTTTGATTCACTTCATTTCAGGAATTAGGAATTAAGAAGTACATCTGAGGGTTCAAAGAACAAACCAAAGCATCAAGAGATCTAGGCATAGTTACATGTGCATTTATTGGCTGAGTCCTTTCTGAACTATTCAATGCATCAGGTTAGGTTAGAGCTGGTCTTGCCATGGCTTTCAGTCTTCCAGTGCCAAGCTCAGTTCCTTGAAGCTTTATTAGTGACCCACATAAACACATTCATATGCAGAACTTGTATCTGTAGACAAATATATAAAAGTATATTTGTGATGACAAATATGTATATACAAAGACAAACATATGTGAGTATATATATATATATATATATTTTTTTTTTTTTTTTTTTGGGAGGGAAGCATATTTACCATGTTCCAAGCAGACACATTTGGGTGTTCACATTTCATAGTTAAATGACACAGAGTGTCCAAGTTTTCTTGACAGACACTTGGCAGGAAGAAAGCTTCAATTTTTAACCTCTGATGCATATTATCTGAATATTGTTTTTCTCACTCTGCTTTTGAGGTTAAACTTTAGACAGATGTATTTGTATCAGTGAGGAAACAAAGGAGTAGACACTATCACATATCTCAAATTATTTTCTACATATAAGAAGCAAAGAAGGATGTTGACTTACAAATTCCCCAGGTGCCTCTGCATTTCTCATGAAGCGCAGAGGAAAGCCAGTTTTGTCAATGTGTTCTGAATGTAGGAAGACATAATTCATCTCCCTCAAGCCATTGGCATATGGTGTCATGGTTTCTGCAGATATTTTCAGTACATGTTGCTGGTTATTTGAGGACAAAATGGAAGAGTGTAGACTGGTGATTAAAACAATTAGGAGGCTATTTTAAAAATTAGAATTATTTTATCCCAAAGAATGTCTCTCAATCAATTGATTTAAATTAAAATGCAAGGTATAAACAAACAAATGAAAGGATTAACTTCATCTTACATGATGTTCCCTTTATGACAAACCTGAAACTAATCTTATTACTTTTTAAAATTTTTGTTATTCAAACTGAACAAAGATTCAGATAGTTGTATTTTAGTTGTACCTACCATTGGACAGAAAGTTGTACATTAGAGGATTTTATTTTTCACTCTTAAATACATCATGCCTATGCTGAATGATTTTCACCAGCCTTTCCCTTTGACTCAGTGAAGAAAGTGGAGCTGAGCTTGCTTTGTCTTTTTCATGAGCATCCATTCTGAAAATACTGTGCCATAGTAAAAAGCACCACCATGTTTCACTGGCCTCTTGATAAGTCTACAGAATGGCCCAACATGTGTCTGCTTATCAATGCTGAGTAACAATAAGACAACGAAAGGGATGCAACAAAGAAGGTAAAAAAAAAATAGGCTAGGCAATTCAATTTCCAACTTCAACTCTCATGAGTCTGTTAGAAGATATGACTATATCTATTTGTAAAAAGTCAGAAAAATAAACTGATTCACTAGCTTAACCTTTTCTCACTGAAAGAAAATGTTTCTCTCCATATTTGTGCACTTCTTCAGCCCGGAGAAAATTAATCTGAATGTCAAAATACAATAAAACGCCTTACACTGAAATAGCTTTGCCTATCAATAATACATTTTCAAAGGTGTACTCTAAAAAGCAGTTTATTTCCACCATGCACTGTTCAGAAACAGTCTTCTCGTGACCAAATATCTCATTCGGACGTTTACACTGCTTTTCGGTAAACAAAATTGAAATGAAAACAAAATGAAAAATATTGTGTGAAGGGAGGTTGTTATTGAAATGAAGAGGAAGAACATTAGGCAATGTGGAAGGGAAAAGTTTAAATCTATTAAAGTAGGGAGATGAGTGATTTCTATTTTCCTAAATGCCTCTTCGGTCTGCATGAGAATCAGAGCTGAACTCTGACTATTATCGCTAGTAAATAATTTTTGCCTTACAGCCGAAGCACCTGGAAACCAGGACTATTTTCCTGCACAGGTTTTGTGTGCTATCACTTGCCCCAATGTCCTCAGAGTAGCACCTGTGAGCTCCTAAACATGGTGGTCCTTCTCCAGACAGAAGCACAAAGAGTACAAATTATATTTTTAGACTCTTAAATGAGAACATGTGTATAATCTGAATCTCTTTCTCTCTGGATGGATTATACTATCTAAGATCCTCTCAGTAGATACACAGAACTTTGGTGTACATATAAACAGGAATGAATGTTAATTACTGAGCTGGCATGAGTCGTAACATTCATGAGAGACGCTGCCACTTTTGTCTTTTCTGCAACTTTTAAAAACTCAAGTTTGAAAACTTTTCAAAACCTTAAGAGTACAGACAAAAATGAAGTGAATTGATAAGGTGGATATGGATATTTTCATGTCTATATTTTAATTTGATATTAGCTTTATATTAATTTGGTCCTAACTTTTAAAAATCATTGCAAACTTCTTAGAGTATTTGTTTCCAAATACGTAGGAAAACAATAAACATATCTGACACCATCTGGCTATATTTTCCCCTGAAGGGCTTTGCATATTTTTTCACAAGAAACAAGTCTAAATATCTCATAATTTTCACCAAAATGTTTCATAATTTCATAGCAGCCTTGCTAATGAAGTACAGTATGAGCTTTGTAATAAGCCAAAATGATTCCAAACAGCACATACTGTGAAAAGGCAAAGAGAGCTGCTGGAAAGGTGTTTTCTGCTTGGAGCAAGAAGAAAATGAAAAGAAAATTTCATTTTGGAAGGAGAATGAGGAAGGTTGATATGAGTTTCCATTTTAGATGAATTCAAAGAAGAAACTTGGTGAAAGGAGTCTGAGGTAACTCTTAATATGAGCTGTGAGCACTGAGATCTAGCAACAAATTTGTAGATAGAGACCACATAATTTCCTCATATGTGGTATATGCACACTGATGTTCAAAATCAACATTAAGATACCTGAAGAAAGGAAAACCAAGATTGCAAAATTGGATCTGATAGTAATTTCCTTGTTTCCCTAGTCATAAATCCAAGCTCTCAGCACAGACAGAGATAGGGAAGTGTATGAAAGCTTATTTAGATTGAACCATGGTGTCAATATTAACGGAAAGTTCTACTGATTCCATAGAAGTACAAGAATGTTAATAAATACAGTGACTTGCATATCTGCTTTATTGATCTACTATGTTCCTAAGGCTGTGGTCACCCCTAACTCTCCTTTGGGGTATTAAAATGCTCACTTTGTTGTCAATGCTGAAGTCCAGAGAATGTGAAGAATTTACTCGTAGGCTTAGAACTAGCTTGTGACTGTTTAAAAACAAAACAAAACAAAAATTTCCAGATGCAACTGGTGTTTATCATGCATTACTGGTTTTGATTCTGACTCCTGATGATCCAGCCAAATAGGCACTTAGCATTAATTACTCAGCATAAAATAAAATATCAGAACTGGGATGAGGAGAATATTTTAGGTGGGATTGTCTGTCAACTATTTATTTTATTGTAGTAGTTACACATTTATCTTAGTCTATAGCATATAAACATTAACATATTATAAATTTGTGTGCAGTTATATCATTTTTAGGACATACTAAAACTTAAAGTAGGACAATGTAAATCAGTTTATATAAAATTCATTAATTGTTTTTTGACATTAAGAATTGTTATGAATGTGTGAAGCATACATTTTCACAAAATGTCCCGTAATAATGGAGTTCTAGCTCTATTTGTCATCTACCTATGTATCTATAGTCTATCTATATATCTGACATCTATCTATATATCTAGCATATATGATATATGGAATATTCATCTACTTATTAAATGGGCCTTCACTTTCTAAATTTACAAGTTCATCACTATAGTCTCCTTGGTTGTAACTAAAATAACTGTTAAGCAAAGTTTACACAGTAGTATCTGATGAAATAAGATGTGAATAAATAAAATTCCAAATTTTATTTATACTGAGTATGTGGCAATCAAAAATTAAAGTTTAAGCTTATATGGCTACTATGAATAATATAGATAGTAAAAAGGAACAAAATGCCTAGCCCAGTAGAATCTCTTTTCAGTAGAGCCCCAGACACATTCAAACTGTACAATATCTTTTCAGTGGAGCCCCAAACACATTCAAACTGTATTCTGTTCATGCCTATTACTTTTTTGTGTGGTTACAGATAGAAGAGACTCATATTTCTCAGTAAGCACTATATGTCAAGTGATGTAATATACTTTATTATTGAATTTTTCAATGATTGTTAGCAATGTTTATCACAAAATTACAATGAGAAAGGCTTTCTTAATACATTCTTGTTGTGTTAAATATAGATTTGCATGGGTGGTGGGATAATAGTGACAATTATTCTACTCACAGAATAAAGGAAGACACTGTAGTAGGAGTTGCTGACGTATGTTAACTAGTAAGATGCTTCAATTTTTATCACTATAGAAGAAAACAAAGAGACATGCATAACACATTTGAAACATACAGGAACTATATGTTTAATACAATTTTGAAAATGCAGCCACTTGAAACAGCAAAAAGAACATCAGATCTAGTTTTCCAAACAAGAAACTACTGTTCAAAAAGTTGTGAGTCTTTCCCTCCCTACATTGTTGGATTAGTAATTTCATAATCAATAACTACAGAGAAACTGCCACTTCCATACCCAAGAGATTGCTGGTCATCATGTCTCTATGTGGGAGCAAATTGCTTTCCCAACTAGAAAAGTTCAATAACAGTTTCAAATGTGTCAATATATGCCATGCTCATTTGTATTAAATATATCTTGCTATTAAATAAACATAACTTATTTTTTTAAAGAGAAAAGGGAGGAGAAGAAAGAAAAAGTATCCAACATAATAAAGGAAGAAAGAAGGAGTTTTTACAACAGATACTAGGAAAACAGCAAAGACTGTTGCTGATATATTGCTAGTATGTTCCATGTAACATGAAAAAAAAATCTAGATTACTTTCTATACTCATATGACTTACAAAAGTTTAATCAGACCTGTGAGATACAAAGAAGTTGAAGTAAAAAATCCCCCTAAAGATAAAAGTGCAATAAATAAATTTATCACTGCTATATTACAACAATGATGAAGGCAACCTGACACCATTACTTCTCAAATTCTTCCCCAAGTAAGATAGAAGAAATACCATCAAATTCATTCTGTGAAGCTGGTTGACCTGACACCAGAGCTGGATAAACTCAAAACCAAAAAACCAAACACCATAAAACACAAGCCAAAACAAAACAAAAAATAGCAGAACAATTTTCATCATGAGCACAGATGCAAAAATTGTCAACAAATAGTAACAAATGGAATTCAAAACACCTAAAAAGATCATACAGGAGTGGAGTGATGATTTAGTAGCTGATGGTACTGGCTTCTCTTCCAGAGGACCCGGGTTAGATTCCAAGCCAGGTTGACGCTCACAAACCTCCATAATGCCAGTTTTAGGGAGTCTCATGCCCTTTTCTGGACTTTGTGAATACTTCATGCATGTAGTATACAGAAATGTTTTCAGACACAACATATATATATGCATATATATATATGCAGCTGAAATAAAATTATTAATTTTTATTATTTTTCTAAAATCAATCTATTATTACAAAATTGGTTTAATTCTACGGGTAAAACTGATTTACTATATAATAGTCAATAAATATAATATGCCATATAAATAAATTTAGTGATAGAAATCACATGATCATATCAATAGATGCAGAAAGAGTATTTGACAACATTTCACATGTCTTCATGATTAAAAAGAAACTTCATAAAAAATAGGAATAGGAAGAAAATATCTCAAAGTAAGAAAGGCAGTATATGAGAAATGAATAACAAAAGAAGTGTTAGCATAACATAAGAAAGGTATAAATGAGACAAAAATAAATAATAATTCAAATAATTCTAACTTAGAGATGATATGATTTTATACCTAAAGAATACATAAGAATCATTAGCTTTTCTACATATCAACAATGAACTTTCTGAGAAACTATGAAAAATGTCCTATTTATAATAAGTCAAATCCACATATACAAACGTTGGAATAAACATAATCAAGAAAGTTCAAACCTTTAAAAAAAAGTCTTTATGACAGTAAAAAAAGAAATTGTAAAGGACACTATATCACAGACCTCCCATGCTCTTGGATTGGCAAAATCAATATTGCAAAAATGGCCGTGATATCCAGCATAATATACACATTCAGTTCAACACAATCAAAATCAGAATTTGAACACAGGGAACTTCCCAGAGACTCATACTCCAACCAAGGACTATTCGTGGAGATAACCTAGAACCCCTGCACAGATGTAGCCCATGGCAATTCAGTGTCCAAGTGGGTTACATAGTAATGGGAAGAGGGACTGCCTCTCACATAATCTGATTGGCCTGTTCTTTGATCACCTCCCCCTGAGGGGGGAGCAGCTTTACCAGGCCATGGGCATCTACTTTTGATGAGAACTGATAGACTAAGATCAGAAAGGAGAGGAGAACCTCCCCTATCAGTGGACTTGGGGAGTGGCATGCATGCAGAAAAGGGAGGGAGGGTGGGATTGGCAGGGGAGGAGGGAGGGGCTTATGGGGGGATACAAAATGAATAAAGTGTAATTAATAAAAAATTAAAAAAAAATAAGAAACTGAGCATTACAAAAAAAATCAGAAAGGGATTCTTTTCAGAATTTGATAAAACAATTCAAAATTTACACAAAACACAAAAGACTTTTAATAGCTAAAGTAAGCATAAGTTGAAGTTAAAAGACCAGTGATAGGAGTATCAAAATATGTTACCTCAAATTATACTACAAAGCCATAGTAAAAAAATATAGCATGATATTGATAAAAAAATAACAGAAGCATCACATTCATGTAGGCTGAATGCAACGCAACAGACAATATAGAACCGGTATGATAACCAAACAATTTACAAGGTACCTTTTTTAAAAAAGCCTATTCACTGGAGAGATGGCTCAGTAGTTAAGAACACTTGTCTGCTCTCCAGAGGTTCTGAGTTCAATTCCCAGCAACCACATATTGGATCAAAAACCATCTATCATGTGATCTGAGGCCTTCTTCTGGCATGCAGATAGAGCACTCATTTACATAAAAATAAACAAATTAATTTTAAAAAAGCCTATTCAACAGATAGTATTAGCAAAAATGTATGTTTTCCCACTCAAAACCAAATTAGATTTACATATCTCATTGTCTATAAAAATCAATTTAAAATGGAGCAAAAACCTTAATTTAAAACATAAATTGCTGACACTTTTAGAAGAAAACACTTTAACACGTAAGTAAAAACTTCCTGAACAAGATTCTAAAAGCACAGGCTGCAGGAGCTGAGAGAAGGGATTACATTAAATTATAAAAATTCTTCATAGCAAAACAAAATATCAACAGAGCATGAAACAGTTTGTAGAATGGAAGAAAATACTTGCCTGGTATTCTTTTACATAGAAATTTAGTTTCTAGAGTTTATAAAACAAACTTGTAAAAGTTTAATACTAAAACTGCTTCTCAATTCTTTGGGTAATGAAATAGCTATTAAAAGAACAAAGTTGAATGGTCAAAAGTATTTTTTTGTGTGTTTATTATCTGTGTGTGCTGAGTGTTTGTGTGTAAAGGTTTACTACTTGTGAGTATGCAAATCACACACCTGTGCACATGAACACGGAAGCTAGAATAAGACATTAATTGTCTTCTCTCACTGTCCACCTTCTTGTCTTGACACAGGAAGTCTGACTGAACCACTGACTTGCTGTTTTGGCTAAGCTCTTTGGCTGAGAACCTCCAGGGATTTGCTTGGCCCTACCATAACCTCAATTTTTGGGCTCCAAGCATGTGCATGTAAGCTCTACTTTATGTGTGAGAGAAAGTGACTGAACTCAAGTCTTCAGGCCTTCTCATTTGCAAACTAAGTGTTCTTAAATAATGAACCATCTCTCCAACCCCCAATAAATATATCTGAATTATTTCATTTATATTTGAGATCATAATTTAATCACATCATTCATTGCCTCTTTCCTTTTGTCCTTCCAAATTCTTCCATATATCTCTTCTTGCTTTTTTTCAAAATTGTGACCCCTTTTTCCATTAATTGTTTCTACAAACATGTATACTCATGTATGTATTTCCCTAAGTACACAAATACAACCCTCTAGAGATGTGTAAAGGTAGTGCTTGTTTATATGCTTTTTTTTTTGTATTAGATCACTAGTCAAGGCCTTGTAGGCTTTATTACCCTTCATTTTCATCTACTTTAGCATGTCTATTGTTTTTCTTGCTCAGTTCATATTTAGACAACTGTCATGTTGGTGAGACTATGGATGTACCTTCTGACGTTTCTAGGAGATACAATTTCACAGCAAACTTGCTAATTTTCTTGCTCTTACAGTATTGCCACATCCTTTTCTACAATGATCTCAGAGCTTTAGATGTAGGAGCTATATTGTAGATGTATCCTATGTGCTTGGGCTACACAACTCTGTGTTTTTATAGGCTGTGATTTTGATTGTTCCCATCTTTTGCAAAGAGAAGTTTCATTGATAAGGGGTGAGGACTACACTTATCTGTGGGTAGAAAGATAGATATTTAGAATGTTAGTTTAGTAAAGTGGTTATAGATTTTCTTCCAAGATCTATGATTTCACTAGCTTTGGGTACTTGGTTAGTTTTCCAGTGTTATACATGATTTTGTTCTTGTTGAGAAGGTCTCAAGTTCAATTAGAGAACTGTTGATTATTCCAATAAATAGTTTTAAACTGTTTAACATCTTTTGCAATCTGGAAAGTGTAAATTAAAACTATGTTGATATTCCATCTCCCCTCAAAGACACTATCATCAAGAAAATGAAGAAACAAATGTCCATGTGTATGAGAAAAAAGTGGAACCCTTATTCACACCTGATAAGAGGGCAAACAGAATACCATATAATCCAACATTTGGCATAATTGGCATATAATCCAAGGATGCTACAGAGATATTTGCACATCTATACTCATTGTTGTTCTAGCCACATAGCTAGGATATGAGTCAACCTCTATGCCCATTACCTTATGAATGTATATTGACACTATGGTAGAAATACACAATAGAACATTATTCAGCTGTAAGAAAAAAGAAAAATGTCAAAAACAGGGCATGACTAGGAAATATTATAAATGAGGTAAGCCTGACTAGGTAGGACAAATATTTCATATTCTCCCTCACATATTTATCCTGGTTTCTAATGTTTTATTTATGTGTGTTTATGTTGGAATGAGTATATACAGAGGCAAGGAATGATAGGAAGGGGCCCCAGAAAGGTGGGCATTTGCAGGACAGATGAGGTTATTAGAATCCATGTGATAGGAAAGTAAAGGTGAGAATACTAGATTTGGAAAAGTTTTAGTGGGAGTAGGAAGTAGGGAGAAGAGGAATAGGAAACATTTTGAAAAGTCATAAGGAGACTTACTACATTATAACTAGTCACTTAGTTCTGATGCAACTTGATGTGCCAGGGTGGGTTGGTACCCAGGGACTGGGGGGGGAGGATATGGAGGAAGTGGATAGAAGGGCAGGACTAGGAGAAGGGGAGGCAGTAGGGTTTGATTGGGATATAAAATGAAAAAAATAAACTAATAAAGAAAAATAAAATAAAACAATAAAATTTAATGAAGTAAAGAGTTTGAACAGAGATAACCTGTCTTAGTGGATAAAGCACCTCTTAGGTTTTATGCTTATACAGTCTTGCTGTTCGCAGCTTTGATTAGTGAGGATTCTTTTATGCAATAGACAGCAAGCTACTGAAGCTCATAAATGATTAAAGTGACCAAGGAGCATTGCAGAGGTAGGTGTAGAATGTAAGACTCAGAGGAAAGTAACGGGTGTTACACCCTGAGCTACCTGTGCCACCTGAGACACAGCCAACAGAGGGGAGAGCTGTAGGTGGGACTCCTCCTCACTGACCACCTTCAGTAGACCACCAGTGGGGGACACCACCAACATTCAGCTTAGAGCCCTTTCGCTGCCGACTCTGGATCTGCCTGTCTCTCCCAGCAGAGGAGAGCAGTACTCCACGCTCTGATCTACATCTGCCAACTGAAGGAGAACTGTGTGGGGCCCAAATGGTATTCAGCTTAGAGCCATTTCTGCCTGCTCCCAAACTGCCGGGGCATCAAAAAACACAAGGCCTGTTATCATCAGAGACACCCAAATGGCTAGACGTCAGTATAAGCACACAAGCAACAAAACTCAGGACCAGATTTCACCACTTGAAACCAGCTATCCTACCACAGCAAGCTCTGGAGATACTAACACATTTGAAGCACAAGGAACTGATCTTAAATCTGAGGTTATGAAAATAATAGAGGCCTTAAAGGAGGAAAATAAACCTTTCGAAGAATTACAGGAAAATACATTCAAACAGATGAAGGAATAGAATAAATCCTTTAAAGAGTTATGGGAAAATACATTCAAATGGAAGAAAAAAATGAATAAAGCTGTTCAAGACCAAAAAATGGAATTAGAAGCAATAAAGAAAACACAATCTGAGGCAACCCTGGAGATGGAAAACCTAGAGAGAAGACTAGGAACTGCAGATACAAACATCACCAACAGAATACGAGAGATGCAAGAGAGAATCTCAAGTGTAGAAGATACAGTTAAAATAATCAATACATCAGAAAAAAAAGAAAGAAAGAAAGAAAGAAAGAAAGAAAGAAAGAAAGAAAGAAAGAAAAGAACAAGAAAATGTTAAAATTAAAAAGTCCATGACACAAAGCATCCAAGAAATCTTGGACACTATGAAAAGACCAACCCTAACAATAAAAATAGAAGACTTCCAGCTATAAGGCCCAGAAAATTTTTTCAACAAGTCATAGAAGAAAACTTCTCTAACCTAAAGAAAGAGATGCCTATAAACATTCAAGAATATTACACAACTCCAAATAGATTGGACCAGAAAAGAAAATCGTATCACAAAATAATCAAAACACTATATGTACAAATCAAAGAAAGAGTATTAAAAGCTGCAAGGGAAAAAGGCCAAGTCACATACAAAGACCAAACTATCAGAATTATATATGACTTCTTAACAGAGAAAAGGAAAGCCAGAAGAGCCTAGACAGGTGTCATGTAGACACTAAGAAACCACATATGTCAACTCAGACTACTATACCCAGCAAAACTTAATAATCATAGATAGAGAACACAAGATGTTCCATGACAAAACCAAGTTTAAACAGTACCTAGCCATAAATCCAGACCTACAGAAGATAGTAGAAGGAAAGCAACAACCCAAGGAGGTTAACTACACCCAGGAAAATGCAGGAAATAAATAACCCCACATTTGCATAAAACAAAACAAACAAACAAAAAAAAAGGAAAGAAAAGAAAGGAAGTACACAAACACACTCTACCACCACTAACTTCAAAATAATAGTAATTAACAACCACTGGTCATTAATGTCTTTCAATATCAATGTCTTCAACTCCCCAATAAAAAGACACAGGCTAACAGAATGGATGCAAAAAACAGGACCCATCATTCTGCTGCATACAAGAAACATACCTCAGCAATAAAAATAGATGTTAGCTCAGAGTAAAAGACTGGAAAAAGGTATTCTATGCAAGAAGACCCAAGAAACAAGCTGAGTAGCCATTCTAATATCTAATAAAATAGACTTTCAACAAAAACAAATCCAAAGAGATGGGAAAGGACACATCATAGTCATCAAAGGAAAAATCCACCAAAATGACTTCTCAATTCTGAACCTCAATGACCCCAAAGCCAGAGCACCCACATTCATTATAGAAACATTACTAAAGTGTAAATGACACATCAAACCCCACACATTAATACTTCAACACCCCACACTCACCAATGGACATATTATCAAGACAGAAATTAAATAGAGAAATAAATAAATAAATAAATAAATAGTGAAACTAGTAGATGTTATGAATCAAATGAACCTAACAGTCATCTACAGAATATTTCACCCAAACAGAAAAGAATATACCTTCTCCTCAGCACTTCAACAAACCTTCTTCAAAATTGACCATATACTTGGTCCCAAAGCAAACCTCAACATATACAAAACTGATATAACCCTATGCATCTTATCACACTACCACAAATTAAAGCTGGAACTCAACATCAACAACTCAAATATCAAGTTTGTAGACTTTCTGAAACAGCAGAAAGTCATGGAAAACGAAGAACGCGCCACTAAACGACTACTGGGCCAGGGACAAAATAAAGCAAGACATTGAAGACATTCTAGAATTCAATGAAAATGAAAGCACACCATACCCAAATTTATGTGATACAGTGAAAGTAGTGCTAAGAGGAAAGTTCACAGCACTAAGTGCCTTCATAGAGAGGCTGGAGATAACCCATACAAGCAACTCAACAGCACACCTGAAAGCTCTAGAACAAAAAGAAGCAGACACGCCAAAGAGGATTTGACAACAGGAAATCATAAAAACCAGGGCTGAAATCAGTAACTTAGAAACAAAGAGAACAATACAAATAATCAATGAAACCAAGAGCTGGTTCTTTAAAAAAATCAATAAGATAGACAAACCCTTAGCTAAACAAACTAAAAGGTATCAAAATTAACAAAATCAGAAATGAAAATAACAGACATGGAGGACCTAATAACAGACACGGAGGAAATAAAAAAAAAATCATTAGGTCTAACTTCAAAAACAAATAAACTACAAAATTGGAAAATCTAAAAGTAATTGATGATTTTCTTGATAGATTTCACTTACAAAAGTTAAATCAAGATCAGGCAAACAGTTTAAAAACTCCTATAACCCCTAAGGAAATATAAGTAGTCATCAAAAGTTTCATAACCAAAAAAAGCCCAGGGCCAGATGGGTGTACTGCAGAATTCTACCAGTTATTCAAAGAAGAGCTAAGACCAATATCCCTCAACCTATTCTGCAACATAGAAACAGAGCCAAACTAATTCTATGAAGCTACAATTATCCTGATACCCAAAGCACACAAAGATCCAACAAAGGAAATTTCAGACAAATTTCACTCATGAACATTGATGAAAAAATATTCAACAAACTACTCACAAACCAAATCCAAAAACACATCAAATACATCATCCACCATTAATCAAGTAGGGTTCATCCCAGAGATGCAAGGGTAGTTTACTATGTGAAAATCCATGAATGCAATCTACTATATAAACAAACTCAAAGAAAAAATTCCCATGATCATCTCATTAGGTACAAAAAAACCAAACCAAAACAAAACAAAAATCTTTGACAAAAGCCAACACCCTTTCATGATAAAAGTCTTGAATAGATCAGGGATACAAGGCTTATACCTAAATATAATAAAGGCTATGTACAACAAGCCAATTGCTAACATCAAATTAAATAGAGAGAAACTCAAAATAATTCCACTAAAATCAGGGACAAAACAAGGCTGCCCAATCTCTCCAAATCTCTTCAGTATAGTACTTGAAGTTCTAGCTAGAGCAACAAGGCAACTTAAAGGAGATAAACAGTATACATATTAAAAAGGCAGAAGTCAAAGTATCATTTGTTGCAGATGATATGATAGGGTATGTAAGAAACCCCCAAAATCCCACCAGAGAACTTCTACAGCTGATAAACAGCTTTAGCAAAGTAGCTGGATACATGATTAATTTGAATAAAATCAATAGCCCTACTGTATACAAAAGACAAAAGAGCTGAGGAAGAAATTAGAGAAATGACAACCTTCACAAATAATATAAAGTATATAAATAATATAAGTAATATAAAGTATTTCGGTATAACTCTAACCATGCAAGTCAAAACCTATATGAGTAGAACTTCAAGTCTCTAAAGAAAAAACTAAAGGGGATATCAAAACATGAAAAGATGTCCCATGTTCATGGATCAATAAGATTAACACAATAAAAATCTCACCAAACGCAATATACAGATTTAATGCAATTCCCATCAAAATACCAACACTATTCCTTACAGAACTTGAAAGAACAATTCTAAACTCAGAATAGGTAAAACAATCCTATACAATAAAATAACTTCTGAAGGTATCTCAACCCCTGACTTCAAGCTATACTACAGAGCAATAGTAAAACTGTATGATACTGACATAAAAATAGACTGGTTGATCAATGGAATCTGATTGAAGATCCAGAAATAAACTCACACACCTATGCACACTTGATTTTTGTGAAAGTAGCTACAACCATACAATGGAAAAAAGATAGCATCTTCCATAAATGTTGCTGGTCAATCTGGATGTCTACATGTAGAAAATACAAATAGATCCAAACTTATCACTTGCACAAAACTCAAGTCCAAGTATATCAAAGACCTCAACATAACATCAAATACACTAAATCTATTAGAAGAGAAAGTGGGGAAGAACCTTGAATTCATCAGCACAGGAGACAACTTCCTGAATAGAACAGGCTCTAAGATCAACAGTCAATACATGGGACCTCATGAAACTGAAAAGCTTCTGTAAGGCCAAGGACATTGTCAATAGAACGAAATGACAATTTGCAGATTGGGAAAAGATCTTCAACAATCCTACATCCAACGATGGGCTAACATCCAAAAAAAGTATAATGAACCCAAGAAATCAAACACCAACAAACAAAATAAAAAAAATGGGACACAGAGTTAAACAGAATTCTCAGGAGAGAATATAGAATGACTGAGCAGCGCTTAAGGAAACACTCAATATCCTTAGCCATCAGGGAAATGCAAATCAAAACTACTCTAAGATTCTATTTTAAACCCTTCAGAATGGCTAAGATCAAAAACCCAAGTGACAGCACGTGCTGGTGAGGATGTGAAGAACAGGAAACACTCCTCCATTGCTGGTGGGAGTGCAAACTTTTACAACCACTTTGAAAATCAACCTGTTGCTTTATTAGAAAAATGGGAATAGGTATACCTCAGGATCCAGCTTTACCACTCCTGGGTATATACCCAAAAGATGTCCCACCACTCAATAAGGACATTGCTGAACTATGTTCATAGAAGCTTTATTTTTAATAGCCAGAAACTAGAAACAACCTAGAAGTCCCTCAATTGAAGATTGGATAAAAAACCGTGCTATATTTACACAATGAATACTACTCAGGTATTAAAAACAAAGAAATAATAAAAGCTGTAGGAAAATGAATGGAACTAGAAAAGATCATCCTGAGTGATGTAACTGAGATCCAGAAAGACTTGCATGGTATGTACTCACTTATAGGTGGATTTTAGCCATATAGTACAAGATAAGCATATTATAATGCACAGACCCAAAAAGATACGTAACAAGGAAAACCCAAGGGAGGATGCTTACATCTCACTCAGCAAGGGCAATAGAATAGACAGAGGAAATGTTTGAAAAGAGGGAAAAAGTTTCAAGAGGAAACACAGAAAAATATCAGGGTGGTAATTAAGACCTAGGGAGAGTGGGGACAGGAGGACAAAAGCCCTGTAGAGAAACCCAAGAGTGTGGGCAAGGGCATTTCTCTGACAAGCTTGAGACATAAATCAGGGTAGGCTTTTGGGAAGACATGAGAGCGACTCCAGCAGAGACTCCTAGTAGCAGGGGCCATAGATATAGAAGAGGAAACTCTCTAACTAGACAAGTCTCCTAGCAGAGGGAGGGGAACACCAACCCACCTTACAAAAAGGTTGACTCAAAATTCACCCTTACAAGATGTGCAGGGAGGAAGATAGAGCAGATATAGCAGGGACTGAGGGACACTCCAACTGATGCCTGGCCAGATCCAAGATCCGCCTCATGGGAGAGAACCAACCCGACACTATTAAAGATACACTCTTCTATGCTTGCAGACAGGAGTCAAGCAGAGCTGTCCTCTGAGAGGCTCCTCCTAGCAGCGCCTTGAAACTCATGCTGAGACTCACCTCCAAACATTGGGTAAGGTCGAGAGTGCCTTGTGGAAAAGTGGGGTAAAGGAGAAAAGAAAACTAGAGGTGACAGGAGCTCCACAAGAAGACCAGCAGAGATAACTAACCAGGGCCAAGAGGAGCCAGCTGAGACTGAAATACAAGCTAAGGACCTTGCAGGAACTGGACCTAGGCCCCCTACAAAGATGTATCTTATGGGCAGAGCAGGCCTCATGTGGGTTCCCTTAGTAAGGGAAGCAGTAGCTCTCTCTAACATAGACTCTCTTGCCAGCTTTCCAATTATTTCCTCCTGGAGGGACTGCCCTGCCAGGCTACAGGGAAAGAGGACACACTCAGCCCTTATTGGACGTGATGAGCTGAGGTGGATAGGAAGGGGACTCCCCATTTCTAAGAAATAAAGGAAGAGGGTAGGGTAGAGGAATGGAGGGTGAGACTGGGAGGTGAGGAAGAATGAGGCTATAACCAAAGTGTAAAGTGAATGAATGGATGGATGAATTTTAAAAAGAGGAAAGGCTTATGAGAGCTACCTCTTCCTATCTATAGGCTTAAATGTGGCTGGAGGAGGATCAGATATTGTCTTCAGTTGGTGCAGCTGCTGGTAAATTGCATGTGCTTCTGTAAATAGTCCCTATCAATGCTCATGGAAACACCGCTAATGAAACTTGCTCAGTCATACACGAAATAGTACCTTAAAACATAAATTTGGAAAGAAGCTGAGTGTGAGCAGGGAATAAGAGAAGGAAGTGGGAGAGGAGGAAATGAACAAAGTGTATTGTATACGTGAAGGAAAGTGTCATTGTGTACAACTGACCTGTAAGATGAGTCAGCAGATAAAGGCACTTGTCACCAAACCTGATGAGGTTCCCACACCCTGAAAGTTGTCCTCTAATGCTAATTAAAATTTGCTTTTGAAATTCAGAGTGATTTTTTTTATAATTTGTACATGTTCTTACCTGCTAAAACATGAAATAATCCTCAAAGCCAAAAGATCCATTTTTTTAGGAAGTACATTGCCTGACAGAAGAACATAGCTTAAGTTACTCTAAAAAATAATTTTCAAACACTACATAAAAAATTAAGTATGTGACATCTCCATAATGAATCGAAATCTAAACAAAGAACTGCAGGCAACTGAGGAAAGCAGTGAGCTTGAAAAGGTGGTATGCCCTTGCAAGGGGCATACCAACTGTTACCTCTGAAAACATACATACAAGTAACATTAATATGAATTGAACAGTTATTATTTAGGAATGAATATGCATGTACATATATTTATATAGTGACAGTTAATAAAAAATGATGCCATGAATTTGAAGGGAGTGGGGAGAAAAAGGTACATGAGAGGGTTTAGATAAAGGTATAAGAGAATAAAGAAATGTTGTAATTATAATTCAATTCCCCCAAACTAAAATATATCAGATTTTAGTATGTTTATCATATATTATAAGTCAAATAACCACTTATAAGTGGATATTATTTACCATGTGTGTCTTTCTGCTTCTGAGATACCTCATTCAGAATGATCTTTTCTAGTTCCATCCATTTGCCTGCTAATTTCATGATTTCCTTGTTTTTAATTGCTGAGTAGTATTCCATTGTGTAAATGTACCACAATTTCTGTATCCATTCCTCTGTTGAGGGACATCTGTTTTGTTTCCAGAATCTGGCTATTATTAATGAAGCTGCTATAAACATGGTTGAGCAAATGTCCTTGTTGTATAGTTGAACAAAGACCCTAGTGAAGATGCTCAATCCTCATTCACACAGGTAAATGCGATAGACATTGGAAGTGGTAGAAGACAGGTAACAGGAGAGGAGCCTACCACAGAGGGCCTCTGAAACACTGATCAAGGCATCAAAGCAGAGACTCAGATTCATAGCCAAACTTTGGGAAGAATGCTTGGAATTTTATGAAAGAAGGGGAGATAGAAAGACCTGAAGGGGACAGAAGCTCGAAAAGGAGACCAACAGAGCCAAAAAAACAAAAACAAAAACAAAAAGAAAACAAAACAAAAACACTTGAGCCCTGGGGTCCCTGAAGAGAATGGTCCCCCAACCAAGGACAATGCATTGGAGAAGACCTAAAACTCTGGCTCAGATGTAGCCCATAGACTCAATCTCCAAGTGGGTTCCCTAGTAAGGGTAGCAGGGACTTTCTTGGGCATGAACTCAGTGACAGGCTCTCTGCTCACCTCCCCTTGGGGGGGTGCAGCCTTGCCAGACCACAGAGGAAGACAATGCAACCAGTCCTGATGAGACCTAATAGGCTAGATTCAGATAGAAGGGGAGGAGGTCCTCCCCTACCAGTGGACCAGGGGAGAGACATAGAGGAAGAAGAGGGAGGACAGTGGGATTGTGAGGAGACAAGGGGGCACAGCTGGGATACAAATTAAATAAATTGTAATATATGACAATAATAATAAATAAATAATAAAAATGTGAAAAAAAACACATAAACACTTATCCTTGTCATAAATGAAAAGGCAAAGTGTATATCAAGAGACAGAGAGTTCAGCTGTATTTATTTTAAGGAAAATTAAATGTCCCCAAAACTTTTACTAGAGTCACTTTCACTGCCCAAATTTTTAACCTAGTTTATTAATGATAAAGTTTATGAAAGTCATGATGCTACTGATACAAAATTTAGCAATTAATGGTGTCTGAAATGATAAATCTGTCTCCATAGTTAATGACAATAAACATGGAATACGCATTTACTATGCATACTAGTAGAAGTAAATGAGGTACTTTAGCATTCTGAAATGTGTGCAAATGCCTGAGTTTGAGTTGACATGAAATGTCAGTACACATCTCCCTTGTGTAAGACTTGTAAAAGCACTGGTACAGGTTTATGTGTTCACAGCCTTTGTAGAAACAATACTTTGAACACCAGATGTGTGTCTTAGTCAGATTTGTACTGGCAATGCAAGTATGAAAAGATGGGGAAGTGAGAAATATCTCATTGACTCAGCATGGAAATAGAAAGGTCAACTACCTAGTGTTGTTAAAACTTCAACATATATTTGTCCATTTCATTTGTCTTTCTAAGTGAGGATTGATCATCTTATCCTGGGTCCTCCTTCTTGTTTAGCTTCTTTAGGTGTACAGATTTCAGTAAGTTTATCCTATCTTATAGGTCTAGTATCCACTTATAAGTGAGTATATACCATGTGTGTCTTTCTGCTTCTGGGATACCTCACTCAGGATGATCTTTTCTAGATCCCACCATTTGCCTGTAAATTTCATGAGTTCCTTGTTTTTAATTGCTGGTAGTATTCCATCGTGTAAATGTACTACAACTTCTATATCCATTCCTTCGCTGAGGGATACCTGGGTTGTTTCCAGGTTCTGGCTGTTATGAATAAAGCTGGTATGAACATGGTTGAGCAAATGTCCTTGTTGTGTACTTGAGCATATTTTGGATATATGCCTTAGGAGTGGGATAGCTGGATCTTGAGTAAGCATTATTCCTAATTGTCTGAGAGGGCCTCTGAAAGATTCTGCCTAGCAGTGTATCAAAGCAGATGCTGAGACTCATAACCAAACCTTGGGCAGAGGGCAGGGAATCATATGAAAGAAGGGAGAGTTAGTTAGATCTGGAGAGGATAGGAGCTCCACAAGCACCAAACATATCTGGGCACAGGGGTCTTTTATGAGACGGATTCTCCAACCAAGGACTATGCATGGCTATAACCTAGAACCCTTGCTTGGATGGAGCCCATGGAAGCTCAGTATCCAAGTGGGTTTCCTAGTAATGGGAACAGAGACTGTCTCTGACATGAATTCACTGGCTGGATCTTTGACTACCCCACCCCAGAGGGAGGAGCAGCCTTGCTAGACTACAGAGGAGGATATTGCAGCCAGTCCTGAAGAGACCTGATAAGCTAAGGTCAGGTGGAAGGGGAGGAGAACCTCCCCTATCAGTGGATTTACAGAGGGGCAGGGATGAAATGAGGAAGGGAGGGTGGGATTGGGAGAGAATGAGGGAGGAGGCTACAGCTGGGATACAAAGTAAATAAACTGTAAATAAATAAATAAAACATAAAAAACATATATTTGTCCAGCCCATTAAATGGAATTCCCCAAATATATCCTGAAGAATTTTGAGCACATACATCAGATCCAGTTAAATCCATTTTGATTCAACTTTTATACTGATTCATTTTTAGCTTATAAATCCAATACCTCTTTTTGCCTCTGGGGAAAAGAGGCTGAATTGAACATCTATAATCAAACAAGGTATACTTGAACTGGAACAATATGTTTGGTGACTTAATACAGTAAGGCTGTGTCTATCATCCACAGGCATTTCGTTTGAACACTGAGCTCTGACAAAAGGTTGAGTAAACAAAGGTTTACAGAAGTCACTCAAAGTTCATGTAAAGATTGATCCATCAGAGTAAGGGTATGGAAGAAATAAACAACAGACTGCTAGACTAAAACATGGTCAGAACTCAGTTTATGTAAGAAACAAAATACTGAGTGATGTGCTCTAGGGAGACTTGAGAACAATATAAAAATCACAACTTTGTCCTTAATTTCTGAAAAGCTTCAGGCAGTTAGTTATGAATTGTGTAAGTATCACCACTCTGGTAATAAAAAAAAGTCATTAAACTGAAAGACAGATTGTGAAAATGAAATATAACTATCAAGTCACCTCATATTTAACTGTTGTATGTGGTGATAATTGTATAGACATGTATGTATAGAACTATGTAGGTCTGCATATATATCTGTGTGTGTGTATATATATATATATATATATATATATATATATAGAGAGAGAGAGAGAGAGAGAGAGAGAGGCAGGGATAGACAGATAACATTTGTATTTAGGTATTCACACAGTACCTCATTACTATATCTCATTGAAGTGTTTTATGATAATAATTAAATATAAACATTTTAACATAATTACATAAAAATTACTGAAGTTAAATTGCTAGTTTTTATTCCTCTTTGGAAAATGTGTTGAATTGTATAAATATTAATGTCTACCCATTAAGTCTCTATTAAACAAGGAAAGCATTCATTAGTTCATGGTATGTCTTCTTTGAGAATAAATAAAAAGTAGAATAAAAACATAATATCTACATAAATTTAAAGTCCTGCTATGAATTTTCTAGCCACTGGTTACATTCAGTATTAAATGGAAACTGATTCACTGTATTATTAAATTATTAAATATATCAGATTATTATTTTAACCACAGGAAAATATACTATTCCATAAGAGAAATAATGTCATGATTCTTGGAGGAAAACCTACAACCAACATGATCTCTACACTAGATTTTTAATATTTTTCCTTATACTCACAGATAAATGTTGTCACCCCTCACTAAAGAAACTTCTCTTAAGAGAAGACAGAGTCTATAATAGAAAATCATAAACAATCAGAAAAACATATTTGTAGACCCCTGTCCCCACTGATAATCTACAACCTAATTCTTTCAGCTAAGGATCGGTGATCATTACAGAATAGGAAGCAAAGATATTGCAAGAGCCAAATGAACAAGAATTTTTCAGTGACATTGTGTCTTTTAAAAAAAATATTAGAGAAGCTAGACTGATGGAGTCTCAGCAAGATGGTTGCTGAAAGAAGAAGTGAACAATGATAATACCAACAGGCATGTTAACATGGAGGGAAGCTCATAAGTCCCCAACCTTAGAGAAAGATCTGTAGGCAACTGAGGAATTTTCAGAGTTACAGAAATATTCTTCCCTAAGGAATAGTGCACCAATTGCCTAGCCAATATAAAATGGTAAGGTCTGAAAACACATACAAGTATCACCAAATTGATTCAGCAGATTATATTTATACACACACACACACACACACACACACACACACACACGTACATTATAACAACAATTAAGAAAAATGGGCCATGCGTTTCAAAGACCACCAGGGAGATATACAAGAAAAGGTTGGAAGAAGAAAAGGGAAGGGAATAATGGTGTAATTATATTATAATCTCAAAAGGAAAAAAAAAGTAGTAAAAATGATTCAGATCATAAATTGCTCGTGTAAATGTTATGCCAAGAGCTTCAGAGATGGCTCAGTGTTTAAAAGCACTGGGTGCTTTTCTGGAGGACCCGGGCACAATATTCAGCACCCACATGGTGCCTCACGACCATTGTTTTGTAGTTCCAGTACCAGAGGATCAGACTCCCTCTTCTGGCCTCTAGGTAGTACATACACACATTGTACACAGATGGACATGCAGGCAAAACAACCCACAGAAATTACAATAAATATTTAAAAATCATGCTACATCCCTTTTCATTGGGTTACATTCCAAAGATAGTAGTTATTATCCAAAATGATTTGATCATCTCTAAGTCTTTAATACATATGGCAAAAGCTATTTTTTTTTCAGGGAATTTCACATACTTTTCCTCCACTGCTTACATGAAATGAAATTTGGACTTTTTTATCATGAAATTTCTAGGGAAATGTTTGAATTTCTCAAAGGTTAAAGAACAACTTTTTATATACCTACTAATTTAGTTTGGTCAATTATCAAACACTGCCATATTTTCTCTCCATGAATATATATGCATACATTATAAGTTTTCTCTTTTGCAAAGATGCTTAAAAGATACCTGTAGAGTCATTATGTCATGTGTGTTAGTCAGTGTTCCATTATAGGGGCTATTTTATGTTGGTCAGAAACAAGACAGAGCATCCTATTGTCCACTTCAAGGGTATACAGTGGCTTCTCCTCTTGGGCCTTGCCTCTTAAAGGTTCCAAGCTGTTGTTTTCAGACTTAGACATGGCAGCCATGCCAGCTTTATTTCCAGGCTTTTAATACATAAGCTTCAGGTGATGCTTATCCCAATCTTGGAATCACTTACTCCCTAAATATTTCATTCAGCTTGTATTTTCTAAGATGGTCGCTTTGTTACATAAACAAAACAACCATTGAGAAATAACTTCTAGTTCTGCCTCTGACGGTTCATATCCAGTCATGTCTATGCCACGAAATTGAGGACCAGATATTGCTTTTGCCGTTATCTCCTGAGCTAATGCTATTGTCACATTACTTTTCACTGGTGCAGTTTCTTTTCTTTATGAAACATTATTTCAGTAACTGATTTCTACCTAATAAATTACTCTCAACCTTAAATGTGGCGTTAGGTGTCAGAGATTATTATATCATGTCTTTAGTGTGCAGTTATTCTGAGCAGCTTAACTGGGTCATTCTGACTCAGGTATTCTCCTGAGGTTGCAATTGAGGTGTCTCAAGAACTCCAGACATCTGTCAACATCACTGGAGTTGAAGGATTCTCTACCGCAGTCACTGGTGTAGCTCTTAGCAAGCATTCTGACTTCACATGAATCATCTGCTTCTAATTGTTGGGAGAATACCCTCCTCAGACAACACTCCCAGAGGTGTTGTAAATAGAAAGAAGTCCCAGGAAAAGCATGCTGTCACACCTGCCTCCATTTCTTGCCATCAGATCTTCAGCAGCTTTGTTCTTCCCACGTGGAATGAAGGGAAGAGCTTCAAGGACCCTCCAAGACCCACTATCAGACTGGGATTGCTGCAGCACTCTGTAAAAGTATCTTTTATTCACCTGATGTAGCTGTCATCTCAGAGACTTTTGCTGATTAAACTGGCTCTTTTCTACTTCTTTATGAGCTCAAGCTGGCTAATTCAATTCAGGGGTTCTAGCTCAAGACTCCTCTCCAAGCTGATTGATTCAATCCAGCTTTTCCAAGGTTCTGCATGAATTGTTCTGCTTGGCCTCAAACTAACTCTGGCAATCTGTTTTAATCTTCTGGCTCCTCATTTTCTGGCTTTTTCTGTCTTCACCCATGTCTAGCTTATTCTCTTTTCAACCTCTCTCTGTAAAAGTTGCCTCTTCTCTCACCCTCTCATTTTTTCTCCTTCCTTCCTTCCTTCCTTCCTTCCTTCCTTCCTTCCTTCCTTCCTTCCTTCCTTCCTTTTTCTCCTTTCCCCCCTCTCTCTTTGTCTCTCACTTTCTGCCCTGCAATCTTTTTTATTAAATTTTTATTTTATATTAATTATAGTTTATTTACTTTGCATCCCAGCTGTAGCCCCCTCCTTCATTCCCTCCCAATCCCACCCTCCCTCCCTCATCTCCTCCCTGCCCCTCTCTAAGTCCATTGATAGGGGAGGTCCTCCTCCCTTCCATCTGTCCTTAGCTTATCAGGTCTCTTCAGGACTGGCTGCAATGTCCTCCTCTATGGCCAAGCAATCTGCTCCTCCGTCCGAGGTGAGGAGGTCAAAGATCCAGCCACTGAGTTCATGTCAGAGACAGTCCCTGTTCTCCTTACTAGGAAACCCACTTGGATACTGAGCTTCCATGGGCTCCATCTGAGCAGGGGTTCTAGGTTATAGCCATGCATAGTCCTTGGTTGGAGAAGCAGTCTCAGAAAAGACCTCTGTGCCCAGATATACTTGATTCTTGTGGAGCTCCTGTCCTCTCCAGATCTTATTAACTCCTCCTTCTTTAATATGATTCCCTGCACTCTGCCTAAGGTTTGGTTGTCAATCTCAGCATCTGCTTTGATACACTGGTAGGTAGAGTCTTTCAGAGGCCCTCTGTGGTAGGCTCCTGTCTTGTTACTTGTTTTCTCCTACTTCCGATGTCCATACCATTTGTCTTTCTAAGTGAGGATTGATCATCTTATTTTCGGTCCTTCTTGTTTAGCTTTTTTAGGTGTACAGATTTTAGTATATTTATCCTACCTTATAAGCCTAGTATCCACTTATAAGTGAGTATATACAGTGTGTTTCTTTCTGCTTCTGGGATACCTCACTCAGGATGATCTTTTCTAGATCCCACCATTTGCCTGCAAATTTCATGATTTCCTTGTTTTTAATTGCTGAGTAGCATTCCACTGTGTAAATGTACCACAATTTCTGTATCCATTCCTCCATTGAAGGACGTCTGGGTTGTTTCCAGGTTCTGGCTATTACGAATAAAGCTGCTATGAACATGACTTTTTGTAGTAGCTGCCCTGCATTCTTAAGCCACCTTCTTTCCTGTCCCCAGGAGAGCTGGGCGTACCCTATCCTGACTCATTCTGACAAATCTTTCTCTGATTCACTACTTTGGGTGCCCCTCCATTAGACATCACTTTCAAACATGGCTGCTTCCTTCTACAAACTAAGTTTACTTTCACTATAATTTTACCGTAATCCACAGTTCATCTGCATTCCAGCCAGATCACACACATCAAGAATGTCTTCGGATGTATCACTTGCGAGAGCAGCAATGTTGCAGGTCTAAAATTCCTATGCAGCATCCAGACTTGTGAGCTGAGAAGCTTTCAGATCTCAAACACTCCAGCTTGTGGACAGTCATTGTTAGACTATCCTTTCCTTATCATGTAACCCAGTCTTATAAATTCCTTTTCATGATACATATGAATTCTAAAAATTCTATTCCTATAGAGAACTCTAATACAGCCATCATTCTTGCTTTCATTTATTTTTATTTTATATTTCTTTCAGTGTTTTTGAACTTTGTTCTACTTTAATTTTCAAAGTAATGACGAAGGTAAATTCACCCCCGTGTTCTCTAGACTAGTCGTCTATTTTGTTTTTATGTCTACACTGCTAGTAGGACTGATAAGCCAGCTGATCTGTACTTCTCTTCTTTGCTGTGCAATTTTCTTAATAATTTCACACTGCTTTTGCAGTCTTGAACTCTTCTCTGACATCTCAGTTTCAGTTTGATTACATGGCTTTACTTGATATCAGATAAAACGTATTTGTCAGTGTTAAGCCTGGCTCCTGTGCTTTTATGAGCTCTGTTGTATCACTCTCTTTTCCATGATAAAAGCATGCCTGGATGTCCAGATGCCTCCAGAATGAAGAGGGGGAACATGAGAGCAAATTCAAAGTGCCTATTTTGAACTCCTTGTTCAGCCTTTCTAGTAAACACTTAGATGTGACAATGAGACAAACTGAGATTGATAGAACCACTCAGGAGACTATAGCATAGCTTTTAAGAGCACAGCAATTACTTGTTTAAACCAGTAAAGCAGGACCATGAAGAGCGAAGCATCTTCTCAATTTTAAGTGACATCTTAGGCGATAGCTAAATTTATTCAGTTCTCCCTATTCTCTTTCTTGTCTCCTACTTAAAATCCAATGTTATTTCTTTATCACAACTTAGCATGTATTCTTCCAAATTCACCCCTGCCTTTAACTTTAATCTTAGAGTCATTAATTACTGTTTATTTAATTTGCCACCAGTCATTTGATATAGCTTTTCCAATGCTATCATGATTGGATGAACCTCCTCTTCTGGTACAGTTGAGGAATTGTTCCTCAATACAAATTAACCTTAACTTTCATGTAAATACTGTTTTATTGCTTTAAAATACAATGCACTTTTATTGTAATTCCTGCCTAGTTTATCATTTTTTGCTTAGTGTGTTTGAATTATTAGTATTAAATATTGATTCATGTAATTATTAAGGTGGCAGTTATTTCTTAATCTGCTATTTTACAAATAAAAGACATAGAAACCTTTTAGATTTTCTGATAAGCCTTAATTCACTGAGCAGTCTGCTAGCTTGTCTGCTCCCCAGCCAAAATCCCCATAAATACTCACACATGTTTTCCATTTGGGCCACTTCTCTCCATCATGCCAATCCACACAGCAAGCTCCTCCCAGGCATATGCTTCTTGTTCATGGTAACCAATTGTGACTTGCTCCTTTCTCCCCCTCCTTCTCTCTTTCCTCCTCATGGTTCTTCTCTGACCCCCAAAGGCCTCAAACCTTGGCTCCCCCTACCCTTAGAATAGCCCAGATGTAGGCAACTTTGTTTGCCAATCAGAAAAAATTTGGGAGGCACGATGATTTCCACTACATCATTTTGGATATGTGAGAATTTGCTTGTAAGGATCTTGGGGGACAAGCAAACATTTGAATACATTGTAGCTCCAGATTAACCCCAAAAGCTTAGTTCATTTTTTTATAAATGGGCAAATTTGATTATTTTTCATCATTTAGAATGATAACAGTTTAAGGGGTCTTTTTAGGTTTTGAATGTGTGCTACCATGGGGAAGAGGTAGAAACTGAAACCAGAGCGAAGTTGTACCAGCCTGTAACTTTGTAATAATGACGGGCTGAGGGAAGACTTGAAAAGTTCTAGTGTTCTGGTATGTTCTACCCATGTGATTTTTATCAGCCTGTTAATTTCTCTTCCTTCAGTCAAAAATGAAAAAAGATAATAATAGTGACATTATTTTTATATCCAACTGTTAGGCTATCAAAAGAAACAGAATAAAAGGGAGAAATAAAGTGCCGTGTAGGAAGAGAAAAGCACACAGTGCTCATGAAATGAATGCTGCATTCCAACATGGAAATTATCAAAGAGCAAAAAAGAATGACAGCCAAACTCATTTGAGCTTCCTGCATCTGCCTGAACACCACAAACAATGATTATGGCTGGAGAAAGAGTATGTATGAGCTCCAGTCTCATTGCTGTCTAGAGATGTGGATGATAACTTCAAAGGCACACATAATAGAGATCTAATGTTCAACAGTATCTAGGACTGAAAAATTTCCCCTCTCTGTTATGTTAATGAAAACAAATGTTAAGGCCTCAGAGGAAACAAAGTACCCAAATATATTTTATGATAAAAATGATAAGCTATAAAATTGATAATTATGATAATTAATTAAGTTAATCTGCTCTTTAATCACATTTTATTAAATTTCTCCACTTTGCAGGCATATCTAACCTGTGACCTATAGGCCACATGGGACCATGGTGTGCTATCAGTGAAGCAGAGAATAAAATTACAAAATTACTTTGAACACACTGGAAACATTTGCAATACGATTTTGGTTTTCTCTGTAACTCAGTGCTGTGGGACTCAAGTTTGAATTTGTAAATGACAATGTCATGATGTAAGTGTCAAAACACTGGACTCTAAAGAAAAAAAAGTAGAAGAAGTAAGAAAATGTAGAAATCACTTTAATTAAAATTATTATTAATGTTTGTTGGATTTATAAAACAGTGAGACATGAGTTATTTAAAAGTCCTTCTTTTAAGTTTCTTGTTCATTCAGTGGATACAAACTGATTACTTAGAACATTCAAGGGATTGTTTAGACATAGTATACAAACAGCCTGACTAGACTTGCTTCATTGTTTTAGTTGTTGATTTTTTATTTCTTTTTAAATTAACTTAATTTTTTATAATTTAATCACTTTATTTTTTTTTACTTTTTAAATGTTACATTTTTAATGTTTTTATTATTATTAATATTATTATTAGTTACATTTTATTAATTCTGTATCACAGCTATTTCCAGCTCCCTTATTCCCTCCCAACCACACCCTCCCTCCCTCATCCCCTCCCTGCTCCTTTCTAAGTCCACAGATTGGGGAGGACCTCCTCCCCTTTCATCTGACCCTGTTTTATAAGTTATCTTCAGGACTGGCTGCAAAGTCCTCCTCTATGGCCTAGCAGGACTGCCCCTCCCTTGGGGGTTGGGGAGGTCAAAGAGCCTGCCATTGAGTTCCTGTCAGAAATAGTCCCAGTTCCTCTTACTATGGGAAACCCACTGGTTACTGAGCTACCACGAGCTTCATCTGAGCAAAGGTTCTAGGTTATATCCATACATGGTCCTTGGTTGGAGAAACAGTTTCAGAAAAATCCCCTATGCCCATATATACTTGATCCTTGTGGAGCTCCTATCCTTTCCACATCATACTGACTCCCCTTCTGCCGAAGGTTTGGTTATGGGTCATAGTATCTGTTTTGAAATGCTGCTAGGTAACCTTTCAGATGCCTTCTGTGGTAGACTCCTGTCATACGTCCAATGCACATCCCATTTGTCTTTCTAAATGAGGATTGATCATCTTACCCCATGTCTGCTTTCTTCTTTATCTTTAGTAGGTGTATAGACTTCCTATGTTTATCATATCTTGTAGGTCTATATAAACGAGTATATACCATGTTTGTCTTTCTCCTCTGGGATACTTCACTAAGAATGATCTTTTCTAGATCCCAGCATTTGCCTACAAACTTCATGATTTCCTCATTTTTGATTGCTGAGTAGTATTCCATTGTGTAAAAATACCACAATTTCTGTATTCATTCCTCCTTTGATGGACATCTGGGTTGTTTCCAGGTTCTGGCTATTATAAATAAAGCTGCTACAAACATGATTGAGTAAATGTTCTTGTTGTGTACTTGAGCAAATTTTGGGTATATACCTAGCAGTGGTATAGCTAGGTCTTGAGGAAACATTATTCCTAATTGCTGAGTAAGCACCAGATTGACTTCCAAAGTGGTTGTACCAGTTTACATTCCCACCAGCAGTGGAGGAGGGATCCCAAGTCTCCACAACCTCTCCAGCATGTGTTGTCACTTGAGTTTTTCATCTTGGCCATTCTGATGGGTGTGAGGTGAAATCTCAGGGTCGTTTTGATTTGCATTTCCCTGATGGCTAATGAGGTTGAGCATTTCTTTAAGTGTTTCTGTGCCATTCGATATTCCTCTGTCGAGAATTCTCTGTTTAGCTCTGTTCCCCATTTTTTAAGTGGATTATTAGGTTTGCTGCTTTTCAGCTTCTTTAGTTCTTTGTATATACTGGATATTAGTCCTCTGTCAGATAAAGGGTTATTGAAGATTCTTTCCCAATCTGTAGGCATTCGTTTTGTTTTGATGATGGTGTCCTTTGCTTTACAGAAGCTTTTCAGCTTCATGAGGTCCCATTTATTGATTGTTGCTCTTAGAGCCTGTGCTGTTGGTATTCTGTTCAGGATGTTGTCTCCTGTGCCAGTGAGTTCTAGGCTGTTCCCCACTTTTTTTCCTAACCGATTTAGAGTATCTGGTTTTATGTTGAGGTCTTTGATCCACTTGGACTTTAGTTTTGTGCAGAGTGATAAATATGGATCCATTTTCATTTTTCTGCAAGTAGACATCCAGTTGGACCAGCACCATTTGTTGAAGATGCTGTCTTTTTTCCATTAAATGGTTTTGGCTGCTTTGTCAAAAATCAAGTATTCATAGGTGTGTGGGTTTATTTCTCGGTCTTCTATTCAGTTCCATTGATTCTCCTTTCTGTTTCTATGCCAATACCATGCAGTTTGTATTACTATTGCTCTGTAGTACAGCTTGAGTTTGGGGATGGAGATACCTCCAGGTGAGCTGTTGCTGTGGAGGGTCATTTTGGAGATTCCGGGTTTTTTGTTTCTCCATATGAAGCTGAGAATCTTTTTTTCAAGGTCTGCAAAGAATTGAGTTGGTATTTTGATGGGAATTGCTTTGAATCTGTAGATTGTTTTTGGCAGGATGGCCATTTTCACAATGTTAATCCTACCAATCTATGAGCACAGGAGATCTTTCCAACTTCTGAGATCTTCTTCAATTTCTTTCTTCAGAGACTTGAAGTTTTTCTCAAACAGGTCTTTCACTTGCTTGGTTAGTGTCACCCCAAGGTACTTTATGTTATTAGTGGCTATTGTGAAGGGTGTTGTTTCCCTAATTTCTTTCTCGGCCCTTTTGTCTTTGGTATACAGGAGGGCTTCTGATTTTTTTGAGTTGATTTTGTATCATGCCACTTTGTTGAAGGTGTTTATCAGCTGGAGGAGTTCTCTGGTTGAGTTTTTGGGGTCGTTCATATATAGTGTCATATCATCTGTGAATAGTGACACTTTGACCTCTTCCATTCTGATTTGTATCCCTTTGATCTCCTTTAGTTGTCTTATTGCTCTGGCTAGGACTTCAAGTACTATGTTGAAGAGATATGGAGAGAGTGGGCAGCCTTGTCTTGTCCCTGATTTCAGTGGGATTGTTTTAAGTTTCTCTCTATTGAGTCTGATGTTGGCTATATGCTTGCTGTATATTGCCTTTACTATGTTTAGGTATGTGCCTTGTATCCCTGATCTCTCCAAGACTTTAAACATGAATGGGTGTTGGACTTTGTCAAATGCTTTTTCAGCATTTGACAGTTCAGACTGGTACTGTCTCTCTCTGGTGTCTGGAGAGTTCTTCAGGAAGCTGAGAGAGGTCCTGTGTCTTCAACGTGTGCTGAGGACTAGCTGTACCTGTGAGAGAAAAGTACGCAGGCGCAGAAGGGGCAAATGCAGGCTTGTGTGTGTGTGTGTGTGTGTTTGTGTATGTTTGTGTGTGTGTGGAAGTGTGCGTGGAAGTGTGTCTTGAGGGACAGAGTGATAGATAATGTTGAACCCTTGAGTGAGTGGGAGGGGCTCTGCACTGTATATGTCGCAGGCGCTAATGATGGTCTCGGCACAATTTCTGGCATTAACCTCCTTAACTCCTCAATTGAATCTACAGAGCAGGGGCTTCAATGTTCCAAGTGCCCCTCTGTTTCCCAAAGTGGGTATATGGGTGGGAGGGGTTCGATGCCTGGCCTCTGTTTTAGAAGGAGCCTGGATCTGGGGCCCTGCAGATTCTCAAGGGTGCACTCACTCTCAGGCAGGTCACTTGGCAGGGATTGGGGTATCCAGGTTCTCTGCTCTCTGGTTTGGCCCTGCTTGTTTGATGTGCTCCACCAGCTCAGTGCTGCTGCCACTGCCAGGTTAGGAAGTTCTGCTGTAGCTGGAGACTGGGATGCTAGTCCAGATGTTTTCTTGTAAGACCTGGGGGCCCTCCACTCTGCTCTCCAAGCCTGGTAGGCCAGGAGCCCGGTGTGCTTAGATTGTATGGCAGGTCTGCTTGGCTTTGGTGGGTATATTATCTGTCACTGAGGGATTGGGCGGGCCATGTAGTCAGTGTCTGAGCGACCCTGCAGGGCCAGTATGTTGGCTAGCAGACCCTGGACCCTGGGATGATGGTGCCGTGGGTCTGGACCCACAGTGCAGTGCCCTCAATGTCCCAAGTGACCCTCTGTTTCCCACAGTGGGTATGTGGGTGGGCAGGGATGGATGCCTGGCTTCTATTTTAGAAGGGGCGTGGATCTCGGACTCTGTAGACATGCAAAGGCGTACTCAATCTGAAAGTGGTCACATCAGCAAGGATCAAGGTAACCAAGCTCTCTGCTCTCTGATTTGGCTCTGATTGGTCTTAGGCTGGAGGCCTGATGTGCCCTGCTAGCTCAGTGCTGCTCCACTGCCAGGTTAGGAAGTCCCGCTGTAACTGGAGACTGGGTTCCAATCCAGATGCTTTCTGGGAAGTCCTGGGGGTCCTCCACTGTTCTCTCCAAGCTTGGGAGGCCCAGTGCCTAGTGTGCCTAGCTTATATGGCATTTCTGCCTGGTTTTGGTGAGTATATAGCGTATTCTCTGTCACTATGGGATTGGGCGGGCTGTACCATCAGTGATCGCGATCCTACGGAGCCAGTATGGAGGCTAGTAGACTCGGGCCCTGGGAGGATGGTGCTGAAGAGTGGGTCTGGGACTCCGAGACTGGTACTGAGAGACCAAAGGATAAAGTAGCAGCTGTCGTTAAAACCTAGAGTAGGTGTGGTAAAAAGTTAGTAATGCCCTGAGGGGAGAGCTACCTCACTGCATTCTTTCCCCACCCACTAGAGATACAGTTGCTAGGAAACTGGACCCTCCCCCTAGGGAGGGACACCTAGTCATGGTCAATGGTCTGGGAACCTTCCTATAGCCAATCGATTCAAAATGTAGCATCTTGACCAATAGATGCTTGCTAGGCAGGAATTGCCCCTGCCTTGGGTATGCTGGGAGGGACCAGAATCTATAAATCACCCACCTAACCTGGGGACACGTACTCAGCTCCCACCACTTCGGCGGTGGGGCTGTGTAGACCCAAGCTGCAGCTTGAAATTTACAATAAAAAGACCCTCATGTGTTTTGCAACCCAGTCGTTTTCTGTAGATCTTTTGGGGGCTCTTGAACTGGGTATAACAGTACTACTGGCAGTTGCGGCTAAAGTGTTAGGAGCTCAGCCGCAGCCGCTGCAGACCTCAGGCAATTAGGTCCGCTCTGAGAATCCAGATGTGTCTGCTGTGCAGAGGAGAAGGGAGGTCCAAGAGAGGAGAGTGCCAGGAGATCAAAGGATCATTTTTCTCCTTCCCCAAACAAGCCCCCAGTGACCCGAGACCAAAGTTCTCACCTCCTGCGATGTTCCCTGTTATTTAGAAAACCTCACCGTTGTTTTCCTGGGTTCAGAGGTCCTTCCACTCACCAACTCAGACGTTCAGCTCTTCCACAGCTCAGAAACTGTGTGCTAGTTGCCATCTTGGCCAATTTAATCACTTTATAAACCAATTGTAGCCCCCTATCTCATTTCCTTTCATTCCCACTCTCCTTCCCTCTTTCCTCTATTTCTCTTACCTATTCCTCAGAAAACTAGGAGCCCTTCTTCCCTATCATCTGACCCCAGCTTTTCAAGTCTCATTAAGACAGCCTGCATCTTCTTCTTCTGTGGTCTAGCAAGGCAACCTCATCAGGGGGATCTGATCAAAGAGCAGTCAACAGAGTCCATGTCAGATACAGCACCTGCTCCCCTAACTAGGGAACCCACATGGAGACTGAGCTGCCCATGGGCTATGTCTGAGCAGGGTGTCTAAGTCCTTTTTATGCATGGTCCTTGGTTGGTACATAAGTCTCTGCAGGCTCCCCTGGGCCCAGATTTGTTGGCTCTTTTTTTATTCTTATGGAACTCTTGTCCCCTTTGAGTGTTTCTATTCCCCCACTCATTCCTATGACTTAATGCACTCTTCACAAAGTTTGGCTGTTAGTCTTAACATCTGCTTTGATCCACTGCTGGGTGGAGTCTTTCAGAGGACATTTATGGTAGGCCCCATCCTGATTCCTCTCTTAAAACAACTTGGTGTTTATTCTATTTACCCTTCTAAATGAGAATTAAGCATCCTTCCTAGAGTCCCCACTTGTTCAGCTTCTGTAGGTCTGTATTTTAGCATGATTATCCTGTATGATATGGCTAATATCCATACCATGTGTGTCTTTCTGGTTGGGGTTACCTAGCTCAGGATGAAATTTGCTAGTAACCATTTGCCTTCAAATTTCATTATTATATTTTTGTTTTTAATAACTGAATAGTATTACATTACATAAATGTACCACAGTTTCTTTATCCATTCTTTGGTTCAGGGACATCTAGGTTGTTTCCAGATTCTTCTGTTAGAAAGAAAGCTGCTATGAACATAGTTGAACCAGTGTCCTTGTTATTTGATTGAGCATCTTTTGGGAATATGCCCAGGAGTGGTATAGCTGGGTCTTGAGGTATCACTATGTCCAATTTTCTGAGAGAGCACCAGATTGATTTCCAATATGGTTGTACAAATTTCTATTCCCATCAGCAATGGAGGAGGGTTCCACTATCTCCACATCCTCGCCAGCATGTGTTGTCACTTGAGTTTTTTATCTTAGGCATTCTGATGGGTATAAAATGAAATCTCAGAGTCATTTTGATTTGCATTTCCCTGATGTCAAAGGACATTGAGCATTTCAGTAAGTGCTTCTTGGCCATTCAATATTCCTCTCTTGAGAATTCTCTGTTTAGTTTTGTACCCCATGTTTGAACTGGATTAGTTGGTTAGCTAGAGTTTTTTTTTTTCTTTTTTTTTTTTTTGAGTTTTTTATGTATTTTGGATAGTAGCTAGCCCTCTGTGGATATAGGGTTGGTGAAGATACTTTCATGGTCTTTAGGCTGTCGTTTTGTTCTGTTGACAGTGTTGTTTGGTTTACAGAAGCTTTTCAGTTTCATGAGATCCCATTTATTAATTGTTGATTTTAGGCCCTGAGATGCTGGTGTTCTGTTCAGGAAACTGTCTCCTGTGACAGCAAGTTTAAGGATCTTCCCCCACCTTTTCTTCTTAAGATTTAGTGTGTCTGGTTTTATGTTGAGGTCTTTGATCCACTTGGACTTTACTTTTGTGCAGGATGATAAATATGGATCTATTTGCATTTTTCTACATGTAGACATCCAGTCAGATTAGCACCATTTGTTGAAGATGCTATCTTATTTTCAATCCTATGGTGTTGGCTTCTTAGTAAAAAATCAAGCATTCATAAGTGTGTAGGTTTATTCCTGGGTCTTCTATTTGACTCCACTGATCTACCAGTCTGTGTTTATGCCAGTACCATGCAGTTTTTTATTACTGTTGCTCTATATTACATACAGCTTAAGATCAGGGATGGAGATACCTCCTGAATATCTTTTTATTGTACAGGATTATTTTAGCTATTCTGGTTTATTTTGCTTTTCCATATGAAATTGAGAATTGTTCTTTCAAGTTCTGTAAAGAATTGTGTTGGTATTTTGATGAGAGTTGCACTGAATCTGTAGATTGCTTTTGGTTAGACTGCCATTTCTACTATGTTGATCCTAATGATCCATGGGCATGGGAGATCACTCCAGAGTCTCATATCTTCTACAATTTCTTTCTTCAGACACTTGAAGATTTTTCATACAAGTCTTTCACTTGTTGGTTAGGGTAACACCAAGATAATCTTTTTTTTTGTGGCTATTGTGAAGAGTGTTGTTTCCCTAATTTCTTTCTTAGCCCACTTGTCTTTTGTATACTGGAGGGCTACTGATTTTTTTGTGTTAATTTTGCATCCATCCACTTTGCTGCTGGTGTTTATTATCCACTATAGGATTCCTTCATAGAATTTTTGGGGTCATTTATATATACTAGCATATTATCTGCGAATAATGATACTTTGACTTCTACCTTTCCAATTTGCATACTCCTGACATCCTGTCTTATTGCTCTAGCTAGTATTTCCAGTACTATATTGAAGAGTGGGTGGCCTTGTGTTGCCCCTGATTTCAGTGGAATTGATTTAAGTTTCTCTCCATTTAGTTTGATGTTGGCTATGGGCTTGCTGTACATTGCCTTTACTATGTGTAGATATGTACCTTGTATCTCTGATCTCTCTAAGACTTTAAACATGAATGGGTGTTGGATTTTATCAAATGCTTTTTTCAGCATCTAAGGAGATGATCATGTTTGTGTGTGTGTCTGTGTGTTTGTCTGTGTGTGTGTGTGTGTGTGTGTGTGTGTGTATGTATGTCCCTTGTTTATATGGTAGATTACATTAATGGGTTTCCATATAGTGAACCACCCCTTTATGCCTGGGATGAAACCTGTGTTCTTGGATTTAGTTTGCAAGTATTTTATTGAGTATTTTTATGTCAATGTTCATAAGAGAGATTGGTCTGAAATACTCTTTGTGCGGTTTATGTAGCAAGGTGAATATGCCTTCATGGAATAAGTTGGTAACGTTCCTTCTGTATATATTTTGTAAAATATTTTGAAGAGTATTGTTATAGCTCTTCTTTGAAAGTCTGGTAGAATTCTTCACTGAAACCATCTGGCTCTGGCCTTTTTTTAGTTAGGAAACTATTGATGGCTGCTTCTATTTCTTTAGGAGATACATGACTATTTAATTTGTTTTTCTGATCTTGATTCATCTTTCATAAGTGGAATTATCTAGACAATTGTCCATTTCAAATTTGAAAATTTAGATTTTAAATTTTTGGAGGATAAAGATTTTATTATTATTATTATTATTATTATTATTATTATTATTATTATTTACATTTTATTAACTCTGTATTCCAGCTGTATCCCGCTCCCTTATTCCCTCCCAATCCCACCCTCCCTCCCTCAGCTCCTCCCTGCCCCTTTCCAAGTCCACGGATTGGGGGGGCCTCCTCCTCCTCTTTCGTCTGGAATATAGACTTTTGAAGTAAGATCTAACTATTCTTTGGATTTCCTCAGTTTCTGTTGTTATGTCTCTCTTTTCATTTCTGATTTTGTTGATTTGGATAGTGTCTATCTGCTATTTAGTTAATTTGGCTAAGTGTTTGTCTATCTTGTTGTTTTTCTCAAAGAACCAGCTCTTGGTTTTGTTTTTTTTTCTTTGAATTGTTCTCTTTGTTTCTAGTTTACTCATTTCTGCCCTGAGACTGATTATTTCTAGCTGTCTATTCCTCTTAGGTGTTTCTGCTTTTTCTTCTTTTTTCCTTACTGCTTTCAGGTATGCCATTAAGTTGTTTGTATGGGCTATCACTAATCTCTTTATGAAGGCACTTAATGCTATGAATTTTCCTCTTATCATTGCTTGTATTGTATCCCATAAGTTTGGATATGTTGTACTTTAATTTTCATTGAATTCTAGAAGGTCTTTAAATTTCTTTCTTTCTTTCCTGACACAATTGTCATTGAATAGGAAGATGTTCAGTTTCCATGCGTGCATGTATCGGCTTTTGTTATTTCTGTTGTTGCTGAAGTCCAGCTTTAATCCATTGTGGCCTGATAGGATGTAAGATATTATTTCAATCTTCTTGTATCTGTTGAGGCTTGCTTTGTGACCTACTTTATGGTCAATTTTGAAGATGGTTTCATGAAATGCTGAGAAGAAGGTATATTCTTTTGTGTTTGGGTGAAAAGCTTTGTAGATATCTTTTCGGTTCATATCATTCATGATATCTGTTAGTGTAATTATTTATCGGTATATCGTTTGTTTCGTTGATCTGTTCTTTGATGAGAGTGGAGTGTTGAAGTTTCCCACTATTAATATGTGGGAAGTGATGTCTGGTAAGAGCTTTATTAATGTGTTTGTTTTTTTTTTTGTTTTTTTTTTTTTTTTTTTTTTACAAATGTGGGTGGCCTTGTATTTGGGACATAGATGTTCAGAATTGAGACATCATCTTAATGGAATTTTCCTTTGATGAATATGAAGTGTCCTTCCTCATCTCTTTTGATTTATTTTGGTTGAAAGTCTATTTTTTAGCTAATAGAATGGCTACTTCAGCTTGCTTCTTGAGCCCATTTGCTTGAAAAAATCTTCTTCAGTCCTTTACTCTCAGGTAATGTCCATCTTTGTGGCTGAGGTTTGTTTCTTATATGCAGCAAAATTCTGGGTGCTGTTTATGCATCCATTCTGTTAATCTGTTTTTTTTTTTTTTTTGAGAGTTGATTCCATTGATGTTGAGAGAGATTAATGACTAGTGACTTTCAGTTCCTTTAATTTTGATGTTAGTTGTGGTAGCGTGTTTGTGTGCTTGATTACTTATAGTTTTTCTATAGTGAAGTTATTTATTTCCTGTGTTTTTCTGGGTGTAGTTTGCCTTATTGGTTTGGATTTTTCCTTCTAGTATCTTTTATGGAGAGATACTGTTCAAATTAAGTTTTATCATGGAATATCTTGCTCTTTCCATATATGATGATTGAGAGTTTTGCTGGGTATAGTGGTCTGGGTTGACATCTGTGTTCTCTTATAGTCTCCATGACATCTGTCCAGGCCCTCTGGCTTTCATAGTCTCTGTTAATAAGTCAGGTGTGATTCTGATGGATTTGCCATTATACACTACTTGGCCTTTTTTTTTTCCTTGCAGTTTTTAATACTTTCTTTTGTTCTGTACATGCAGTGTTTTGATTATTATATGGTAGGAGGAATTTCTTTTCTGATCTAATCTATTAGATGTTCTGAAGGCCTCTTTTATGCTTTTAGGCATCTCTTTAAATTGGGGATTTTTTCTATGATTTTATTGTAAGACTTGTTTCTTAAATTTGGTGGCAATTTAGTAGAAAATGAAGAAAATATAGAACACAAAAATATCACATATAAGAATATAGGTGTAAGTATAACATTTTATCATAGTCACAGAGGATGACTTTAGCATTACTAAAGTTGTTTCTTAGATGTTTAGTTTCAGGTTGATATTGTCAATAAAAGACAATCTGAGGGGAATTGATTTTAAACTCATGTAGATATGGGTTTAAGTGGTACATCTTCTATTTTTACTGGGTTTTAAAAATATATTTAAATTGGGTTGGTTATGTCTAACTATGTTTTTCTTACTGCTTAACACTTGTTGAAAATGTTTTCTTTTTTTTTTCTTTTTTTTATTTTATTTTATTTTTCTTTTTAGTTACATTTTGTTAACTCTGTGTCCCAGCTGTATCCCGCTCCCTCATTCCCTCCCCAACCCCACACTCCCTCCCTGGTCTCCTCCCTGCCCCTTTCCAAGTCCCCTGATAGGGGAGGACCTCCTCCCCTTTCATCTGACCCTGTTTTATCAGGTATCTTCAGGGCTGGCTGCAAAGTCCTCCTCTGTGGCCTAACAGACTGCTCCTCCCCTGGGGGGGGGTGTCAAACAGCCTGCCCTTGAGATCCTGTTAGAAATAGTCCGTGTTCCCCTTACTTTGGAAAACTACTTGGTTACTGAGCTACCACAGGCCACATCCGAGCAGAAGTTCTAGGTTATATCCATAGATGGTCCTTGGTTGAGTGTCAGTCTCAGAAAAGACCCTGTGCCCAGATATATTTGGTCCTTGTAGAGCTCCTATCCTTTCCATATCATACTAACTTCCCTTCTTTCATATGATTCGCTTATATAGACCTACAAGACATGATAAACATAATGAAATCTACACACCTAAAGAAGATAATCAAGAAAGTGGACACAGGCGAAGGTGATTAATCCTCATTTAGAAAGACAAATGGGATGTGCATTGAACTTATGACAGGAGTCTACCACAAAAGGCATCTGAAAGACTCTACCTAGCAGTGTTTCAAAGCAGACACTAAGACTCATAACCAAACCCTCGGCAGAGTGCAGGGAATCATATGAAAATGTTTTCTTAGAGTCATATTGGGATGAATTTTGTTGACATACATAAAAAAAGTAGTAAAATTCCTGATTCTTCCTAAGTCCTTATTATTGTCCATTTCCAGTGTCAGTATGTTATAAAAGACATATGATATTTTGTTGATCCCATATAATTCATTGCAATTATTAAAATAGAATGTGCTTACTATTACATGTTATACGAACTGGCATTTGGGAGATGAGCACAGTAAGATTTTATAATGTAAAGTGTAAGTCTAAACTGGAGAAATAATTATAATAGTTTGAGTTCAGTGAATTTCAATATTGTGTTCAATTATCCCCAATTCTCTAAATTCTGTCTAAGTCATAATACCTCTTTTAAGTCGTGAACTGCTAAAAGTTGAAGGTCATGTTTTCTTTTGCTGGCTCTCTAAGTGATACTAGACCATACCCAAGATGGAGTAACAATGTTGCTTTATTTTTCTCCTATTACATATGTTCTAGAGTTCTGAGTCATTGATTGCATTACATTCCCAGGAATGTGTCTGTGCTGGCTGTGTCAGTACTATAACACATCAATTGAGCCTAGCAATTGACAGCTCTAGAAACGTGGTCTAGGAAAAAACACCAATCTGTCAGCACTGTTAGACAAAGTTTGATATGTTGTCAGAAAGACCTTTAAGAAATGTTTACATTTTAGGAAGGGGCACTGAGCAGAAGTCAGGCTGACAGACATAAAATATGTTCAAAATATCAAAGTTTGTATTAAGAGTTAGTTACATACTAGGCAAGGAGGTGAGGGAAATAAATGTCAATAATCTGGAAGCACTGATAGACATGTCTTGATCAGTGTCAGTGAAAGTCACTCAGGATACCTGCAAAACATGACATTATGAAGATCCTGGTCTGTAGAGAAAGAACCACTTCAATGATGATAACTCCTAAAGGAACAGGAAAAAATCTCCTAACATGCTGACAGCTTAATTCTATGAAGGGAATATGTGATATGTAATATATATATATATATATATATATATATATATATATATATATATATATGCCTAGATTATAATGTTGTCTCAGTCACAAATACTTGTGATATAAAGAGTTATCTGGAAGAATACTTGCAGGTACAACTAAGCTTTTGCATATCTTCCTCCTTTGTATTTTATTGATGCAGTTGATTTAGTGGAGTAAAATCTGCTTGGAAGCATAAGCTAATGTGCCCCACTCTTAGCTTTTTAGTACAAGTAGCCTAATAGTGATGTGTAATATACCTGCTGCTCAACTTATATTATTGGATAAATATTTTTTATTTAAATATTTTATTTAATATTTATTATCCATATGATGCAACTTGATCATGTCCATATCTATCCTTTCTAATTCTTTCTCTATTTCTCCCACCATTTTTCTTATTTTTGACAAAGAAGAATCACTCACTCATCTTTTGCAAGTTTTGTGTCTATACCGTTGGTCTCACATTGGCCTGATGAAGTCCAAAATAGTCTTTTTGAATATGACTAGCCTAACATGAAACATTGGGGGAGCAAGAGAGATGGTTCATAATTATCTGTAATTCCAGTCCCAGGGCAACTGATGTCTTCTTGTGGCTTCTGCAGGCACCAACCATGCCTATAATGCAAATAGCTGCACACACACAGAAGAAACATTCATATGAATAAAATTAAACAAAATCAAATCTATAAATAATTAAAACATGCATTCTTTAAGTTTATTTTTATTATTCATGTAAAATAGGTGGTATTCTTTTGACATGTGAAAACTGAAGATTCTATCATATTAGTAAATCAAGATGTGTTTTCTATTGTTGGGCAATACCATAAAAATGGAGATATAAACACTTTACCTAGCAGAGAATTAAAACCATAAGATTAGACTTCAGAAAGAAATTGTAAAAGAGTGTCTTTTTAAAATATGTTGTTTATTATGTTTGTGGATAGTTTTTATGATTGTGTGAATAATCTAAAATATAATGGAGAGTCTACAGATATCTATAGACAGGTTGTCTTTTCTTGAGACAGGTAAAATAAGGGAAGGATGTTATGCAACTCTCAGGAATGCATTCAAAACTCTAACTTATTTTGACTATTTTATTTGAGGACCTGGAAGTCAAGCCCAGGATTTTGTACAACCTAGTCAAAATATACATATTCCTAGCTTCAACTTTTTAAAAATGTCATATGTCGTTCTGACTCAGAAAGGGAGGTGACCATGCCACCCAGTTAGTAGCCAGATGAGGAAAAAAAAAGAAAGAAAGAAACAATCATTACAAGGTCAATCAATAGCCATGAACATTGCAGTGTACTGACAGGGAGGTGTGTTTTCTCAACTTTGCTACAAGAATTGTATGTGCAATGATGCACTAGCATACACATAAAGCCACACACTCAAGTTCGTGAAAGCTCAGGATCGTGCAGTCAGGACTGCCCTGTTGTTAGGTCATACATCTCCCCAGTAAGCATATAGTTTGGGACAGGAGACAGTTGATTTTGTGCCAATTTGGTAATCTAAAGTACTCAACAACTGTATTATTACATTTCTCATGTAATATGTACATTACATATGTAATATGTACTCAGTAACTATATTATTATATTTCTCATGTAAAGAGCAACTTGATGGAGGGAGAGTTGTTTTGGATTACAGTTTGAAAAAGAGTAGGGTTCATCATGACAAGAACACTGTATCAGCAGAAGAGTGAGGCAGCTCTTCACACTATTTCTGCAATCAGGATGCAAAGATCAGACAGGAAGGAAGGCATATCTGTCAAATATTAAGACCCTCTTTGAGTAACCAATTTTTTTTTTTTTTCAATAAGGATCCACTCATAAAGAACAAAATCAACCATCATCTGCTCCAAAATAAATGACTATTGGGGAGATGTAAGACCTAGTGAAAGACTAGCCCAGGTTACATGATTCAGAGCTTTCAGGCACTTGGTTTGAGTGTGTGCCTTTGTGAACATGCTATCACAGGATTTGCATATGGAATTTACATGTTTTTCAAACAGTACCACCATATGGGGACCAAGTGTTCACAGATAATCAAGCTACATTTTTCTCCTAGTCCTCACAGGTTCATGATCATCTCAAAACACAAATGTGTATATGCTCCAACATTAAAGGTTCCTATTGGAGCTGGCCAAACACTGCTCAAAATCTAAAAATCTGTCTTGATAGAACCTGTTATAAGAAAATTATTAAAACATCATGTGGTTCAAAATAAAATGACACTAAATAAATGTTATCATTCTAAGACAGAGGAGTGCAGTCATAGCAAGGAAAGATCAGATCAAAGTGAAGATGATGGACATCAGAAGGAGAAAACAGGGAACAGTACAGAAGCCTGCCACAGAGGGCCTCTGAAAGGCTCTACTCTGTAGGGTATCAAAGCAGATGCTGAGACTTATGGCCAACCTTTGGGCAGAATGCAGGGAATCTTATGAAAGAAGTGGGAAACAGTAAGACCTGGAGAGGACAGGAACTCCACGAGGAGAACAACAGAACCAAAAAATCTGGGCTCAGGGTTCTTTTCTGAGACTGATACTCCAACCAAGGACTATTGATGGAAATATAGTAGAACCCCTGCACAGATGTTGCCCAAGGCAGTTCAGTGTCCAAGTGGGTTTCATAGTAATAGGAACAGGGACTGTCTCTGACATGAACTGATTGGTCTGCTCTTTGATCACCACTCCCTGAGGGGGAGCAGCCTTACCAGGCCATAGAGGAAGGCAGGGCACCTACTCCTGATGAGACCTGATAGACTAGGATCAGAAGGAAGGAGAGGAAGACCACCCCTATCAGTGGACTTGGGGAGGGGCATGCTTGGAGAATGGGGAGGGAAGGTGGTAAGGGAAGGAGCGAGGGGACCATGGGGGGGAGACAAAGTGAATAAAGTGTAATTAATAACAATTAAAATAAAAAATGGAAAAAAAAAACAAAGTAAAATTAAACTTCAGCAGAGCAAATACCAAACACCACTTCTCTGTGTCCAGTATTTAAAACTTTTAATTGCATTCTCAACCTAGGCTCTTTTTAAATAAATTTACCCTTTCATAAGAAGGAGCTTAATGGGCATATTTCCCCCCATAGGACTTCTTTTCTATTATCTCATTAGAGCCTGGGGTTTCTCTTCCATAGTACAACTCAGAACCTGCCTTATCTACAAGCGTTAATCCCCTCCATTCCCCATGCAACCACACATTATTATTATTATTATTTTTATCTCTCTCAGATTCACCTTTTGTTCTTTTTTTCACTGTGGTCCTGGATAAGAGCATTACTAGTAACTATGACATAGCCTGAATGCCTCCCTGACTTGAGCTTTCCTTTATCAAACAATGAGCCTTTGAATGCAACCTCTCTCATGTCCTCAGGATGTGGGAAGACTTTATAGTCTGAGTCCTAGCTAGAATACAACAAAAATTACTTCCAGCCTTACTCTCTTCTTAAATAGTAAGTCCTTACTCTCTTCTGATCTCTTCAGAGCTGGGCTTCCGATGTTCTGGTCTTCTGAACATTCCAGGATGGCCCACTGAGCTCTTCTAAACACATTCTGAGACTTATAGCCAGCCAGAACTTCCAACCTCTTCTATATGGTCAGGTTTATCTTAACAAAGAACTCACTCCTCAATGTCAGTTTTCTGTATTTTTTACTTCTCTTGTTTCTTTGATGAAACACTTGACAACAACCCATTTAAAGGAGAGGTTGAGATTAATTAGAAATTTTATAACCTATCTAGCATTTGATCTAGCAACTTTAATTTCAATTGAAATATATTAAGTTAACATAATTATATAAGATAAAAGCTTTCATTGAAGTATTTTGATTATATATAATTTTCCTTGATCATATTTACCCTGTTACATTCTTGTGTGTAAAATATATTTTGCATCATCCCCTAGAAACACATAGCTATTACATTAAAGTTAAAACTTATTACAATTAAATAAATTATAAGTTAATATACAGTTCATTGTTAGTACTAGGAATGTTTCATGTGCTGGATTACAACACACACTGAAAAATCTTCATTTGTGAGTTAACTCGGTTTGGCTAATGTACGAGTTCCTACATAGCAAATAGTCAGGAAATACTAAATTGAACTGAACCCAGTAAAGAACATCATGTGATGTCTTAGTGGCCTGAACTAAAGGGCAGAAGCTACAATAGAATCAAAGCAGATGTGAAACCTCTGAAAACATGATCGAAATTTAAAACATGACTTGCTGTGGGAGGCTGAGAAACTCACTGGCACCTGAAAATTCCCTATCATTGTGAGCAGTTGCGGGCACAACGAGAATGTGCAGCTCTTCTACAGCAGGCATCGATCTTGGGAAAAGCTCAAGAGTCTCTGGGTTCATTCTAAAGCAGACAAGGGAACAGAGAGACAGAGAAAGAGAAGAAATGATGCGAAGCCTCTGTTTAATTTTAGTAGCCATCGTCATGACTATCTAGAATTACTTTAACCTACTTACCAGAAAAAGACATTTTATTTTCCTATAATGGGGAATTTGACAACTCGCAGTAATGAAAGGTCCAGGAACACAAATTTAGGCTCCCCAAAATTCCATATTCCAACCCAGTAACTTTGAGGTTTTTTTTTTTTTTAATAGAAATATAATAGAGATAGTAACTAAACCAAAATACTTGTAAAATGCAGTGGTTGAAGATGGCCCGGTGACACAATCAGGTAATGCATGGTACTTACACAGCAGTGTGTCTGTGTACCAGTGCTGATGTTGTGATGGCTGAGACAGCAGGTAGGTTATTTACAAAAAAGTAAGGGGAAAAATTCTCTGCTATTGGACTTTAATGCTATCAGATTACATTGTTAGCCTTTTAGTTGGTGGAAAGTAGAGATCTGTTAACTTAATACATTTCAAAGGTTTCACTTATTAGTTACAAGTATGTGAGGGCAGATACATATGAAGTAGAAATTTCTGGCTTTTTTTTTTTTTTTTTTTTTTTTTTTGAAGACTCAGTTTTGCCATGTGATGTTTTGCTGAAAGCTGGGCACCTGTTGTTTTTCTGTAGGTTGGTTCTCAAGAGAGAGCTAACTAAGAACATCCGTAGGTGGACTCTGAGCAGAGGAGATATATAGAAGCCCATGAAAAGTGAGGCATCGCTTTTTGGATTGCCATTTCTGCATGGATCTTTGGGCTTCGCTGTTTGACTTTGCAGAGAGAAACGTTCCAGATAACATCTCAAGGCAATCCAACCGAGTCTTGTGGCTTTTGATGACATTGTGTTGCCGCTTAGTGTTGGCCTTTGGACTGGACTACTGGTATCCTGATGACTGAGTTTGGTAAGCCACTAAAGACCCTTCAATGCTAAACAGCAGAAAGTAGATAAAAGAGGTCTCCAGCCCTTTTCTGTATTAATCTCCTACCTAAGGTCAGGGGGTTGAAAGAGAGGTAAAAGTATTTAGGAACCCTAAAAAGTAGGTTTGGTGAAAAATCTAAGCCCATTTTGGATGTTATTTGTTACAATTATTTTCATAAAAGTGTGTTTGTTTATCTTAGTGTCACTCTTAACCTGGCTATCATATAAATAATTGGAGCTCTTTATATTTGTTTATAATATGCTTCACAACTCAAGAATTGAGCAGTTATTACTCTACTCTTAACCCTCTAAACTAATCTGGTTTCTTCCCAGTGTACCTCCCAGGATACTTGTACTTTGTAGCTTTCCTGCTGAGGTCTCTCTCCTGGTATCTCCTGGACCTCTTCTGTGGCTGAATCCCCAACTTCCTCTTGGAACTCCTCCTCCCCTGGCTGGTAGCAAGTCCAGCCCTATTCTCTCCACTGCTCAGTGATTGGCTATAAGCTGTTTTATTGACATAGTAGGAGACCATTGGGAGAAGAGTTTATACAACATTGAGTAACAGGAGTTTCTCAGAACAAGGTTTGTAACCAGATATCGAGGATACAGAAATCAGCATTTGAATTATACACTAACCTTATGCCTACATATGTAAGCTATGAAGTGGACTTAAAGGTAGTCCAAAATAAATTGTAATAAGGCTTTGGATCTGCAGCATTCCAACTTCTGGACAGTCATTGACATTCTAATCCTTTAATCAACTTGGCAAAAGGTTCACTATTAGGTACTGTTCTTTCCAGGAAAGTTGTCTCGAAAAACCTGAGCCAAAATGTCTCCCAAATTTCTCACTTACAGATAAATAACCAAAGATTCTGGAAGTATACTGTTTTATCAACAATATAGGTCTACATCATGGGAAAAGAAGCTCAGATCAATCATCATCCCATTGTGAATCATCATTACACTTTTGAGACCTCATCACATGTTAGTATTGTACCTTTTCCGGTATTAACTCTTGACTGAGTTCCAGACTACTCAGTAAGTTAATTTCTTATGTTTAAATTCAGTTCCATATTATAACAATGTTAGCAGGTAAATAATATCATGAAGTTTTTCTTGAAGTAGAGGAAAATGAGACACAGAATGATGAATAATAAAATGTAAGTGTTCTGCCCATTTTTGTACATGTATTCTTATTTTGTTAAATTTTTATTTTTTATATTAATTACAAAAAGTTTATTTATTTTGTATCCCAGCTGTAGCCCCCTCCCTCATTCCCTCCCAATCCCCCACCCTGGCTCCCTCATCTCCTCTCTGCCCCTCTCTAAGTCCACTAATAGGGGAGGTTCTCCTTCCCTTCCATCTGACCTTAGCTTATCAGATCTCTTCAGGACTTACTGCAATGTCCTCCTCTGTGGCCTAGCAAGGCTGCTCCTCCCTCAGGGGATGGTGGGGGAAGTCAAAGAGTTAGCCACTGAGTTCATGTCAGAGACAGACAGTACCCTTACTAGGGAACCCACTTGGATACTGAGCTTCCTGAACTCCACCCAGTAGGGGTTCTAGGTTATATCTATGCATGGTCCTTGAGCCCAGGGAGAAAGGATACACGTATTCTTAACCTTTTAGTTTGTTTTTCCTCCATGTTTACTGTTTCGATGATTAGTGCTTTGTCCAGTTCCTAAGTAGAATAAGAGATCACAATAGACATTTTTAGCTAAATCATAATCATTCTGTACATGATGAGCCTTATAATGATTTTTTATCCTTAAAAAATTTTATTATTATGATTTTGCTTTTAGAGATTGAGAACTCTGTCAATGTTAAGAATAGCCTTCTAAAGAGCTCCATCTCTAATCCTTAAAATATAAGTTTTAACCTAGCAAATATATGAAATGTATTAAGTAGCCTACTTATTAGCTGAAGACTTAGGAAAGTAGTCCTGAACCTTTTTTCATTAAGGGAAATGTGTAGAGGGTGAGATTTGGGAAGATGTACTCCAATTCTCACTGTGGTGGGAAGATGATCAAATTACAAGAACCTATGCAAAGTGAAAATGTTAGACAAAAATCTGAAAACAACTGTCAGTACTTAAACATTTGTTCTTTAAATTCCGTGTCCTCAATCAAGTCTCCATCGCCATCCATACCTACATTTGTGTAGGTATAGGCTAGGCTAAATTGAAGACTAGTTTGTTGGTTGAGTGTGGCAATACTTATCTGAACTTTTCACTCAGATGCACTAGGTTATATGTGGGAATATTTCAGTCTAGCATAAGAAGAAAAACTTTGGTATCCTTAAACTAGCTCATGCATAGTAGCAATAAATTATGAATTTGCACTTGGCATCTGTTTATTAAATAATTCATTCAGTTTAAATTTTGTCTAAGTATCGTTCCCCAATAATTTATAAAAATATGACAATGAAATGAAATACACCAAATTCATTTCCTTTTCTTCCTATCCTGCCCTCCTTTCCATCTTTGCAGCTCCAAGAGATGATAATAGAAGGCTTGAGATTTACCAAGGATGTTATTAATTTATTCTGTGTTATGTAACTGTGTCAGAATAGATAGAACATCTTACTGAGCAAATGCATGATTCATATGTTTAAGAGCTCTGGGAACTTTCTAACCAAGCTCAGTTTTTTAAGAATAAGAATATAAGTTTCCTCTTTCATTCTCACACCTTCTGTCTCCTAATTCTTTCTATTTAATAATGCTACAAACACTTTGGAGAATGCTTTCATACAGAGATCAAGTAGGGTTCCCCTGTGATCTTCTATAAATGTCTGGATCTGCAACTCTAAAGTTGGTAATGAGTTTCTGATCTTCATTTTCCTTGAGATGAAGTAGTCTTGGCAAGTTGACCATAGAGAAAATTTTAAAGAAGTCTCCTTGAGCCTTGATAAAGATACAAGCACAGGGCATGCTTAGCGATGAGAAATTATCTTTGCCTTGCTTATATTCTGCCACAGATCTGTACCTGAAAATCACCTTCAATTAGCACATGGCTGTACCAAATGTCACAGCTTTCCCCATAAGCAGATATCACAGGTACATACACACACACAGTTTTTTAAAGTCTGACTGCTATTGCTTCTATCATCTTTCCCAGAATAATGCACTCTCACTTTGGTATGGAGTGCCAAAGATATTAGCTATCAGTTTTCTGTCACTATAAGATAAAAACAAGGAAGTGAAAACCTGTTTACTCTCACAAGTTTAGAGTCCCCTTTCCTAAAGTGGGTCACACAGACTGGAATCAGGTCTACACATGTGTGATTAATTTGCAACTCTGCATAATTCCAGGAAGGACTAGTGTCCAGCTGCAGGAACTTAGCTAGCTTATTTCCATTGGTGTTTGTTTTCTTCAGGTGGTTTTAGCTGTACAGAGCTACCATTCTGGTCTTTCTCATGTGTGACACAGAATAATGTGGCACAAAATTATATGACTATTAATTTTAAAATGAAATAATATTTATTATAATTTACAAGTTAGCTTTTTTTAGTTATTGTAATTATTAAAATACACTCTCTTTTTAAAAATAGCAATTATAGAAAACAGTGAAAATAATAGAAAAAAAATCTCATTTATCCTCTTAGTAGCACCTTATAGTGTATGATGCACTTTAAAAGTTCATGGACTTCTATCAGTTATTATTGATAATTAAAGTCTGAACTGTATTCTGGCTTTTTAGTCTCTACCTGGTAGCCTTTTGTTATTGTTTCAGAACCATACTCAGGCTTTTCTTGGAGGTAACAATTTTCCAACTTTTCCAGATTTTGAAGGTCTTGGAAGTTTTTAGTGGCATTTATCAGATATTTTACATCATGTCAATTAACTGAAATTTCTCTAGTATTATAATTAGACTTTGGTTACATGTCTTCGAGAGGAAAAAGACAGAGTATAATTTTCATAATCTAGAACTTCTTTTTTTTTTTTTTCCAGAATGAGAAGGGAAGATGAATTCACCATAATGGATACACAAAGCTCATTACAGAATTATTATAGAAAGGAAAAGTTAGAAAATTTTATTTCTCAGTCACAGACTGAAAAAGAAGTCAGGCACACATCTTCAAGTCAGTTATTGTCAATGTGAGCAGACAATTAGGACTTCAAAAAATGTATTTAATAAGCATAACTGTTGGAGGTTGGTCTGTTGTTGACCCTCAAGATCTGATAAAACCTATCCTTGTTGTGTAAACCTGCCTAAGTCATTATATCTGATTGGTTGATTAAACAGCCTATACCTGGGAAGGGCAGAATGGGTAGGTGTGGCAAAAGTTCCCAGGTTTTGGGGTTCAGGAGAATGGGAGAGGTGCCAGCATAAAGAGGGCAGGAAGGAGAGCACCATGATCGGCTAGTGTGGAGGGAAAACCATGTGGGCCAAGAGGAAATAATCCAATAATGGTGTGGAATAGCCCAGATGAAGAATACAAGCAAGTACCATAGGGTTATGGATGGAAGGTAGACCATATGAGGAGAATTAAGGTGAATGGCACTGGATGGGGGCTGGGAGATGAATGGTGAAGTTCTTGAGCCAGTGTAGGTGAAATATCTGCCTGGCCCAAGGTAAATAAGGCAATTATAAAATCTAAAAGGTGTCTGTGTCTTATTATTTGTGATAGTAGGTTAAATAATATTACCATGATAATTTTAGGGCTAATAATAAAGATTATATAGCCCAACAATCAATTTTTTAAATTTACTACAACACATACCTTATTCAAACATATGTTGTTACTTATCTAAACTTTTCTAGAAGCCTGATGCTGAACAGTTAGCAAAGACATAAGGAACTAGACATACATCTCTAAGTCAGTTTCTGTTAACCTGAGTACACCTTTATAACCTTGGGAATTTATAAACATCAGTCATTAAACGTATGTTGTTGCTTGTTTAAAATTTCTAGAAGTCTGCCGGGGACCAAGAGCCCCAGGCATCTAGTTCTGGTAACTGGAAAATTACTGACGCCTGGGTATATAATCAACTTCAACCACCTGGAGGGGACTTCCCGAGAAGTTGCTAAACCACCCCCGCCCTGACTGATTTTATCGATTCCAGGAAGAGCCACGGAATGTGCCACTTATGCAAGAGATAATTTGCCCCCTTTTCCCGCTTGGGAGGGTAGTCGCTTCCTTATTTCAAAAATATAAAAGTATAGCTCCAGCGAGCAATGAACAGACCTCGACAACTCATCATAATCAAGATAGTGGTGATGATGTAAGGTGTAGTCTCCCCTTAATAAAGATGTCTGCCAGTCCCATGGTTGCTTCCATCTTGATGAGGTAGGTCATCAGCTAAGATGGAGGCAAGTCACATTGTTGTAATTTAAAATATCTATTTTTCTCATTTTTAAACAGAAGTTGAAACTACATTACATATGCAGTATATTCTAAACAAGAGTGGAATCACATAGATAATATATTGTAGCAAGGAAAACTATGTATGTACAGGTAAGTAGAAAAACCTTAAAAATAAGAGACTTTTCCAATGTAGAGCAGAATAAGTTTAAATATAAGAGATTTGGGAATTATTTCTTTGTGCAGAAGCAGAAGTTGTTAGCATATGAAAGAATTTGAAAATCAAGCATGGCAAATTTTTGGCCTTTGATTTGTACTGAGGCCTACCTGTTTGTAGTCCATGGAGAAGAGAGAGAGGGTCTCAAAACAAAACTCCAAAGAGGGAAGGGTTCCTATAAGCTCTAAGAGGCAGATGAGAGAGAGAGAGCACAGTGGTCCAGAAGGGTTTAAAGAAGAGATAGAGATGGCAACTCTCAGGAGAAAGTGAGGAAAATGGTTGCAGTAGCCCAGAAAGATGGGCCTAAGGAATTTGTGGGATTGTAGGCACCTCCTAGAGGGAAGACAGGATAAGGGAGGGAGCAGGAGGGTGCTGAAAGTGAACAGGATTGCATATTATCATAGATGAGTAAGTGACTTTAGTAGATATGCCCATGTGGAGGGCATAGAGACATGCCCCAATAAGGTGGAGCAGGTCAGAGCTGAGAGAGATACAGAGAACACAATGAGAAGTGAATGATTAAAAAAAACAGGAAGGAGGAAGTGGACTCTGGAATTTGGAGTCAAATTTGGTGGGTGGCAGAGGCCAGCAGAAACAAATTATTTTTACATACTTTTGTGAAGTCAAGTCAGCATCTTGGTTTGGAAGGGCACAGTCCCTAGGAAGGGAGTTCATTTATGCCACTCATGTGAATTCAGCACCAGGTGAACAATATAAAATAAAATATAAACAATATAAAATGAGGACATGACACTCCTAGGTATGATGGATCAGAAGGTTTACTGTAGATATGGAGGAACCAAGAACCAAAGTTATCTGGATGTGTCTGGACTAACTAACTTGGCGATGAGAGCAGAGAAAGTGATGGAGAGTGGGGAGAAGAAACAAAGAGTCAGGAGGAGAGAGCCCAGAGACTAGAGTAGCCCAAATTTCTGGGTTATATATCAAGAGAAGCTGTGGGAAGGAGCCCAGCCCAGACCCTGAGCTGAAGACTTTAGAATAGATAGCAGGGCATGCCGGTCAGGATGACTCTTCAACAGGTACTGGGAAATACTGGGAGAACCTGGCAGCTAGGTCCATTTTGGTATGTTAAATATCCATCTCAGTTAGGTATTTGACCTGAGTTTGGAACTAACAGTATCTTCACGGTAAAAGTAATAACCATAACTCAGGACATTTAAAGGTATTGGCCATGTTCAAAAACAAGTGAAGATGATCAGTTTATTACATTACTATTCAGAGACTGGATTTTCATCTTTGTCTATGACACAAAGCCTACAGTTAGAAAAATATTTAAAATACCTATTAATTGAATAACTAAATGGATAGCTGAATCAAGACAGTACCAATTTGAATTGACATATACTTAGATTCCAATTTAGCCATGAATGCATCCAGGAAGTATACATGTTATCTCTAGGGTACTATGCTATTCTCTGAAATAAAATATTGATAATGTTGGACAAAGCAAACTCTTCAAATTCTTGAAGCTGCCTTTAGTAAATAATGTTTCTTCAATGTGCTTGATACTTTATGAAGAATTATATTACTTGGCCACTGCGCTAATGTAATTGTGATATTCCTATTTGAACAGGTTTCAGCCTTGTAGATTACGAAGACTCACTAAGAAACCCGAAATAAAGAAAAATAATAAAACAGAATGAATTGGAATAGGTATTATGAAAGAACAAATTAATGAGACTTTTACAGGACATCTAACTATTTGAAATGAAGAAGCTTTTATTTTTACAAAGAAACACTATTAAATATTTAAATCAACGTACTCAAATATCCAAGAATCTTTGAAAGGAGAGATTAGCAAATGTATATATTCTTTTCCCTAATAGTGAAGAGCTATCATTATGAGGCATCTCTTAAAGTGTTTTGGAGGTCGCCGTTGCACAAAGCACAATGTTTTTATTAAATGGTGATGACATTGGCTTTGTTTTATCTTTTCTGTCTGACTATCCAAGGTATGGATTTCTGAAAATTTCTCTTCTGTACCAAACTCAGACTCACTTTGTGATCCCTCTAAATGAGTCAGAAGCATTGAATTCATTTCTTTTTATTCCACCCAGAGCTCTGTAAGAGAGTGAAACTGCAGTCATTTCTCTTCTACTGTTCTGAATATGGGTAAATTGAATTCATAACCCCCCACTGATCCACACCTCTGTGGCCCTGCCCCTTAGAAGTAGCACTCAGGAGCGCTTGTTTTTGAGACTGTTCTTCCTGCATTCAGATTCAGCTTCAGCAGGGGATGGAAGAAGCAATTTTCAGATTCCATGGTGGGCTGGATTAAATTACTCCACAGGCCATATGTCTCACAGACCTACTAGAGTGGATTAAGTGTTTGCTTCCTCTTTGCATTTGAATATTTTTTTCATAAAAGAAAGAAAATGTTAATGCAGACCTAGTAGGGGAGAAAAAGACAAACAGACAAACAAATTGCATTAGCAAAGAAGCATCCTCACTATTTCCTTTTGGTGCATGGCAGCCAAGACTAGATATATTTGGCAACAACAGGTTGAAGCCAGCCTTTCTGTTTGGATTTAAGTAGCTACTAATATGTGTTGCTTAAAGAACCAAGTGTGATGATTGGACATTTAGTTTGCTCTTAATTCCATTCCTTCATCGTTACCTTTCATTGATTACTTAAATTGTGAAAATCTAAAAACAAAAACCCAATGTGTTTGAATTTGGATTTGAAAGGAAAATATGGTTAGGAGTTTAACAGTCATGGGTTGTTATCTTTTAATCAGGTGGACTATTACACAGTGTTTAATACTTGGAGTGTTTATTTTCTGAGTTAGTGATTCCTACTAGCTATGGTCATGCAAAACTCCTATAAATAATAGCGATTTTTTTACTTGTATGTGTGTGTGTGTGTGTGTGTGTGTGTGTGTGTGTGTGTGTGTGTGTGAAAGAAAGAGACAGAGACAAAGACAGAGAGACAGAAAGAGGTAGAGAAAGGCAAAGATAGACAAAGACACGGTGGACTACATGTCATGTACTTAACTATCTTATCATCTTCAAAAGGACCCTGTTAGAGATACAAAACTCAATATTAAATGTGACATATGATGGGGTAAGAAGATGGCACAGTGGGTAAGAGCTCTTACAGTGAAAGCATGAGGAGCTGAGCTTCGATCCCTATCAGCCACTTAAAAAGCCAAGCAAGACTGGGCAACTGCGACATGGAATAGGAGATGGAGACAGGTAGATACCTAAAGCTCTTTGGCTAGCCATGGTGCCCCACATGTTGGACTTTAGCCTCAGTGAGAGACCCTACCTCAAGAGGACAAGGTTGGAAGTGATAGTGAAAGATTTGGAACTTACGAAGAACCGGCCTGCCTCCATCTCAGGCTTAAAAGCCATCTTGTAGTAAAGACAAACTAGGTTTATTCCTGCTTATGATTAAACTTGTTTCTCAAGGGTTGGGCTATGCTCTACATGTAACCTTAACTACAAGTGGTTCTGTACTGCCTGTTCCAGGAATGGCAATCATGTCTTTGCTTCAAAAAGTTGTTTATAAGATTCCCTGCACTCTGTCCAAAGTTTGGCTATGAGTCACAGCATATGTTTTGATACCCTATTAGGTAGAATCTTTCAGAGGCCCTCTGTGGTAGGCTCCTGTCCTGTTCCCTGTTTTCTCCCTCTTCTGATGTCTGTCCTGTTTGCCTTTCTGAATGAGGATTGATCATCTTACCCAGGGTCCTCCTTCTTGCTTAGCTTCTTTAAGTGTACAGAGTTTAGCATGTTTATCCAATATTATATGTCTAATATCCACTTACAAGCAAGTATATACCATGTGTGTCTTTGAAAGAAGGGGGATATAGAAAGACCTGATGGGACAGGAGCTCCACAAGCAGAACAATAGAACCTAAAAAATCTGGGCACAAGGGTCTTTTGTGAGACTGATACTCCAAACAAGGACCATGCATGGAGATAACCTAGAGCCCCTGCACAGAATTAGCCCATGGCAGCTCACAGGTTCCTAGTAAGGGGAGCAGGGACTGTCTCTGACATGAACTCAGGGGCTGACTCTTTGATCACCTCCATCTGAGTGGGGAGCAGCCTTACTGAGAGAACAAAAGATTAAAAATTAGCAGCTATTATTAATTAAGGCCTGAACTAGGTAGGTAAAGAAGTACAGTAATGCCCTGAGGGGAAGGGCCGCCTCACTGCATTCTTTCCTCACCCACTAGAGATACAGTTGCTAGGAAACTGGCCCATCCCCCTAGGGAGGGACACCAGATCATTAATGGTCTGGGAACCTTCCTATAGCCAATCAATTCAAAATGTAGCATTTTGACCAATAGATGCTTGTCAGGCAGGAATCGCCCTGCCTTGGGCATGCTGGGATGGACCAGAATCTTTAAATCACCCAACTAACCTGGGCAAGGCGTGCTCGGCTCTCACCACTTTGGCAGTGGGGGGTGTGGGCCCAAGCTGCGCTTGTAATTTGTAATAAGAATCTCATGTATTTACAGCAGAGTCTGTTTATTCCTGGTCTTTTGGGGTTTGTGAACTGGGCAGAACATTAACAGACAGCAGAGGAAGACAATGAAGATGTCCTGATGAGACCTGACAGACTAGGTTAAGATGGAAGGGGAGGAGGACCTCCCCTATCATTGTACTGGGGGAGGGGAATAGGGGAAGAAGAGGGAGGGAGTGTGGGATTGGGAGGGGAGGATGGAGGGGGGCTATAGCTAGGATACAAGTACATAAATTGTAATTAATGAAAATAAAATAAAATTTTAAAAAAGAAAATACTGAAAAGCAAAAAAAAAAAAAAAGTTGTTTATAACCTCAACTTTTTTCAAAATGGTGTATGACCACCTCTGACTACCTTGTTATGACTGGTGTGCTTCAGGCCCCGGATGAACAACTCCAGGTTCTCCCAGAATTCCTCAGTCTTTGTCTGCTGCTGGGGATGGCTGGCAAAGCCCACCCTCCACCCTGAACTTCCCAGGGCAGGGGATTCCCCTCCTCCTCACCATGTAATCTGGACATTTTAGTGCCCTTACATTCTGTGTGTGTGTGTGTGTGTGTGTGTGTGTGTGTGTGTGTTTGTTTGTCTGTCTGTCTTTCTCTCCCACTTGCATGGCAACCAAGAGCTGCTTCCAATGAACCTACATTTATATACTTTAACTTCCTTTGCATGAGAAGCAGTCCAAAGCCATCATTCCCACCCCTCCCTAGTTCCTCATTTAAAAAAAAAAAAAAGGGAGGAGGAATGTCATGCTGTGCAGGCAATTCAACTGGCAAGCCCTAGGAGCTTAATGTCCTGACAACCTCCTGCATCAGTACCTGTGTCCTAGGACATCACCTGGGCCAGTTGCTTCAGGTGGGTCTGCCACTCCCATCTGCTCTCTCTTGCTCTCTCCCTTCATGCATTCTCTGTGCCTTGCTTTCTTCCATGGGGACATCCACCATGTCTCTCTCCTTCTCTCTTTCTCTTTCCATCTCCGTCCAATAAATTTTTCGTATCAGATCTGTTATATGTGGCATTTGAAAATAACTCCTGCCAGTGAGCGCCTGTTGGTATGGTTGCCTTGTTGTGACCACCTTCAACCATGTCTTTGCTTCAGGAGTTCATTAGAGCTAACTTGCTATGCATCTGTTCTGCTCCCATAACCCAACCTATTTTCCACCCCTCCCCCAATTTGGATATCTCTTACTCCTGAGCTATAAAAGTCTTATATTACTCTTAGCCAATGTTGACCTCTAGAGGGAGGGAGCCCAAATACATGAATGGAAAAACTTGCTTTAATTGTTTGCTTTAATTAATTTGGCCATGATTTGAGTTGGTCTTTCTTCTCCCATCTTTAGGATTAATATTTTCTCCTCTGGCTTCCACATGTATGCACACAAGACACATCTCTTCTTTATGTACATATCCTTAAATAGTTAGCGTATATATGGTATATACATACATATGAATACACACAAACATTCAGATTGCACATTAAGGCTGGAGTTTAAAGCCAAGTTTGTTAATCCTTAAACTCAGATGTTCAAACATACTCTTCTCTGTGCTATGTAGATAATAAAAATAAAGCTTTAAGAACTTTGATGTCAGCTTCCTTGTTTCTATAAGATTTAAAGTAAAGAGACACTGTAGATATGAAAGGGAGAAAACTGAATAAAAAAGATTTCAGATTTTTAGATATTTCCATTATCTTCTTTTAAGTCCAAGAAAAGACAGAAAAAAAAAATGAGTTCATAATTTACCAAAGAAAGTAATCTTGAATGCAATAAAGCACTTTTTGTGTTGCCCTCACAGCTATGTAAGGTCACTAGTCTTGATTATGACAGAAGCATTGTCATGTGTGGAAACTCGTAAAGCAAACAGGAAAAATAAAAGTGTGGATTTCATGAAGAAAAACATACTGATGATATAACGGAATGTGCTGACGAATGTTTAAATTTTTCTGGAGAAAGTTAGCTAACCTCCAAAGAGACTCTCCCTGTGGACCCTGCTAATACTAACCCTTTTTATATAACATGATACTTTCAAAATTAAGCTGACCATTTCGTTTAGATTTCTTTTCCTTTCCGCCTCTGCACCCACTGTAGGACAAATACCATTTATTTTTTGAATCAAAAAATTAGAGGTCCTATAATTCTGATTTTTGCACATCTGAAAACCGACTGAAGGTATTCAGTTTTGTTTTGTTTTGTTTTATTCTTACACTAATTTTCACTCAGAGAATGTAATTTCAGAAAATGTATTAGTTTTCTTCAGGTTCTTCTGAAGAGATTAGTAAGGTCAACTATGCATTCCTAATTAGTAAAATGGGAAGTAAACAGTCTTCAAGGTCTTTTGGCTGGATGGTGCAATCAACTGTCATCCAAAGGAGTATATAGCTAAGGAAAGAGCCAAGCAACATCTTAGAGAAGTGTGCACCAGGTTTTGCTCAGCAGCAAAGAAAGTGTTAAACACATTGATTTTAAGCCATCAGTAAATAACACTATTAGTCAGCAGGCAGCTAAGTGGTACGCTGCATATTTAACTATTTTTATTTTACTACCTAACACCTAAATCTTCTTCCTTTGCTTTAGGTTATAGATATCAAATTTTAGTAACAGTAAATGTTCTAGAAATTACAAATAAAGCAAACTTGGATGTCATTAAAAGAGTTCATCAGCTTTGAAGCTCACAAAAATATGGAGAGCTATGTCTGAGGATGTCCAGGCTCTGTTTCTGTCTTTTGTACCCGAACCCAACCTATGAAGCTTTAGGATGAGAATATATTTCCTTTACTTTTACTTCCTTATTTGATGGACATGCTGAGGTTAGGGTTTTGCTATGTGTATCCCTGAGATCCAGCAAGTGCTGACCTTGTACGATGCTGCATGCTTTCTGTGATGATTACTAGACATTCTTTATTCTGATCTCTGGACACACTGTTGATGAGGCTCCTGGAAACACCTAAGGTTTTATATCTGCCTCAGGTCCTACCAGGATAAACAAGCTTAGTGACCATATCACCTTTGAAGCATTCATTGAGCACCAACAGGAACACAGATGACTCTCATCAAACGTCTCTGCATCTTTCAGGTACCACCTTAATGCTAGAGCAACAACACAGAATTAGCAAGTAAAATGAACCCTCGAATGTCTGTTTTGTACTATAAGGCACTCTTTGTACTAAATGTTCAGGGTGGAACAAGAACAATGGCAGCTTGAGGAGCCATAGAAATTGACACTGGTTGAGGTGAAAGAGTATTTTATGAATTGCTTCTATTATATTCTAGTAGGTAGTATGTCACTAGAGCTTGACAAGGTTAGGAATAATCTCATAATTTACACTCCAGGAGAACTTGCAGAAGCATTCTGAGGTTGAGAGTTCATTGGAACAGAGGAATGGCTTCACTTAGAGTGACCTGAGCTAGTGGATTATAAATCACAGCAAAAAGTGGCAGGCTGTTTTCCTAGGTAGAAGATATCATGTGAATGAAAACGAAAGTGAATTAGAGCTCATGCGGAATTGAAATACATAGAAGCAATTACCTTGAATATATCAAACATGTATTTCTAGGCACTTTTTGTAACTATCTGTACCTAACATTACCATGTACAGTTTGAAAATTCGTATACTAATTTAAGGCATGTATTTTTTCTGACAGGGTCAGATTGCCTCTGCTTCCCAAGAACTGGAATTAAAGGCATGCACTACTCCACTGTGCCTGGCTTTAAGACATGTTCTTATTATTCCCTTTGTATTAATATTGTGACTGATGAAATTGTGCCCTCTACAAATTTATATATTGAAGCCTTACTCCTCCATGTAACCATATGTGGAAATGGGAACTTTTGGTGGCAAATATTTGTGTTGAAATCCCAAAAGAAATCACACTGGGGGTGGAGTTTATTTCTACTGTTTAAGAATACAGAGAAAAGGCAGCAGGCTGTGAGCTAAGAAGATAATCTTTGAGGGTCAGGTGGGGGGCACTCAGTGTTTTTTACCCGAGGACTCTGAGAAAATTAGTGTCTGTTGACCATCTACAACTTCTAGCCATCCTTTGTTGACATCTCAACCTTTCTGCTTGTACTTTTTCCATACCTGACACAGTCTCCCTCTCCTTGATGCTCAAACACTGGATGCCTTTTCCTCTCAGAAAGAAGACTTTCTCTGAAGTTAAAAAAGGGGTACTCTCAGAACTTCAATGAAAATGATGTATTTGTCAATCATCTGCTTTCCAGCTACATAAAGTACACTTTATGCAAAGTGTAACGCAAAGACAGCAATGCCAAACAAGGTCACAAGCATTGTTAGAAAGAATTGAGTCTGCTTATGTTATAAGTCACAGTGTTTTTGCCATATATGTATCTAATTTTTATTTTCTTATAGAAGTTTAATGGCTTAATTAGGGAACAGAAAAGCTTAATATTTTCCTATCGTCATTCCTTGCAGTATAAGTACCAAAGATGTATGCATTGGCTTATACTGTATTATAATGCTTGATTTTAAGAGCTATTGTTTGAGTTGCCGACTCGATTTCAAAACTATTAATTCTGGCCTGAGATTAGGACAGAATTTCCAATAATTTCAGAAATTTCATAAATATACATATGTCATTTTAATCCTATGAATTTATGTGAAAAATATTCTTAGTATCTCTGACTATAAATAAAAATATTTTTATTTTATTTTATTAATTACGCTTTATTGACTTTGTATTCCCCCATAACCCCCCCTCCTCCCCTCCCAGTCCCACCCTCCCTCCTCCTTCTACATGCATGCCCCTCCCCAAGTCCACTGATAGGGAGGTCCTCCTCTCCTTCCTTCGGATCTTAGTCTATCAGATCATATCAGGCCTGGCTGCATTGTCATCTTCTGTGGCCTGGTAAGGCTGCTCCTCCCTCAGGGGGAAGCGATCAAAGAGCAGGCCAATCAGCTTATGTCAGAGGCAGTCCCTCTTCCCATTACTATGTAACCCATTTGGACACTAAATTGCCATGGGCTACATCTTGGCAGGGGTTCTAGGTTATCTCCATGCATTGTACTTGGTTGGAGTATGAGTCTCTGGGAAGACACCTGTGTTCAAATTTTCTGGTTCTGTTGCTTTCCTTGTGGAGTTCCTGTCCTCTCCAGATCTTACTATTTCCCACTTCTTACATAAGATTCCATGCTCTCTGCCCAACAGTTGGCAATAAATCTCAGCATCTGCTTTGATAGTCTGCAGGGCAGAGGCTTTCAGAGGCCCTATGTGGCAGGTTCTGAGGTTGTTTCCTGTTTTCTTCTTCTTCTGATGTCCATCCTCTTTGCCTTTTGGGATGGGGATTGGGCATTTTAGTCAGGGTCCTCTCTCTTGATTAGTTTCTTTAGATGTACAGATTTTAGTTGTTATATGTTATATGTCTATATGAGTGAGTATATACCGTGTGTGCCTTTCTGCTTCTGGGACAGCTCAGTCAGGATGATCCTTTTCAGGTCCCACCATTTACCTGCAAATTTCATGATTTCTTTATTTGTCATTGCTGAGTAATACTCCATTGCCTGGATATACCACAATTTCTGCATCCATTCTTCAGTTGAGGGGCATCTGGGCTGTTTCCAGCTTCTGGCTATTACAAATAAGCTGCTACAAACATGGTTGAGCAATTGTCCTTATTGTGTACTTGAGCCTCTTTTGGATATATGCCTAGGAGTGGTATGGCTGGATCTTGAGGAAGTGCTATTCCTAGTTGTCTGAGAAAGCACCAGATTGATTTCCAGAGTGGTTGTACAAGTTTACATTCCTACCAGCAGTGGAGGAGGGTTCCCCTTTCTCCACAATCTCTCTAGCATGTGTTGTCACTTGAATATTTGATCTTAGCCATTCTCATGAGTGTAAGGTGAAATCTCAGGGTCGTTTTCATTTCCATTTCTCTGATGGCTAAGGACTAAAAATGCTATGTCTTGCAATAGTCAATTTCCAACCAATATTTAATTGATTCTGCAAAATAATAATAATACCTCATTAATATGCATATTTTAATCTTCAATAAATGGTAACATTGTATTACATCAAATAATTGTTTTAAATGAATTTATGACTTATTATCAGTGGTGTTTTGTATTTTAAAGGTTAAATAACTTTATTAGCTGTTTTAGTCAGGTTTCTCTAAAGGAATAAAACTCTATCTGTCTATCTATCTATCTATCTATCTATCTATCTATCTATCTATCTATCTATCTATGCAGTTAATTAATTTGGTTCACAGACTATGGTCCAGATAGTCCAACAGTTGCTGTCTTTTGATAAAAAGACCAAGAATTCCCAAATTGTTCAAGAGTAGCTGTTTAACCAGTCCCAATTTGGTGCTTGAATCTGAGGACAAGCATCCAAAAAAACAAAAGCTTCCTTCTTCCGTGTCCTTTTATGTGGCCTGTGACCAAAAAGCATGGCTCAGATTTAGAGGGGGCCTTCCCATCTTAAGTCATCCAATCAAGAAAATCTCTCGCTTGGGTTTTCATTCATTTCTGATGCAGTCAAGTTGACAACCAAGATTAGTTGTCACATTAAGGAAAAGCATGATATACAGTCTTGACTAAGTTGTAGAAAGTTCTGAAATTCTTATCCTAATGTCTATGAAGACTTAGACCACATCCATAGGAACTGTGGGGTTTTTTTCCCCCCTCAGACCTTAGTTTATACTATAGTTGAATGAAGACAATTTCACTTGCATCATCTCTTGGCTTTAGGCAAGACACTAGATGGTATAGCTGTTTTATATACATAGACACTCAGGGGCCCATAAATTTTTTTCAGGTGAAAATGATTCTCTGGTGGAAAGGTTAAGAATCCCTACTCTGTGTGCTGTTTGGAAATTTGACATGTCATCTAAACTAAAGGCAGGAGAGATAGCTCAGTAGCTAAATGCACTCACTGCTCTTTCAGAGGACCTGAATTTCACTCCCAGGGCTCCCATTAGGTTGGTCACAAGTGGCCTCAATGCTAGTGCAAGAAGTACTGGTGCTTCTAGTGCCTGAGGGTACCTGCACTCTCATGCACATTTGCATGCACAGACATGCTAGCACACACATAAAAATAAATAAATAAATAAATAAATAAATAAATAAACAAATAAATAAATAAATAAATAAATAAATAAATAAATGAAAATGTTATTTTTAAGTCACAGGTGGTCATGTTTTTTTTTTTTTTTTTTTTTTCCTTTTTGTAGCACAATCGGCCGTAGGATTACTGCAAGACCTGTTCTGTTTGCTTTAAGGAAATTTTGTACTTGAAACAAGAACAAATGACAGAAATAAATATATGTCACCAGTAAGAAAGAAAATAGGCTTCAATAGGGAAGTTGCACATTTGTAGGAAACAAGAGGAAGTTGCTTAGGGAATTATAAATAATGCTTATAAATGATGAGCTACCAAGCCAAGAATAACATTAAATATTTTATTTATTTTCCATTTGGTTATTAATAGCACACTCGCTGTTTGTATTTAAAATATTGCAATGCGTTTGCTTTCCTCAATTGTATGAAATAGCATTGAAAGGAAGCAATTTCTGAAATGTGCTGAGAGGCCAGGAAGGGAAAAATTGTAAGATTTAAAATATACCTTAGACAAGGCAAAAAAGTAAACTTTTTCCTTAAGATAGTAGGCATGTTAGCATGAGGCACTGTTTTATTTTTATTTATTTTTATTTTTTTAATATTAGTTACAGTTTATTAACTTTGTATCCTAGCTGTATCCTGCTCCCTCATTCCCTCCCAGTCTCACCCTTCCTGCCTCATCTCCTCCCTCCCCCTTTCCAAGTCCACTGATTGGGGAGGACCTCCACCCCTTTTATCTGACCCTGGTTGATCAGGTATCTTCAGGACTGGCTACAAAGTCCTCCTCTGTGGCCTAGCAGGGCTGCTCCTCCTTTTGGGGGGGAGGTCAAAGAGACAGCCATTGAGTTCATGTCAGAAATAGTCCCTGTTCCCCTTACTAGGGTACCCACTTAGATACTGAGCTACCATGGGCTACATCAGTGCAGAGGTTCTAGGTTATATCCATACATGGTCCTTGGTTGTAGAAACAGTCTCATAAAAGACCCCTGAAGGCACTGTTTTAAATGACCCTTATCATACTTCTGCTATGAACAATAAAGAAGAGAGAGAATCTATTTTAAAGAAAGTGTGGGGAAGAAAATTAATGTCTGTTCAGGTCACATAGCTTCTGGAAGCTCTTCTTCAGAAAGTAAAGGTACTGAGCAAAGACACCAATCAGTGCTGCCATCTTTAGAAGTTTATGAAAGTAATAGAGGTCAGGGTGTTAAACAACTTCTCCAAGGTCAAGCATATCCAAGACAGAAACTCTGCTCTCTAGATGCCTGAGTTCATGTGGTTATTTTTTTCCTCTCCTCTTTTGTTTTTCCATTCAACCTAGTGACAATCATAATGTCCCATATTTGGAAACGTGACAGTTTTCATTGAAAAATTTCAAGATAGCATTTACCCATATACCTATCTCTTACATTGAAATAGATAGGAAACCTAAAAATAAAACTAAGATTATTTTGCATTTCTATTTGCTCTGTCTTCTTTCTTTTACTCTTGTATTTTTAACACTGGAAACACATCTGGAAAATGTTATTTTCTGGGGACAAACCATCATTCCTTCACATCCCTTAGTGAATATTGTTTTAGATTCTTCATCAATTAATTTAGTTTCATAAGTACCCCAGAAGGAATACAAATAGCACCTGTATTTAGAATTGATTTTTTTTCCCTGCAGTCTTGGCAGGGAGGGGGGAGTTGAAAGAGTGGGACTATTTGGTAAAACTCTTTGCCCTTTACTTTTTTGTAAATGTTGTCTTTTTTGTAAATGTCAAACCCAAATTATAGGTGAATATTGGCAGAGCTGTAGAGACTATCTGAGAACCATTACAGCCGCTGGCATTTGTACTGCTAAATTTGTAATGAGTTGCAGGTGTCTGTGATTGAATTTTGTGTTGCCTTTGTGATTGGCTCACCAATTCACAGTCCATTAAAGCTATGCTTTTTGTAGATGTCAAAATTGTGGTGATAACAAAAACAGCAGTTTCAAATGGCAAGTTTAACGTAGAAATCTCTGTATATTTTAGACCAGTGTCAATTTTCACACTTATCCATGTAGGTACTCATCAGTTTGACATCAGAAAAAGTCAAAATTAGATGATACTGTTTAGCCTGTATTCTGTCCTTGTAGTGTTCAGTAATGAGCATATATAAGAGCTTTCTCAGGTCCTTGTTTAGAAGTAGCTTCAGTGACTTCTTTCTTTTCTCCAACATTCAGACTCAGTAGATTCATGTGGTAGAGAAAGTCTCCAGTTAATTCCTAAGCAAATATTTCATGTGCATTGAGAAGCACAATGTGTGGTTTAATTCTTTTGTTTCAAAAATAGAAAGAAAGTACTGATGTTTGCTCAAGATCTCTGAAGACTTCTCTGATCTCAATGTTGCCACCTTTCTGTCACTTTAGGTTTCTAGTGGAACTGACTATAGAGGTAGCACTCAGTTGTTCTGGTAAGTTGAGACTCAACTATGAGAGAAGACATGTACATGTATGTTTCTGTAGTCTAAAGAAACACGTTTCTTTGGCCGGCCAGTTTGCTTATCAGTAAAGGCATTTACCTGCAAACTTGATGGCCCAAGTTCCATCCTTGAGACCTACAGCATACAAGGAGAGTACCCACTTCTGCAAGGTATCCTCTGACCTTCACACACACTGTGGGCTATAAGCCCCTCACACACCCAAAAATTGAGGAAAATATTTAGAAATATTTTAAAATTTAAGTATACTTTTTTATTTTTAAATGTTGTGATACTGGGGATCAAAACCAAGGCTTCCCCCATACTATGGAAGTCCCTCTATCACTGAACTCCATTCCAAGCTCTCACCTAGAACATTCCTTATAGGATTTGATGTATAGAAGCTATGAAAAGCTATATATGGTGGTGAACACCATTAATTTCAGGATTCAGGAGGCAGAGGCTGCTCACTATATCGAGCTCTGTGAGTTCGAGGCCAGTCGATGCTACATCCTATCTCGGAGAGAGAGAAAGAAAGAGGGAGAGAGGGAGAGACAGAGAGAGAAAGAGATAAAGACACAGACAGAGAGGGAGACAGAGGCAGACACAAACAGAGAAAAATAATGTACACACACACAGACACACACACACACACACACACACACATATATATATATATATATAAAGAGAGAGAGACAAAGAGAGAGGGAGGTAGAGACAGACAGATTTACAGACAGAATAGAGAGAATGAAAGAAGAAAAGAATAAAGGGAGAAAGGAAGGAATCAGAAATAATATACATGGAAACTACCCATTTAATGTGTTTAAATATCTCAGGACTTACCCAAGCTCAGACCCATCACTAACAAGCTCACTGTGTTCTGATTAATCACTATAGTCACTTTAACATGTTATATCCATTTGTTTTTATGAAACTTTCATGAGATTGGCATTGCTATTGATTTGTACCTATTTGTTATAGGTATTGAGTATGAAGGTTCAAACTGAAGTTTGAAGTCTTTGTTCAATATGAAAGAGCTTGCAAAACATCAATATAGATTTAAACCCTTGAATTCTTCCTGAGAGTGAGAACTTTTAATAATCAAGTTTGGGTGCTTAACTCTCTTTTATGTTTAGGAATTTTACTATACTATAGACCTGCAGATAGCTGGTCACTAGGGATTTCTACATGATGAAGTAAAAGAAAATAAGCATTTACTAGGGTTTTCTCTTTTGATTAGGTACTGCAGTAAAATCATAGCTTCCTGTTTATTAATTCATTTCTGTTGCTCTGTGTCAGAGTGGTTATCAACCTTGTTAATGCTGCAGCCATTTAATAAAGCTCCTCATGTTCTAGAGATCTCAAACTATAATATTATTTTAGTTGCAACTTCATAAGTGTGACTTTGCCACTATTATGAATCATAATGTAAATAGCTGTATTTTTGAAGGTCCTTGGAGACCCCTGTGAAAGGTCATTCAAGCCCCCAAAGGGGTTGCTAACCACAGGTTGAGAAACACTGTTCTATATGCATTTTGATGTTGTATACAGTTTGAGAGGTCAATGATACACAGAAAACCTAGATTTAGTAGTTATTGATGCATTTAAAACCATGCTTCATATGAAATTGCAAAGAATGAACACAGAGATGTGCCTTTTTTATAGATATAATCCATTTGACTGTTTAAAGTTGAACTAATACAACAGAAATATGTGTTTCTATGTCTCGTAGCTTATGAGTCAATAATTTTCAAGTTCATTTAATCAAAGCAATCTTTTGCAAGTCGAATTTTATGAAGAAGTACACATCGTAAAACATTGATTAAGTAGGCACGTGAAATCAAATGGTGGATATGTGGAGGTATGTTGTAAATTTCTCAATAATTTTAGAAATGTTAAAATGCTCCAGTAAAGCAGTGTATATGCCATTTGTGGTAGAATTCCTGTAATTAAAGCTCCAGGGAGACAGAGGCAAGAAGATGGTGAGTTTGACACAACCTAGATTATAGAGAAAGAAAGAGGGAGATAGATAGATAGATAGATAGATAGATAGATAGATAGATAGATAGA